>NC_079155.1:52892962-53250967 GCF_947563725.1 Argiope bruennichi | reverse complement strand
TGATATGGCCGTTGGCAAACGCTCTGTGCAAAAACAAATTTAAATGTAAGAACTTTATGTTAAAAACCAGCGCTGGAAAAAAAAATGCCAACAGCTCGCGGTGTTCCCACGTGGTCACCCTCCGAAGTACTGACCGCGCTCGATGCTGCTTAACTGCGGTGATCGGACAAGAACCGGTGCTTTCAGCATGATATGGCCGTTGGCAAACGCTCTGTGCAAAAACAAATTTAAATGTAAGAACTTTATGTTAAAAACCAGCGCTGGAAAAAAAAATGCCAACAGCTCGCGGTGTTCCCACGTGGTCACCCTCCGAAGTACTGACCGCGCTCGATGCTGCTTAACTGCGGTGATCGGACAAGAACCGGTGCTTTCAGCATGATATGGCCGTTGGCAAACGCTCTGTGCAAAAACAAATTTAAATGTAAGAACTTTATGTTAAAAACCAGCGCTGGAAAAAAAAATGCCAACAGCTCGCGGTGTTCCCACGTGGTCACCCTCCGAAGTACTGACCGCGCTCGATGCTGCTTAACTGCGGTGATCGGACAAGAACCGGTGCTTTCATCATGATATGGCCGTTGGCAAACGCTCTGTGCAAAAACAAATTTAAATGTAAGAACTTTATGTTAAAAACCAGCGCTGGAAAAAAAAATGCCAACAGCTCGCGGTGTTCCCACGTGGTCACCCTCCGAAGTACTGACCGCGCTCGATGCTGCTTAACTGCGGTGATCGGACGAGAACCGGTGCTTTCAGCATGATATGGCCGTTGGCAAACGCTCTGTGCAAAAACAAATTTAAATGTAAGAACTTTATGTTAAAAACCAGCGCTGGAAAAAAAAATGCCAACAGCTCGCGGTGTTCCCACGTGGTCACCCTCCGAAGTACTGACCGCGCTCGATGCTGCTTAACTGCGGTGATCGGACAAGAACCGGTGCTTTCAGCATGATATGGCCGTTGGCAAACGCTCTGTGCAAAAACAAATTTAAATGTAAGAACTTTATGTTAAAAACCAGCGCTGGAAAAAAAAATGCCAACAGCTCGCGGTGTTCCCACGTGGTCACCCTCCGAAGTACTGACCGCGCTCGATGCTGCTTAACTGCGGTGATCGGACAAGAACCGGTGCTTTCAGCATGATATGGCCGTTGGCAAACGCTCTGTGCAAAAACAAATTTAAATGTAAGAACTTTATGTTAAAAACCAGCGCTGGAAAAAAAAATGCCAACAGCTCGCGGTGTTCCCACGTGGTCACCCTCCGAAGTACTGACCGCGCTCGATGCTGCTTAACTGCGGTGATCGGACAAGAACCGGTGCTTTCAGCATGATATGGCCGTTGGCAAACGCTCTGTGCAAAAACAAATTTAAATGTAAGAACTTTATGTTAAAAACCAGCGCTGGAAAAAAAAATGCCAACAGCTCGCGGTGTTCCCACGTGGTCACCCTCCGAAGTACTGACCGCGCTCGATGCTGCTTAACTGCGGTGATCGGACAAGAACCGGTGCTTTCAGCATGATATGGCCGTTGGCAAACGCTCTGTGCAAAAACAAATTTAAATGTAAGAACTTTATGTTAAAAACCAGCGCTGGAAAAAAAAATGCCAACAGCTCGCGGTGTTCCCACGTGGTCACCCTCCGAAGTACTGACCGCGCTCGATGCTGCTTAACTGCGGTGATCGGACAAGAACCGGTGCTTTCAGCATGATATGGCCGTTGGCAAACGCTCTGTGCAAAAACAAATTTAAATGTAAGAACTTTATGTTAAAAACCAGCGCTGGAAAAAAAAATGCCAACAGCTCGCGGTGTTCCCACGTGGTCACCCTCCGAAGTACTGACCGCGCTCGATGCTGCTTAACTGCGGTGATCGGACAAGAACCGGTGCTTTCATCATGATATGGCCGTTGGCAAACGCTCTGTGCAAAAACAAATTTAAATGTAAGAACTTTATGTTAAAAACCAGCGCTGGAAAAAAAAATGCCAACAGCTCGCGGTGTTCCCACGTGGTCACCCTCCGAAGTACTGACCGCGCTCGATGCTGCTTAACTGCGGTGATCGGACGAGAACCGGTGCTTTCAGCATGATATGGCCGTTGGCAAACGCTCTGTGCAAAAACAAATTTAAATGTAAGAACTTTATGTTAAAAACCAGCGCTGGAAAAAAAAATGCCAACAGCTCGCGGTGTTCCCACGTGGTCACCCTCCGAAGTACTGACCGCGCTCGATGCTGCTTAACTGCGGTGATCGGACAAGAACCGGTGCTTTCAGCATGATATGGCCGTTGGCAAACGCTCTGTGCAAAAACAAATTTAAATGTAAGAACTTTATGTTAAAAACCAGCGCTGGAAAAAAAAATGCCAACAGCTCGCGGTGTTCCCACGTGGTCACCCTCCGAAGTACTGACCGCGCTCGATGCTGCTTAACTGCGGTGATCGGACAAGAACCGGTGCTTTCATCATGATATGGCCGTTGGCAAACGCTCTGTGCAAAAACAAATTTAAATGTAAGAACTTTATGTTAAAAACCAGCGCTGGAAAAAAAAATGCCAACAGCTCGCGGTGTTCCCACGTGGTCACCCTCCGAAGTACTGACCGCGCTCGATGCTGCTTAACTGCGGTGATCGGACGAGAACCGGTGCTTTCAGCATGATATGGCCGTTGGCAAACGCTCTGTGCAAAAACAAATTTAAATGTAAGAACTTTATGTTAAAAACCAGCGCTGGAAAAAAAAATGCCAACAGCTCGCGGTGTTCCCACGTGGTCACCCTCCGAAGTACTGACCGCGCTCGATGCTGCTTAACTGCGGTGATCGGACAAGAACCGGTGCTTTCAGCATGATATGGCCGTTGGCAAACGCTCTGTGCAAAAACAAATTTAAATGTAAGAACTTTATGTTAAAAACCAGCGCTGGAAAAAAAAATGCCAACAGCTCGCGGTGTTCCCACGTGGTCACCCTCCGAAGTACTGACCGCGCTCGATGCTGCTTAACTGCGGTGATCGGACAAGAACCGGTGCTTTCAGCATGATATGGCCGTTGGCAAACGCTCTGTGCAAAAACAAATTTAAATGTAAGAACTTTATGTTAAAAACCAGCGCTGGAAAAAAAAATGCCAACAGCTCGCGGTGTTCCCACGTGGTCACCCTCCGAAGTACTGACCGCGCTCGATGCTGCTTAACTGCGGTGATCGGACAAGAACCGGTGCTTTCAGCATGATATGGCCGTTGGCAAACGCTCTGTGCAAAAACAAATTTAAATGTAAGAACTTTATGTTAAAAACCAGCGCTGGAAAAAAAAATGCCAACAGCTCGCGGTGTTCCCACGTGGTCACCCTCCGAAGTACTGACCGCGCTCGATGCTGCTTAACTGCGGTGATCGGACAAGAACCGGTGCTTTCAGCATGATATGGCCGTTGGCAAACGCTCTGTGCAAAAACAAATTTAAATGTAAGAACTTTATGTTAAAAACCAGCGCTGGAAAAAAAAATGCCAACAGCTCGCGGTGTTCCCACGTGGTCACCCTCCGAAGTACTGACCGCGCTCGATGCTGCTTAACTGCGGTGATCGGACAAGAACCGGTGCTTTCAGCATGATATGGCCGTTGGCAAACGCTCTGTGCAAAAACAAATTTAAATGTAAGAACTTTATGTTAAAAACCAGCGCTGGAAAAAAAAATGCCAACAGCTCGCGGTGTTCCCACGTGGTCACCCTCCGAAGTACTGACCGCGCTCGATGCTGCTTAACTGCGGTGATCGGACAAGAACCGGTGCTTTCATCATGATATGGCCGTTGGCAAACGCTCTGTGCAAAAACAAATTTAAATGTAAGAACTTTATGTTAAAAACCAGCGCTGGAAAAAAAAATGCCAACAGCTCGCGGTGTTCCCACGTGGTCACCCTCCGAAGTACTGACCGCGCTCGATGCTGCTTAACTGCGGTGATCGGACGAGAACCGGTGCTTTCAGCATGATATGGCCGTTGGCAAACGCTCTGTGCAAAAACAAATTTAAATGTAAGAACTTTATGTTAAAAACCAGCGCTGGAAAAAAAAATGCCAACAGCTCGCGGTGTTCCCACGTGGTCACCCTCCGAAGTACTGACCGCGCTCGATGCTGCTTAACTGCGGTGATCGGACAAGAACCGGTGCTTTCAGCATGATATGGCCGTTGGCAAACGCTCTGTGCAAAAACAAATTTAAATGTAAGAACTTTATGTTAAAAACCAGCGCTGGAAAAAAAAAATGCCAACAGCTCGCGGTGTTCCCACGTGGTCACCCTCCGAAGTACTGACCGCGCTCGATGCTGCTTAACTGCGGTGATCGGACAAGAACCGGTGCTTTCAGCATGATATGGCCGTTGGCAAACGCTCTGTGCAAAAACAAATTTAAATGTAAGAACTTTATGTTAAAAACCAGCGCTGGAAAAAAAAATGCCAACAGCTCGCGGTGTTCCCACGTGGTCACCCTCCGAAGTACTGACCGCGCTCGATGCTGCTTAACTGCGGTGATCGGACAAGAACCGGTGCTTTCAGCATGATATGGCCGTTGGCAAACGCTCTGTGCAAAAACAAATTTAAATGTAAGAACTTTATGTTAAAAACCAGCGCTGGAAAAAAAAATGCCAACAGCTCGCGGTGTTCCCACGTGGTCACCCTCCGAAGTACTGACCGCGCTCGATGCTGCTTAACTGCGGTGATCGGACAAGAACCGGTGCTTTCAGCATGATATGGCCGTTGGCAAACGCTCTGTGCAAAAACAAATTTAAATGTAAGAACTTTATGTTAAAAACCAGCGCTGGAAAAAAAAATGCCAACAGCTCGCGGTGTTCCCACGTGGTCACCCTCCGAAGTACTGACCGCGCTCGATGCTGCTTAACTGCGGTGATCGGACAAGAACCGGTGCTTTCAGCATGATATGGCCGTTGGCAAACGCTCTGTGCAAAAACAAATTTAAATGTAAGAACTTTATGTTAAAAACCAGCGCTGGAAAAAAAAATGCCAACAGCTCGCGGTGTTCCCACGTGGTCACCCTCCGAAGTACTGACCGCGCTCGATGCTGCTTAACTGCGGTGATCGGACAAGAACCGGTGCTTTCATCATGATATGGCCGTTGGCAAACGCTCTGTGCAAAAACAAATTTAAATGTAAGAACTTTATGTTAAAAACCAGCGCTGGAAAAAAAAATGCCAACAGCTCGCGGTGTTCCCACGTGGTCACCCTCCGAAGTACTGACCGCGCTCGATGCTGCTTAACTGCGGTGATCGGACGAGAACCGGTGCTTTCAGCATGATATGGCCGTTGGCAAACGCTCTGTGCAAAAACAAATTTAAATGTAAGAACTTTATGTTAAAAACCAGCGCTGGAAAAAAAAATGCCAACAGCTCGCGGTGTTCCCACGTGGTCACCCTCCGAAGTACTGACCGCGCTCGATGCTGCTTAACTGCGGTGATCGGACAAGAACCGGTGCTTTCAGCATGATATGGCCGTTGGCAAACGCTCTGTGCAAAAACAAATTTAAATGTAAGAACTTTATGTTAAAAACCAGCGCTGGAAAAAAAAATGCCAACAGCTCGCGGTGTTCCCACGTGGCCACCCTCCGAAGTACTGACCGCGCTCGTCGCTGCTTAACTGCGGTGATCGGACGAGAACCGGTGCTTTCAGCATGATATGGCCGTTGGCAAACGCTCCGTGCAAAAACAAATTTAAATGTAAGAACTTTATGTTAAAAACCAGCGCTGGAAAAAAAAATGCCAACAGCTCGCGGTGTTCCCACGTGGTCACCCTCCGAAGTACTGACCGCGCTCGATGCTGCTTAACTGCGGTGATCGGACAAGAACCGGTGCTTTCAGCATGATATGGCCGTTGGCAAACGCTCTGTGCAAAAACAAATTTAAATGTAAGAACTTTATGTTAAAAACCAGCGCTGGAAAAAAAAATGCCAACAGCTCGCGGTGTTCCCACGTGGTCACCCTCCGAAGTACTGACCGCGCTCGATGCTGCTTAACTGCGGTGATCGGACAAGAACCGGTGCTTTCAGCATGATATGGCCGTTGGCAAACGCTCTGTGCAAAAACAAATTTAAATATAAGAGTATTATAATAAAAACCAGCGCTGGAAAAAAAAATGCCAACAGCTCGCGGTGTTCCCACGTGGTCACCCTCCGAAGTACTGACCGCGCTCGATGCTGCTTAACTGCGGTGATCGGACGAGAACCGGTGCTTTCAGCATGATATGGCCGTTGGCAAACGCTCTGTGCAAAAACAAATTTAAATGTAAGAACTTTATGTTAAAAACCAGCGCTGGAAAAAAAAATGCCAACAGCTCGCGGTGTTCCCACGTGGTCACCCTCCGAAGTACTGACCGCGCTCGATGCTGCTTAACTGCGGTGATCGGACAAGAACCGGTGCTTTCAGCATGATATGGCCGTTGGCAAACGCTCTGTGCAAAAACAAATTTAAATGTAAGAACTTTATGTTAAAAACCAGCGCTGGAAAAAAAAATGCCAACAGCTCGCGGTGTTCCCACGTGGTCACCCTCCGAAGTACTGACCGCGCTCGATGCTGCTTAACTGCGGTGATCGGACAAGAACCGGTGCTTTCAGCATGATATGGCCGTTGGCAAACGCTCTGTGCAAAAACAAATTTAAATATAAGAGTATTATAATAAAAACCAGCGCTGGAAAAAAAAATGCCAACAGCTCGCGGTGTTCCCACGTGGTCACCCTCCGAAGTACTGACCGCGCTCGATGCTGCTTAACTGCGGTGATCGGACAAGAACCGGTGCTTTCAGCATGATATGGCCGTTGGCAAACGCTCTGTGCAAAAACAAATTTAAATGTAAGAACTTTATGTTAAAAACCAGCGCTGGAAAAAAAAATGCCAACAGCTCGCGGTGTTCCCACGTGGTCACCCTCCGAAGTACTGACCGCGCTCGATGCTGCTTAACTGCGGTGATCGGACAAGAACCGGTGCTTTCAGCATGATATGGCCGTTGGCAAACGCTCTGTGCAAAAACAAATTTAAATGTAAGAACTTTATGTTAAAAACCAGCGCTGGAAAAAAAAATGCCAACAGCTCGCGGTGTTCCCACGTGGTCACCCTCCGAAGTACTGACCGCGCTCGATGCTGCTTAACTGCGGTGATCGGACGAGAACCGGTGCTTTCAGCATGATATGGCCGTTGGCAAACGCTCTGTGCAAAAACAAATTTAAATGTAAGAACTTTATGTTAAAAACCAGCGCTGGAAAAAAAAATGCCAACAGCTCGCGGTGTTCCCACGTGGTCACCCTCCGAAGTACTGACCGCGCTCGATGCTGCTTAACTGCGGTGATCGGACAAGAACCGGTGCTTTCAGCATGATATGGCCGTTGGCAAACGCTCTGTGCAAAAACAAATTTAAATGTAAGAACTTTATGTTAAAAACCAGCGCTGGAAAAAAAAATGCCAACAGCTCGCGGTGTTCCCACGTGGTCACCCTCCGAAGTACTGACCGCGCTCGATGCTGCTTAACTGCGGTGATCGGACGAGAACCGGTGCTTTCAGCATGATATGGCCGTTGGCAAACGCTCTGTGCAAAAACAAATTTAAATGTAAGAACTTTATGTTAAAAACCAGCGCTGGAAAAAAAAATGCCAACAGCTCGCGGTGTTCCCACGTGGTCACCCTCCGAAGTACTGACCGCGCTCGATGCTGCTTAACTGCGGTGATCGGACAAGAACCGGTGCTTTCAGCATGATATGGCCGTTGGCAAACGCTCTGTGCAAAAACAAATTTAAATGTAAGAACTTTATGTTAAAAACCAGCGCTGGAAAAAAAAATGCCAACAGCTCGCGGTGTTCCCACGTGGTCACCCTCCGAAGTACTGACCGCGCTCGATGCTGCTTAACTGCGGTGATCGGACAAGAACCGGTGCTTTCAGCATGATATGGCCGTTGGCAAACGCTCTGTGCAAAAACAAATTTAAATATAAGAGTATTATAATAAAAACCAGCGCTGGAAAAAAAAATGCCAACAGCTCGCGGTGTTCCCACGTGGTCACCCTCCGAAGTACTGACCGCGCTCGATGCTGCTTAACTGCGGTGATCGGACGAGAACCGGTGCTTTCAGCATGATATGGCCGTTGGCAAACGCTCTGTGCAAAAACAAATTTAAATGTAAGAACTTTATGTTAAAAACCAGCGCTGGAAAAAAAAATGCCAACAGCTCGCGGTGTTCCCACGTGGTCACCCTCCGAAGTACTGACCGCGCTCGATGCTGCTTAACTGCGGTGATCGGACAAGAACCGGTGCTTTCAGCATGATATGGCCGTTGGCAAACGCTCTGTGCAAAAACAAATTTAAATGTAAGAACTTTATGTTAAAAACCAGCGCTGGAAAAAAAAATGCCAACAGCTCGCGGTGTTCCCACGTGGTCACCCTCCGAAGTACTGACCGCGCTCGATGCTGCTTAACTGCGGTGATCGGACAAGAACCGGTGCTTTCAGCATGATATGGCCGTTGGCAAACGCTCTGTGCAAAAACAAATTTAAATATAAGAGTATTATAATAAAAACCAGCGCTGGAAAAAAAAATGCCAACAGCTCGCGGTGTTCCCACGTGGTCACCCTCCGAAGTACTGACCGCGCTCGATGCTGCTTAACTGCGGTGATCGGACAAGAACCGGTGCTTTCAGCATGATATGGCCGTTGGCAAACGCTCTGTGCAAAAACAAATTTAAATGTAAGAACTTTATGTTAAAAACCAGCGCTGGAAAAAAAAATGCCAACAGCTCGCGGTGTTCCCACGTGGTCACCCTCCGAAGTACTGACCGCGCTCGATGCTGCTTAACTGCGGTGATCGGACAAGAACCGGTGCTTTCAGCATGATATGGCCGTTGGCAAACGCTCTGTGCAAAAACAAATTTAAATGTAAGAACTTTATGTTAAAAACCAGCGCTGGAAAAAAAAATGCCAACAGCTCGCGGTGTTCCCACGTGGTCACCCTCCGAAGTACTGACCGCGCTCGATGCTGCTTAACTGCGGTGATCGGACGAGAACCGGTGCTTTCAGCATGATATGGCCGTTGGCAAACGCTCTGTGCAAAAACAAATTTAAATGTAAGAACTTTATGTTAAAAACCAGCGCTGGAAAAAAAAATGCCAACAGCTCGCGGTGTTCCCACGTGGTCACCCTCCGAAGTACTGACCGCGCTCGATGCTGCTTAACTGCGGTGATCGGACAAGAACCGGTGCTTTCAGCATGATATGGCCGTTGGCAAACGCTCTGTGCAAAAACAAATTTAAATGTAAGAACTTTATGTTAAAAACCAGCGCTGGAAAAAAAAATGCCAACAGCTCGCGGTGTTCCCACGTGGTCACCCTCCGAAGTACTGACCGCGCTCGATGCTGCTTAACTGCGGTGATCGGACGAGAACCGGTGCTTTCAGCATGATATGGCCGTTGGCAAACGCTCTGTGCAAAAACAAATTTAAATGTAAGAACTTTATGTTAAAAACCAGCGCTGGAAAAAAAAATGCCAACAGCTCGCGGTGTTCCCACGTGGTCACCCTCCGAAGTACTGACCGCGCTCGATGCTGCTTAACTGCGGTGATCGGACAAGAACCGGTGCTTTCAGCATGATATGGCCGTTGGCAAACGCTCTGTGCAAAAACAAATTTAAATGTAAGAACTTTATGTTAAAAACCAGCGCTGGAAAAAAAAATGCCAACAGCTCGCGGTGTTCCCACGTGGTCACCCTCCGAAGTACTGACCGCGCTCGATGCTGCTTAACTGCGGTGATCGGACAAGAACCGGTGCTTTCAGCATGATATGGCCGTTGGCAAACGCTCTGTGCAAAAACAAATTTAAATATAAGAGTATTATAATAAAAACCAGCGCTGGAAAAAAAAATGCCAACAGCTCGCGGTGTTCCCACGTGGTCACCCTCCGAAGTACTGACCGCGCTCGATGCTGCTTAACTGCGGTGATCGGACGAGAACCGGTGCTTTCAGCATGATATGGCCGTTGGCAAACGCTCTGTGCAAAAACAAATTTAAATGTAAGAACTTTATGTTAAAAACCAGCGCTGGAAAAAAAAATGCCAACAGCTCGCGGTGTTCCCACGTGGTCACCCTCCGAAGTACTGACCGCGCTCGATGCTGCTTAACTGCGGTGATCGGACAAGAACCGGTGCTTTCAGCATGATATGGCCGTTGGCAAACGCTCTGTGCAAAAACAAATTTAAATGTAAGAACTTTATGTTAAAAACCAGCGCTGGAAAAAAAAATGCCAACAGCTCGCGGTGTTCCCACGTGGTCACCCTCCGAAGTACTGACCGCGCTCGATGCTGCTTAACTGCGGTGATCGGACAAGAACCGGTGCTTTCAGCATGATATGGCCGTTGGCAAACGCTCTGTGCAAAAACAAATTTAAATATAAGAGTATTATAATAAAAACCAGCGCTGGAAAAAAAAATGCCAACAGCTCGCGGTGTTCCCACGTGGTCACCCTCCGAAGTACTGACCGCGCTCGATGCTGCTTAACTGCGGTGATCGGACAAGAACCGGTGCTTTCAGCATGATATGGCCGTTGGCAAACGCTCTGTGCAAAAACAAATTTAAATGTAAGAACTTTATGTTAAAAACCAGCGCTGGAAAAAAAAATGCCAACAGCTCGCGGTGTTCCCACGTGGTCACCCTCCGAAGTACTGACCGCGCTCGATGCTGCTTAACTGCGGTGATCGGACAAGAACCGGTGCTTTCAGCATGATATGGCCGTTGGCAAACGCTCTGTGCAAAAACAAATTTAAATGTAAGAACTTTATGTTAAAAACCAGCGCTGGAAAAAAAAATGCCAACAGCTCGCGGTGTTCCCACGTGGTCACCCTCCGAAGTACTGACCGCGCTCGATGCTGCTTAACTGCGGTGATCGGACGAGAACCGGTGCTTTCAGCATGATATGGCCGTTGGCAAACGCTCTGTGCAAAAACAAATTTAAATGTAAGAACTTTATGTTAAAAACCAGCGCTGGAAAAAAAAATGCCAACAGCTCGCGGTGTTCCCACGTGGTCACCCTCCGAAGTACTGACCGCGCTCGATGCTGCTTAACTGCGGTGATCGGACAAGAACCGGTGCTTTCAGCATGATATGGCCGTTGGCAAACGCTCTGTGCAAAAACAAATTTAAATGTAAGAACTTTATGTTAAAAACCAGCGCTGGAAAAAAAAATGCCAACAGCTCGCGGTGTTCCCACGTGGTCACCCTCCGAAGTACTGACCGCGCTCGATGCTGCTTAACTGCGGTGATCGGACGAGAACCGGTGCTTTCAGCATGATATGGCCGTTGGCAAACGCTCTGTGCAAAAACAAATTTAAATGTAAGAACTTTATGTTAAAAACCAGCGCTGGAAAAAAAAATGCCAACAGCTCGCGGTGTTCCCACGTGGTCACCCTCCGAAGTACTGACCGCGCTCGATGCTGCTTAACTGCGGTGATCGGACAAGAACCGGTGCTTTCAGCATGATATGGCCGTTGGCAAACGCTCTGTGCAAAAACAAATTTAAATGTAAGAACTTTATGTTAAAAACCAGCGCTGGAAAAAAAAATGCCAACAGCTCGCGGTGTTCCCACGTGGTCACCCTCCGAAGTACTGACCGCGCTCGATGCTGCTTAACTGCGGTGATCGGACAAGAACCGGTGCTTTCAGCATGATATGGCCGTTGGCAAACGCTCTGTGCAAAAACAAATTTAAATGTAAGAACTTTATGTTAAAAACCAGCGCTGGAAAAAAAAATGCCAACAGCTCGCGGTGTTCCCACGTGGTCACCCTCCGAAGTACTGACCGCGCTCGATGCTGCTTAACTGCGGTGATCGGACAAGAACCGGTGCTTTCAGCATGATATGGCCGTTGGCAAACGCTCTGTGCAAAAACAAATTTAAATGTAAGAACTTTATGTTAAAAACCAGCGCTGGAAAAAAAAATGCCAACAGCTCGCGGTGTTCCCACGTGGTCACCCTCCGAAGTACTGACCGCGCTCGATGCTGCTTAACTGCGGTGATCGGACAAGAACCGGTGCTTTCAGCATGATATGGCCGTTGGCAAACGCTCTGTGCAAAAACAAATTTAAATGTAAGAACTTTATGTTAAAAACCAGCGCTGGAAAAAAAAATGCCAACAGCTCGCGGTGTTCCCACGTGGTCACCCTCCGAAGTACTGACCGCGCTCGATGCTGCTTAACTGCGGTGATCGGACAAGAACCGGTGCTTTCAGCATGATATGGCCGTTGGCAAACGCTCTGTGCAAAAACAAATTTAAATATAAGAGTATTATAATAAAAACCAGCGCTGGAAAAAAAAATGCCAACAGCTCGCGGTGTTCCCACGTGGTCACCCTCCGAAGTACTGACCGCGCTCGATGCTGCTTAACTGCGGTGATCGGACAAGAACCGGTGCTTTCAGCATGATATGGCCGTTGGCAAACGCTCTGTGCAAAAACAAATTTAAATGTAAGAACTTTATGTTAAAAACCAGCGCTGGAAAAAAAAATGCCAACAGCTCGCGGTGTTCCCACGTGGTCACCCTCCGAAGTACTGACCGCGCTCGATGCTGCTTAACTGCGGTGATCGGACAAGAACCGGTGCTTTCAGCATGATATGGCCGTTGGCAAACGCTCTGTGCAAAAACAAATTTAAATGTAAGAACTTTATGTTAAAAACCAGCGCTGGAAAAAAAAATGCCAACAGCTCGCGGTGTTCCCACGTGGTCACCCTCCGAAGTACTGACCGCGCTCGATGCTGCTTAACTGCGGTGATCGGACAAGAACCGGTGCTTTCAGCATGATATGGCCGTTGGCAAACGCTCTGTGCAAAAACAAATTTAAATATAAGAGTATTATAATAAAAACCAGCGCTGGAAAAAAAAATGCCAACAGCTCGCGGTGTTCCCACGTGGTCACCCTCCGAAGTACTGACCGCGCTCGATGCTGCTTAACTGCGGTGATCGGACGAGAACCGGTGCTTTCAGCATGATATGGCCGTTGGCAAACGCTCTGTGCAAAAACAAATTTAAATGTAAGAACTTTATGTTAAAAACCAGCGCTGGAAAAAAAAATGCCAACAGCTCGCGGTGTTCCCACGTGGTCACCCTCCGAAGTACTGACCGCGCTCGATGCTGCTTAACTGCGGTGATCGGACAAGAACCGGTGCTTTCAGCATGATATGGCCGTTGGCAAACGCTCTGTGCAAAAACAAATTTAAATGTAAGAACTTTATGTTAAAAACCAGCGCTGGAAAAAAAAATGCCAACAGCTCGCGGTGTTCCCACGTGGTCACCCTCCGAAGTACTGACCGCGCTCGATGCTGCTTAACTGCGGTGATCGGACAAGAACCGGTGCTTTCAGCATGATATGGCCGTTGGCAAACGCTCTGTGCAAAAACAAATTTAAATGTAAGAACTTTATGTTAAAAACCAGCGCTGGAAAAAAAAATGCCAACAGCTCGCGGTGTTCCCACGTGGTCACCCTCCGAAGTACTGACCGCGCTCGATGCTGCTTAACTGCGGTGATCGGACAAGAACCGGTGCTTTCAGCATGATATGGCCGTTGGCAAACGCTCTGTGCAAAAACAAATTTAAATGTAAGAACTTTATGTTAAAAACCAGCGCTGGAAAAAAAAATGCCAACAGCTCGCGGTGTTCCCACGTGGTCACCCTCCGAAGTACTGACCGCGCTCGATGCTGCTTAACTGCGGTGATCGGACAAGAACCGGTGCTTTCAGCATGATATGGCCGTTGGCAAACGCTCTGTGCAAAAACAAATTTAAATATAAGAGTATTATAATAAAAACTAAGTCCATGAGTTTGCGCAGCAGAGCATTTTGTTCTTTCTGTTGCTTCATGTTTCAAATACTATATATTACTTTTTATAATTGTATTCAATTTTTATGCTTGTTTTTTTAGCAAATGCTTATTTTTTTTCTAATGGTTTTTGACACTTTTTTGATAATGGAAACTTTTTTCTTATTGCTGTTTGCTAGAAAATTATTTTTTTGTATTAAAATATTTCTTTTTTTGTTTTAACGACAGAGATGTTGTATTAATTAATTTTTTCGGTTTTAATAGTTTGATGTGATTTTTATGTTTTGTATTTCAGCTTGCAATCATTTGTGAATTTTTTTAAATGCCTACTGCAACTTTTTTTGATAATTTTTTTTAATTTATTAATTTGTATTTTAATGCGGGTTCTCGATTTGTGTGGTTTATTTATTTATAGGGCTATATATTTTCTGAATCTATTGATATTAAAGTCGAATTTTTCTTCGTATTATAGGAAAAAGTAAATCTCTGTTCCTTTTCTAGTTTACCATGTCAATACTTTATTTCTTCTTATAAAGCTTTTGAAATCTTTGTAAATATTTAGCATATAAATGCAGAATTTAAAAAATTTATGAACTATAAAACTAAAAGCCCTTAAGGTATCTCAGTACTTTAAAAACATGAGTTTCACTGAAAATTCGCACTTTTATTTATTTGCAATTTGAAAAAATATTTATGTTTCTCTTTCCAGTGATATCTTTATTTTGTCTATATGCCAATTTGAAATCAAATTATAGCATACTATTGATATGTAAGTAATGCTTATTCGGAATCATTTAAAAAAATTTAATGCATTTTCTTAAAAAGGAGTTGTTTCATCATAATTCAACTGCACGAGTATCGACATATTTCAAAAATAATCAAGATATCCTACTGAAATTTACAAAACCAGAAATGCAATTAACTATGGATTTCATATTGTATACTCAAGTGGATTTATTATTGTTTAATGTAAATATTGGTGAAAAAAATCTAAAATTTCTTAGATAATTTCGTATATTCCATAGGAAAATTTTATTTTTTTTAATACAATTCTTAGACGCTAATTCACTCTAAAATATGTTACACATGTAATGTTACAAAGAAAACTGAAAAACTGTAACAATTTTTTTCTCCTGTACAATCCTGGTTTTTGTAAATGAATATTAAAACGTGCAACAAAATAAACTTTTTCTTTAAAAGCAACATAGAGTTTTTAAACAATTTCACTTTTAAACGTCATTTTATTCTTAAGAAAAAATATCATATATTCTATTAAGAAAAAAATATCATATAAATATAAAAATATTTGCTTTTTCTTTTACTTCTTCCGAACTTTGCTGGATAATTTAAGGAGGTAAGATCTTCTCGGATGTTATGATAGAGCCATGGAATGAATTTAAAGTATCAGCTTGCTGACTGAAAGGCTTTTGTATCAGATTGATTGTTCATGATAAATTTTTCTTTATCTCCCTTTGAAACTTATGATTGGGACATTTAAGAATTTAAATTTTGGTAAAGCATTTTTAAATGTAATGTTTATGAAATTTAAAATTCCTCTCGGCAAGCTGAAAGGCAAAGGTAGATTCCTTTTCATCTTAGTTATTATTTTTAAATTCCTTTCAATTCCTTGAACAAAAATCATAGGAAGGGTCTTTCCAAAAGCATTCTCGCAGTCCCTCAAATTAATCCACCCCCATTTCCCCCGGCATAAAATTGTGATAAATCCATGAATATTTTGAATGGCTTTCACTAGCACAATACTAAGTAGTTACAAATTACAGACTTTTGGCATGCATCTACCAATTTGCGGATTTTATTTTGAGAAGATATGTTTTTTCTGACCGATTCACACCAAAATTTGTCATTGAACTATAATCGTAATCATAAGACAATATAATGGATTTCATTGATTCAAATCATTACGTTTATGAATTATCGTATTTACATGCATGAGAAAGTACGGACCAACAAAGGGTCAATCGCTTGACATATTTGGTTCAAAGCTTGATACGAATCTCTATTTCAGATGCAAAACATATGTACCAAATTTCATTTAAGTAGCTTTTTGCATTTTGTAATTATTGGGCCCATTTGTGCTCAAACAGCTGGACAGACAAACTTCCTCTGAACAGATTTTGCTCAACATTTGATAGAAATCTACAAATTTGGTGAAAAGACGTATATAAAGCTTCATTTGTCTATCTCAAAGTATTTTTGAGCTATCTTTGTTACAGCCAGACAGACAACCATAATGATAAAAAATATGTTTTCGGATTCGGGCAGATCCTAAAGAAAATTGGTTTATTTTTCTATCTTTAAAGTTAAAGAAGTTATAGCGAAATAAAAATTCCCACCCACTTTGACCTAGATGGCCCATTTACGAACTCATTCGAGATTTTTGTAATTCTTACAACATATTCCAAGCCGGTTACAATCCAAACAAAATTACTCTAGTTACCATGTCCACTTTGAATGAAACTTTTGAATGAAGGATGGTTTTGGGTTCTAGGGATCATGATCGGTGAAGAAGTGCAGAAATTTACCTTAAGTCTTGTCATGAGAACCATTGTAATTGATAGTATTCCTATAGGAAGCTCCATGATAAACTGAAGAAACTGTAAATGTGAAGAAATTTTACCAGTTTAAACTATATTATTTAATTAAATACTAAAAGTGTTATTTAGATATTAATAAACTCACTTGGGAATCAAATTAATACGATAAAAAAAATTAATGTTTAGTCAGAAAACAATTAATTCAAAATTCGTAAAACTAGAAAGTAAAAAATAGTGTAATTAATAAACAGAAAATGAATGCAAGCAACTTAACTTATTGATCACTAAGCAATAATTAATTTTAAATTCAATTCATATAAATTACATTTTATTTTAGTTTCTCATATTCTCATCTGACTTCGATTGAAAATGATGATTTTACTCAAATATAAAACGCTAAAAGTTTCAGATTGTGGTTTGATGGAGTGTAATCTACGTTTTTAATACAAAAAATTTTGCACAAGATTTACTAGTGTTAAAACATTAAAAAATGATTTGTTTAGCCCTATCCTATTGAAACCAACAAATATTCGAAGTATTATTATTTAAATTCAATATTACCCATTCATAGTTTATAGAAACCACTATCATATAGCGAAGAACCTTAAAAGAGAAAATTCGTAACAATAAAATATTAACCAAATAATGATGTACTATATCATTATTGTTTTTTAAGCTATCTCAAGTACTTGAAAAATTTGCTTGGAACTTTTCTGTACTGAATATTGCGCTTTGAAATTTAACTGATATAGATACCTTCATTGTTATAAAAATTTCTCTGCATATTTTGCTGTGGTGTTATATGATTACAGTTTATGATGAAATAGTGTTTTTGATTCCTTTAATGGGATACATTTTTATGATCGAAATGTTTAAATATGATATTTCGACGAAGATACGAAAGAATGAGATTATTAATGAAACTGCAGAACAGTTTGAAATGGAAGACCTACAATCCTGATCGTACATAATCGATCCATACAGTTATTTTGCGAAGCTCTCTGAATTAGAACAGAATTAGTTAAATCATTGGACACTGATAGAGAAAGCAATCTTTAAACGCAAATGGATACTGTTCGCTCCGCAACAGTTTCGAAATTTTGCCAAAAATTGAGCATTAAAGCAAAACTGGAATTTCCTGCAAATTATGGCATAACAAAAGAGAACAAGATCCTATGTCTTTTCAAAAGCCGTTTATTTGTTGTGCACAGAATTAAATATCAAAGCTGTTTTGCATCACTAATTAGTGCAGATGAACTGATATTCATATGGAGGAAACTAGTTTTGCAGTTGGCTGAGAGCTTCAGAATTTGTGATCTACTGAATATATTAAAAACAATTCAAGAAATGACGGGCATTCGCAATCATATTTCCTTTGAAACTTCTCTATAATTGTAGGTATTAGTTCCGCTCCTAACACCAGATGGCAGCGCATTTATATTTGTATTATGCCTTGAAAGTTATGCAGAAAAGATTTCTTGTTTGCTTGGCAGTCAGAAATTGGACGCTCATCGGAGTGTGAGCGATGAGGAAAAGCCGCGCAAATTTATTTTAACGGTCACGTGGAAACCCAGTGAAATTCTCGTGAAATTATAGTTTATGAAGAAAATAATTTTTATTACCGTTAAGAAATATTCGTAACATTGATATGGAATTTGTTTATCGGAAATCGTATAAAAATAAGGAGTGGCTCGATGTGAATAACTGGACGATCAGTCAAGAAAATTGTTTCCGGATTTTTCTAACAGAATCTTCTATTTTTTGCAAACAGGAGCGCAGGGTATGTGCTCACTAGCATTGTAGAAATACTTAATTAATTATTAAGTAATTAATACTTAAAATTAGAGAAATGTCCCCTATATTCGACAATAATGTTGCTTGTTCGAGAGCATGGCATATGTTTTGTAATTGGCTGAGAGCTTCCGAACTTGTGACCGACTGATTATATCAACGACAACTCAACAAACAATGGGCATTATATATGTATTGCTTTTGAGACCTTTCTGTGAAGCTGCTTATTTGAGAGTTTTTCATATAACTATTTAGTGTATATCTTCAAATACCTTAGTACCTTTCTTTACCGTGATGATGATAATTGATGAACTTAGCTCTAGCTCATGAACTGGCGGTGCTCTCCTCCATTAGGATAACATACCGCATATGATATCTGAAAGTAGAACATGAGTCTTGTATTTTTTTCTACCATACTTGGGTTACGTGAAAATGACATAATATATTATTGGATTTCTGAAGCACACGTTTCACTGTATTATGAATGGCGATAATTTCCCGGTTTAAGTCCAAATTTAATATTTTGCACTGCTCATTTAAAATCTCAAACAAATTTATGTAAGCGTTAGTTAATTTATTGGATAAAAGGAATAAACACAAAATCATTTCAATATTTCTCACGTACAACTTAATGGTTTTGAAACTGGCGTGGATCTGAGGGGCGTGCAAATTACCCGTCTCTGTCATGGGACTGATGGTCTTTAGAAAAGTTCATATTCATATTTACACTGAACAGAAGTCTTATGCAAGGCAAGAAAAGTAAAAAAAAAAAACTTTTAACAAGGCACAATTTACAATTTGAAGGAATCATGGACATAAAATTATATCTAAGCGATTTAAAGGAAAATAAATAAAGCCGCCAATATCTTCGGCGGCTTATCTATCTATACTTATAAAGCAGAAAGTGTGTGTGTGTGTGTGTGTGTGTGTGTGTGTGTGTGTGTGTGTGTGTGTGTGTGTGTGTGTCTTGGCGCTCTATGACCAGACCATTTGACATACAGTTACCAAATTGGGCACATGTATTATATATCTAGAAGGTTGTGAATGTGTAACTCGGTGCTATATATATATATATATATATATATATATATATATATATATATATATATATATATATATATATATATATATATATATATATATATATATATATATATATATATATATATATTGAAATTTTTACTAGAATTTTAATTAATTAAAAATTAAGCGATATTTCGTTGTTTTTTCACGATAACTTCCAAAAATATTATCCCATAAAAATGATTTTTACATGAAGTTAAAGTTCAAAAAATTATTTTTTAATGATACCTATTACTTTAACTTATAAATTAAGTTTCTATTTTAATGAATTTTTTTAAAAAAATATTTGAACTATAATTTTCAACAATTTATTTCACACAAAATAAAAATAAAATTTAACTTGCACGAGCACATTACGCGTGCATGGAAAAAAATTAGCTTTTAACAACGTGTTGCTGTTACATTGATAAAAGCTCAAATTCTAAAATAAGTTAATTGTTACTGAAAATTAAATCAAGAAAAGTGTAATATTCAGCACGTGTTATGAAATGAAATAAATATGAAATATGATATTTTCTAAAAAATAAATGCAAAGAGAGATTTTTATTACAATATCTACATTACTAAATTAATAAATAAGCTTTATTTAAGGCAAACATGATTTAATATATATCCTTTTAATTCAGGGCCCAATGGTTAATTTGTTAACATTTACGTTACATACGTTAAAATGGTTTAAAGGAAGTAAATAATTATATTTTATTTAACTTGAGTCAATAAATGATCTAATAAATTAAGAATTTTTAGCTTTTATTTAGATCTTTTGCTCTGTGAATTATATTTAACAAAATATTCTTGAGACACTAACATTTTAAACAAAGAATGGCATTCCAATCAACTAAATAAGTCATTGAAACAGATTGATTTATTAAAATTTGAATATCACTATTCAATAAAAACGAGTGAATTTAGATCACTTCCTCGATCGTCTCAAAGATGATACTCCAATCAGCGGCTAGGTTTTTTCCAAGACTGATTGGCTTAAGATTATGAAAATGTTGGTTTTTCTAATCAAAAATTCATAAATTGATCAGATTTGATAGCAGAAGATACAAAAGTTCATTTATTTTTTAAAAGTCGAAGTGGCAAGAATATTTCGCAGAATATGATTCTTTGGGACTAAAGAACTGTGCAAAATTTAAACTTGATAAATTTTTTTAATATATTTATAGAAATATATTTAAAATAATATTTTTAAATATATTATTTTAAATAATATTTTTAATATATAAAATATAAATATATTTTATAAATTAAATATATTTTTATATTTAAAAAATATTTTTAAATATATTTATTTCACAAAATAAGACTTAAATGCTGATCAATTCTGTTTTCAGCACTCATAATGAAAAAAAAAAAATGTTTATTTCAGTAAAAAATGTTTTTTGTATTATAGTTTGATCATTTCCACTTTAATTTAAAGTTGAAATTTTACGTGAGCTGACAGAAAATTAGGGAGATTCATAGTACATTATGACTTAAGGCCTTTATAATAGTATGAGTGAATTATATGATTTTCAAAATTTGAAGTTTAAAAATATTTTGATGAAGAAACTATTAAAAGACATAAAGTATTTAATTAAAAATTTTGACGAGTTCTAAGATTGGCAAACCGGCTGGCCGCCATAGGCAGCTAGTTTATAATAAAGGATCTAATTGTTGAGCTAGCAGCATAAAATTATTTAAAATAGATATAATTATAAAAAAATGTCATTATTTATTTCACCGTCTTCAATTTTCCATCAGATATGATGTGATTACATTTCTCTAAATTCGTAATTAACAAAAGTACTTCCATTATGCAGCATTTCACAAAAAAATTCAATTTAACCTGTCAACTGGATATGACGAAATATTTCGTCATACACAAACTACTACTGCAATAAGCATGACGAAATTTTTCGTCATGGAAATTGCCTTAATATTTTGAATGTTCCATTGTCCCATTGTGAAACAAGTTGAACAAAAGTTTATCCCTCAGTTAACAGATTAATAGTAAGCGGAAGAAATCCCAGTGAATGTATAAAAGGCTGCTATTGAAACTCGTTATTCTTTTAAAATCTACGCTGAAAATTAAAATGGAAATGCTTCATTTTTCTCAGTACTCTCCCAATTATAAAAAAATTGTAAAATTTCCATGACATAAAACATTTAATAGATAATAATGTTACAAATTAAACACTACTGTTGATTTCTGTTTTTTAAAAAGTACTATTTCAAAATTCAACTGCTTTCACAGAATATTAGTTAGTTAAAAAAAACGTTAGAATAAAATCGGAAAATTCACTCAATTTAAATTTCTGGAATTCTCCGCATGAATGAAAAATTAAGTGCAGGACTTAAAATTTATTATTCTTAAATTATTCAGATTTCAATGTGTAGCACAGAATTTAAAACACTCTCAAAGGTTTTATTTGGAAAGTTGCTTTTTAATGTTCAATTTCACTCAATATTACGATTCAATGTGCCTAATTCTGTTAAAACACTAAAATAATATTTCGAACTATTGTTTCCATTAAGAATAATTTCTTTAGAAAATGTAAACAAAAGAATAATATACATAAAAATCATAACTATGAATCTAAATTATTTTATCAAGAATGATAATTTAAAATAAAGAAATCGAGGAAATCAAACCCGTATAAAAATTACAAAACTTTTTTCTCAATGTTATATTCAAATGCTAAATGTATTATAGAATTCGTATTTAATAGAAAACCAAGTACCGCAGATTGAAATTTGGAAAGACATTTAAATCATAGTTGTTACTCAGATCGGTTGGAAATTTAAAAGTAAATGTGATTTAGAGGATTTTCAGCTAAAACAGTATTAAACTTTACTGGTGAAAGAAAAACTGACAAAAATGCTCTTATTTGTTTTAAAAATTTTCTGTTTATTCATTTTCTAGGATCGCCGAGTTGCTCTTTAGTGTAGGCAAAATATTTTGGCTTTTCGTAAGTGTTATGTGTGTTTTTTTTTTTTTTTGCAAGTATTTACAAAGTTCCGAAGTTTTATTATTCTTGCTTGCAAAACCGCGTTGTCGTAAGTTAAAACGTAGCTGAGAGAAAGTATTTGAAATTTCCTTCTCTCAGCATCTGTAATTTGAATCGCAAAATAGCAAAACACTGAACTGGTATACCAGTCGTCACACCTCCTCCACCAACTGAAATCGGAAAACCACTTTTATTCTTTGAATGTCAAAATCTATTTCATTGCAAAAAATTTCGAAATGATTCAAAATTTAAACATAGCTCGGATCTTCAGTTCTTACTAGAATACTACCTTATGAATAAAAATGAAATATTTAGATCCGGACACAATCCTAGCCTTTTTATGGAAGAGTGTTTTTTCAGTTATAGAAAATGCTTAAAAGACAAATTTTCATCTAGACAAGTTTTCTAGTCGTCAATATCAGAATTGCTTGACATTTTACAAAAAACTTCTAGGTGAAGACCGCTTAACGATTTCAAAAGTGGCTGCTGAAAATGGGTTAATTGTACGATTATATTTGGAAAACTGATTATTACATGGTAACAACCTCCACAGTAGGAGTGAAGGTCTTTATATCCGGATTAAATGATAATTCATTCTTGAAGAAGAAGGTTTTATTCTTAATCCTGGATACGAAACTTCAATATTCCTAAAACAAATTGTCCATCACAGATTGCCACCTCCATACAAAGATCATTATTATAATTATGGTGCAAATGCTTTGCTGAAAAACAAAAGCAACTGGATTCAATCATGTATTCAAAAATGAAGTATAGCCAAATGCGAATGTAGTGATCCATCTTTAACAGAAGTGCAAAATGTCAAGCCTTGCGATATAACTAAAGTGACACAAGTCTGCTGCTTAGATGAAACTCTGGAAAGCATGTCAGAACGGGGCTTACTTTGCAATTGTCCATTACCATGCAAATTTAGGTATTTCGGAGAAGCATTATCGATATCAGGTATGTTTTCGGTTGCAAAAATACCATTTCCAGTTCTCAATCAAACAATGAGTAAATTATCCGTTGACGATAGTAAAATGAATCAGAATTGAATTAATAAATGTAAATTCGACCTGAGATTGAATATCTTTTATGCAAGTCTTGAAAGGCATATCTATGAGCAGAAACCAATATGGGAGGTGTTAGAATTACTTGGTATTATAGGAAATGAATTCGGTTTATCGTTGGTATTAACTATAATGACATTAGTTAAATTCCTAGAAAAAAATAATAAAATTTAATTTAATTAATTTTTCTCAATAAAATACGGAATCTATTCCGTTACGAATTTCAAGGCAAAGACTAAATTTTTTCTTGGACACATTTTCTCTCGTCTCAGGTTATTTTAAATCCGTTATCCCTGAATCCGTTAGCAATTCCATGCACATTCGTTTCAATTTTTTTTCCCTAGATTACACGATGAGTCTTTGTGTTCCGTGCTAACCGCTAAACTTGTGACTTTTCATTCTGGAGCACGCACCTGCATCTCGTTTGCTTTGTCATTCGATGACAGAGAGTTGCATCCATTTCTTCTTGAGTAACTAGCTGCTGATTACAGACTTTAATGTTACTATTCAAAACAGTGATGGCTTTAAATTCTTTTATAATTTGCTTACCCTGATCTATCTATATCATCATTTCCTTGCTGATTCTATTCAACCGAAATGAATATTATTAATAGTATTAAATGGGATTTGGATAAACGGGATCATTGGATTTAGAAATCTAATTTGACTTCAGAATGTACTCATTGTTAACCCAATGTAGATTGAACTCATTATTTGCTATCATGTGGATTGCCCATTTATTACTTGAAGTATTATAAAACAAAATATTTGATTTGATCAGCTTCGAAAAGAAAATGATATCAAGTGCTTCCTGCTTCAGTTACGACCTGAAATTGTGCATAATTTGTATTTATCTGGAAAGGCTCTAATTTTCTTTAAAATTTTTATCAAGAGATTATAATGCCCCGAATTAGAAAGAGGTAGTTTTTCTTAACTCAGAATATTATTTTATCTTAGATAGAGTTATTGAATCATTGTGATTAATTTGATTTTTGCATCTTAATATTCCCGCCATTTTGTATTAATGCACTTTGGTGGATTTAGGCATTTTGAGATCCCAGATAGTTTTATTATGAGGCCTTTTTCTTAAAGAAAATGTCTTGTTAATTTAGCATCACATTTTTAACTTAATTATTATATTAATGATTTATTTGGTTTAATTCATTTTATTTTAATAATGTTGTGAAAACCAATATGTTTTTCTTCATTTTTTTAATGTGTATGTCATGGAAAAAATGTTTAAAGTAGTAAAATTCTTGAAAAATTAACCATAATCATTAGTTAATAAATTCCTTACTAACAAATAAAAACCTTTTATTATTATAATAGATTGTAGGGAATTAGTAAACTTTAAACAAATGTAACATTGGGTTTCATTTTACAGGATCTAAAAGAACCAGTTTTCTGAAATATAATATTGCCCATTAAATAAATAATTAATATTCTAGTATCTCATAAATAAATTATAAAATATACATTAATTTATTTAATAATTATTTGAATTATTCATTGTCAGCATAAACTGAAGTTTATAATCTATGCAAATAGAATATGCATTTTTTTATTTATTGCTGTCTGCAGCTCCCCCCAGCCCAGTGGCCCTAGGCCTAGTTGAAAATCCGCCGTTGTACCCGAAAAAGATTTAAACTTTCATGTCAATTCAGAGTACTATTTTTCCATCAAATAAAACATAACGTCCATTTAATAGTAAAATAAGAGCTATTTTTGTCAATCAAATTTTTAATTTTATTAATTCATTTTCATATATATCATAATGCAATTACTTCATTCAAATTTATTTTAAAAGAAGCTTATTATTTTATTAATTTGTTTGTTTGCAAATAAATTGTTTTTTTATTATTTTGAACCAATTATTTTGTTTCTTTCTTGAGATTTGTTGATCCAAAAGCCATTTTTGACTATGCCGCGATTATGAATTTGGAATGAATATCTCAAAAATAAGATAATAATGCTAATTCGTTTATTTCACATTTTAAATTAAATATAACGAAAAAAAAGCATTTAGTTTTTATTAAATGATTCTCTTATTTATGTTATACTTATTTAATAAGATTAACACCATTGGGGGCATAGGGGTTACTCGTCACCTTCGCTTTACTCGCACAGTAATGGTGTTTGGTGCGTGGCTTAACACGCATTGCCAAATTTACTTTAAATTAAAGTATCAAAGCATTACTAATTAATGAAAGACTTCCAGCCATGTAGGATAACAATAATAAATTTTAATTACAAATTAAATAAAAATATATAGATCATGATGCATTGGACGTATATCCATCGACCAACACGAGACAGAAGTTCGGAGTAAGCCGGCGAAGCCAGGAAGTTAATCACTGGTTTTCGTTGGAGAGCAAAGTTCACCTCCATATGTGTGATGCTTGTCGCCAGCTGGCGAAACAAACAGTCATTTATCTCCTGTTTGGTCGCTGCAGGTATATAGTTGAGCTAGATTTTTGACGATGACAGAACACGCCTCTAAAGTGAAAGGTTGTATTGTGACTGATGATGGTCTTTAGGATTGAATTTTAGTTCATGCCTCATTGCTGCAACGGAGTCCAAATCATTCGTCAAACTTCAGTATGTTTCAGTACTGCATTAATATCTTTCATCATTTTCCATAATAAATGAAATGCATTTTCCAGTGGTTTTAGCTTGTGATATTGCCATTCTTTTTTCCTGACTTTTATATCTATATTGGGCTTTAAAGGCAAATTGCAGCTAGGATGAGGAATATTTTACGAGCGGTTATTACGTAACCAATATCAAAAGTCACAAATGCCAGTGATCAATACTTTTCAAAGAGGGGTCTGATTCAAATCCTTGATAGGATCTTACTGGTGATATTTCGATTACAGGTTTTGGATCACGATAGAAAGTAACAATCAATACGATATCACTGAAATTTACCGGAGCGGTGACTTCACTGGAAAGTAACAATCGATACGATCAGTCCAATGGAAGCTCTCGAACAAAACAGAAAAGGTTTGGTTTAGTTATATTAACGTCCCGTTTTAAAGCAACACTAGGGCTATTTTGGGACGGGCCTCGTAATTTTGAACCACGGTCAGATGACGAGGACGACACCTGAGCTCACACACCCCTCTCCACACCACACCAGCGGGAGGACGTTTGGTCATGACGGATTTAATGTGCAACAGACCCCCTTACACGACGGTTCTTCGGTGGAATCAGGTCACGAACCTGAAACCCTCCGGTTCCGAAGCCGAGACCTTACCACCAGGCCAACGCAGCCCTCAAAACAGAAAAGGAGAAATATGTGATTGGATTGAAAAGTGAACGGACCGGTTATTGGAATTATCGTATCGTTGAATTGCATATCACTGAAATTTATCAAAGCGTAGACTTTAAAGATGCATAATCCACGATTTTTTTGAATAACAAATAATATTGCTATTGTTATTTTTCAATATGCGTTCCAAATATCTGTTATTTCAATCATATTATTAATTAAAAATTATTACTTAATATTAAATATAAAATTTATTAATTGTAATTAATACTTAATTTACTAATTTAAGTAACGTGTGATTGAATTAATTTATCTGTTTCAGCTTACTTCTTAAATTTTTTTTTTCTCAAAACTATTTATTTAATTTATTTATTAGAGTGAACCATTTTCTGGAAAAGGTGAGTTAAAAATATTTGTCATTTCTTTAAAATGTTTACTTTAGTCCTATATTCTACCAATAGATGGCGCCAGCAGTAAACAGAATACATGTAATCAAAGTCAATCATGTCACGAGCAATTAAAAATGATCTGTATGGAATAGTGCATCATCAAATACGATTATCGGTCACTCCCATAAAGTGGAGCGGTGACTTCGCACTTTCCAGTGAAGCCTCGCACTTTCCGGTAAAATCACCGCTCCGATAAATTTCAGTGATATGCAATTCAATGATACGATACGATAATTCCAATAACCGGTCCGTTCACTTTTCAATCCAATCACAGATTTCTTTCGAGAGCTTCCATTGGACAGATCGTATCGATTGTTACTTTCCAGTGAAGTCACCGCTCCGGCAAATTTCAGTGATATTGTATCGATTGTTACTTTCTATCGTGATCCAAAACCTGTAATCGAAATATTATCAGTAAGATCGTATCAGGGATTTGAATCACACCCCTCTTTGAAAAGTATTGATCACTTGTATTTGTGATTTTTTGATATTGGTTATGTAATAACATCTCTTAAAATATTCGTCATCCCTAGTAGACTTCACTGGAAAGTGTGAAGTCGTTGCACCACTTCATGAGAATAACCTTGACTTTCCGATATTCGCATTTGATGATGCACTATTCCATACAAATCCTTTTGAATGGCTTGTGACTCGACTTTGCATATATTCCGTTTACTGCTGGTGCCATCTATTGGTAGAATATAGAACTAAAGTAAACAATTTAAAGAAACGACATATATTTAATTCAAATTTTTCAGAAAATGGTTTACTCCAATAAAGAAATTAAATAAATAGTTTTAAAAAAAATCAAATTTAAGAAGTTAGCTGAAATAGATGAATGAATTCCATCTCACGTTACTTAAATTAGTAAATTAAGTATTAATTACAATTAATAATTTTATATTTAATATTAAGTAATAATTTTTAATTAATAATATGATTGAAATAACAGTTATTTGGAACAAATATTTAAAAATAACAATAGCAAAATTATTTGTTATTCAAAAAATCGTGTAATTATGCATCTCTAATTGCAGCTTTCAGCACCTTATTTGATAATTGATATGTTTATTTTTTTTAAAAAAATCAAATTTTTAATCAAACAATCAAATGCAAACATTTCCCTTCTCTGTTAAGACGCAGAATCTGGCAACCGAGATACCGTTGATCGTCGTAAGCGAGATCAAACATCATATAATATTTGCATTCAATTTCCATACATAATTTATAATTAAAGATTAACTAAAAAATGAATGCTAATAGATTTCGCCAAATTTGGAGTACAAAGAAGAATTTTTTTAGCACAAACGTATGTTTGTTTATACTTTTTTGGATGATTTCAATATATTTGTTATGAAGGTCACTTATGTATCCTTTATGTTTACAATACACAGAATTCTTATGTTATCCTAAGATTATTTCGTACTGTATTTAATTTTTTGTCGCAACATTTCAAATTATTATAGTATTTGGAAAGTTACTTATAACTTCCTACATTTAATTGTTTCGCCCTTGATAGTCTAGCAAATTAGGATGCAAGATCTAGATTTTGTGTACGTTTCTTCTGTTGAAACTGCTCTGTGTGTAAAAATTGCAATAGCGATTTTTCTTTTCTAAATTTATCTACAATTATTAGAATATTTTGTGTTCTTTATTGTTAAAGCCATTTTCGTTGAATTCTTAGTGAATTTTCAATATTTCAATGGATTTTGTTCTCGAATATTTGTTGATCTTCAAGTATAGAGCTTGTTTTCCCACTTCTATGAATATTGCCTTTTCGGATTAATTTCCAAATATATGAGTTTAGGTATTGCCACTCTTTGAAGGTTTTTTCAAGATCAGAATACTTAATACTCTGCTTTTCTTACTGAATAAATTAAACGATCCTATTATTTTTAAACTCTCTAATAAAATTTCATTATAACGTTCTTCAGTTTATTCACTTGACCTATAATATATGCTGTATTATTGTTAACTGCAAGGAATTTTATTGAACACTTAATATGTATTAATAAACATACAATAATCTAATAAAAGCAAAAAATATTTTGTTATAAATTTAGCCATAATTATTATAAATTTGTACTTGGAGGAAATGTTGCATGTAATTTGAAGGGAAAAAAAATTATGAAAAGAAATATTTTTGATAATTTTTTCATATTTAAATCTAACTTCACTTCTGAATATATTTGAAAAAAATGAAACTATTTAGTAGAAGTAAAGTTGAAATTTTCATGTTAAAGGAGTTATAATTTCAATATAAGTTTAATAAATCTCTTAATAATTATTGTTATATAACACTTACAGAGTCAGTCGTAAGAATTTATCAAATTTTCTGTTGATGTTTTATAAGAGCTCTAGGATACTTTATAGACTTAAGAAAACTGACTGTGATTTATAAACTAAATTAACCATTAATGAAGGTTTTAGATAAGTGTAAGATCTCATTCATACTAATAAATTGGGAAAAAATATAAATGTTTTCAAAAACTAAATAAAATTCAGGCTTTGGCACATGAAAACTGATTGCTTTCCAAACACGAATAATGAGTACTGATCTTTCTTACTTGATTATAAATAATCTTTAATAAAAAGAAACTAACAATATACTTAATATGTCTTGGGATAAAATTATTTAATTAACATTAATATTCATTGAAATTCTAATGTAGTATACATAAAAGCATGTTTCAGGAAGTGCTTTTAATATTCTTATAGTAAAAAAAAAACTTTTTCATAAAATATAAAATTACACATAATATTCTTCTCATTAACAATTTTTTTTGAAATTTAGACGAGAATATGAGTTCTGTTGGGTCGCTTCTATATCTTTCATAGCTTCTCTGAAAATTACAGACTCTGCTAAGAGATTTTTAAAATTTACCAAAAACTAATTTTCCTACATAAATTATTAATAATTTTTCAAGAATGATGCAAATTGGAATTAAGTATTGTGATTAGCAAAACATTAAAACCATTTATAATGTCAATAATATTTCCATTGAATACAAACAGCAATATTAAAAATAAAATTATTTCTATCCAGGAAGAATCATTTTGTATTAATAGCCATTAATGAAAAATTTACTTTTGAATTTATTTTCACAAAACTCGTTAAAATCTTTCTTATTCTTTAGTATTTGTGCAAAATTTAAAGTCTTATATTACAAATATTAATAACAAAAGTAAAAATTATTATTTGTCAAATCAGCATGTGCATGTATGTAATATTTTTAACCTGAAAAATTTGTTTTGTAATATTTAAAATATCATAGAAATCTTTCAAAAATTTTGTAGAAAGTTTATTATAATTGAAATTATTGTAATAAAGACATTTAATATCTTAAAAAATTGTAGACTGTCCAAGTGATTTTTGAAAACAGCAGAAAACTAATTTCTTTGTTTTTAAGGAATGATACTAAACATAAATGTTAGGAGTAGTGATTAAAATAGACATTTATAATTCTGAACATGAAGGTAGCTGTTTTTGATAGCAAATTTCAATCTTTATCCTCTATTAAAAGCCAATAATTATGTTTTCAATGAACCTTTATATAGTAGAAAACCTCAAAACAATTTTCGAGAAATATTTTTGAGTATCAATTAAATGAAATGAATTTTTCTAAAAATCTTTTTTCTGATCTTACAACTTAATCACATTTACTGAGCAAATCGTATATGTTATTGTCTTACTTGCAGGTTTAATACTATACATTTGCAAAGAAGGCATAAGTTTTAATTTTAAAAAGTTAATAAAATAATTGCCACAAAATCTTCATATAAATGTTCCTTATGTTTCATGTTATGCATTCATATTATTAATGAACTATGTTTGAAGAAAATCTGTTTAATAATTTGGATTTATGTTGGTGACAGGAAAACATGTTTTAGTTTTACTTATGTAGATTATGCAAAACTACTTAAATAAAAGTAGAAAGGGTACTTTTCCATTATACCAGCGCAAATCTTACCAAGCAGACTTCGGGCAACAGCACACAGTCGCCGGAAGAAATTGCACCAAGCAGACTATAGCGGCGGCGATTTTCCGTTTGGTGTTGGTTGCATCATTATTGGCAACTTTATTGCCTGCACCAGTATAATGGAAAAGTACTGAAGAAAGCATAGTTTCAGTATTCTTTCTGAAAAAAAAAGAAAAGAAAGGTGGGAAAAACTTTTAGTTAGACAATATTAAAGATTAAGTTACAAGTCTGTTATAATATTTGGTACTTTTCCATTTTGGGGGAGGTCATAAAAATGTTACAAAAAATCATCAAATGTCAGTAATCATTACAGTAAAATCAGTCATCAAACACAGTAAATCTACCATACAGTTTACGAGTTTGATTGCTTATGGCACATGGGTATAAAGACAACTTCTTCCGAGAGTGCGAGTTGGAGTTTAATTTGACAAAAGCAAGTTGTCACCAGTGGCCCCCTGAAACAGAAAAGTGCCCAATATTTTAATATTTTTTCTTTCATTAAAAAAAAGTTTTGTTTCTATCGGATGAATAAAAAAAAATTATAAATAGCTCAAGAAAATATGAGTGAAAAAGAAGAAATTTAAACAAAAAGGATTGATGGCAGTTATTGTCCTTTGTAAATTAGTTTATATCATGATCTTATTTCTTAAAATAAAACAAGTTTTTGATTGAACAAATCTTGGAATCTTAAATTTTCATTTCAAAGTTAAATGTAAAAATTAAACCATGTATTTTCTGTGATTTTAGAATGTTTGTTTCATCGATTTCTAATTTGTTTTAATTAATTTAAAGAAGAGTGTCAAAGCTCTATAGAAATTTGTATTAAATAGGAAATTATTATAAAACTATTCAAGAATTAAATAAATTCATCATAAGTTCATGATAGAGGAAGTAAACTACTGTTGTATTTTCTTCCTTTCTTTTTGCATTATTAAGAAATTAATGTTTTCTTTATCAAAACTTCTAATTCTATACATAAGAATAATTTTATTTTAAATCTAGGTTTGAATTATGCTATATGTTATGATCTATTTATTTAAGTCGTCATTTTTTCCCATTTTCCAGAAATTGAGACCTGCTCAAACTGCATCACAAGCAGAAGCTGATGTTGATATTTTATCAAAACAAGATGCTCAAGTAAGAACTACATAAATTAAATATTTTTATGTCCCAATAGAATATTTTACTAGGGACAATTTTTGTATTTGAATAATGTATTAATGTATGCTGTTGTATAAAATTTCTTATTTGAAATATCAAATTATACATTAAAAAAAGTATTTAGTTAGGCAGATAATTATGAACACATTTTAAACATAATTATTTATTTTGAATCATGAATTGGGAATTGAAATATATGAAAGTAGAATAAATGTTAATATTTTGTCATTAATATTTAAATGATAAAGTAATGAATTCCAATGAAATTGATTTATTCTCTGATATGTAATAAAGTATTGAATGTATATATTTATAAAGAATTCAGTACTTTTCAAATTTAAAATTCAACATCCATTTGCTTTTAGGAGCAAATATTTTATTGTTGGGGGAAAAAAATTGTTTTGTCTTTTTTTTTATTGCGTACTAATTACATTATTCCCCAAAGAATGCATACATTTGACTGTTTGATAACTGTTCTTCACCTAAGGGATATAGATTATTCCAGTCCAGTGCCCTTTTATTTTATACTTCTTTGATGATATAACTCTGCTTTTATTCAGTTCATGTTTGGATGCAGGTTTGTGTTTTTAAACTTGCATAGTGTGTAAATTTTATGGACAGTTCTTGAATTTTTCTATGCATATTTATATAATGAATTCAAAGTATGAGTTAATTTAAAATAGTTAGCACTGTGGAGAAGTACAACAATATATTATAATGTTGGCTTAAAATCTCTCCACTGAATTTTCATTGTCAATTCTTTTAGTATTTCTGATTTGCTAAATGAACATTTAAAAAGCACTTTGTCTTTTTGTTTTTGTTTGTTTTGTTTTGAAATTTTGTCTTTCTGTTATGTATTATATCATCCAGATGCTAACAATAATGCATTTTCAATATCCAAAAATATAGGGTTAAATGTTATACCTCGAACAACATGCAGTTTGAGATGACAAATACATAAAATTGTATCAAATAGTTCAACCTTTAGATGCATATTTAATTGTGATACATATTTGCAATATCATATGAAAATGATATCATGTGGATAATTTTTGATGAATAAATTATATTTAATATAAAGGTTCCTGTACTTTTCCTTTTACTTATTTCAAAGATTAAAAAATCCATTTAAGAAGTTGTTTATTAATTCATAAGTTAATGCAATTAATCTTAATTATTTATGAATTGAGTTTTTATTTTGCATTTCTAGGTATCCCAGATTTCATCTGGCATTACTGTAGCATCAGTAGAGAACTACAGTCCCATTACCCGAATCTCTGCTGTTGTTAAAGCAGGTTCCCGATATGAAACTCCACAGAATACTGGTATTGTTCACCTTTTAAGGCACTGTGCAGTTCTTGTAAGTATTTCAATAATAAAATATATTTTTGATATTTTGTAGAATTTTAAAATTTTAAGGCTAATATTATTATTATTATTATTTGTAGTCTACAAAGAATCATACTGCTTTTGCTTTAACCAGAAATTTGGAAATGATGGGAGCAAAACTTAAGTAAGTATTGATATTTTTATAGTTTTGAAGTCTTGTGCTCATTCTTTACTTTAAGAAAGAAGGGAGGGGACTGGAACTTCTGTTTATTTTGTTTATACTTTTGTTTGTTATTAGATCTCAGTTGAGTAAGATTGTAAAATATCTTTAAAATGGGGAGAAGGGATGATAGAGAAAATGGATAGTGTATTGCCCTTTTTCAGATAATTCAAAGATTATATCTGGCATTCTTTATGATTATCTATGAGATTACTGATTCTTACCATAATAGTAAATATGGTCCTTATACCTGTGATATAATAATACAGAGTAATATATAATGGTTGATTAATATTTTACACTAATTAATTCTATGGAAAAAAGTGAAACATTGTCCATTTGTGAAACTTTTATAGCAAATATATGTAGAAGACTTTTTTTGCGAAAGCATTTGTATTGGTGATAAGGATTAAATTGATGAGTATTGCATATTCAAATTATTTTTAATGCTTTGTATTGTCATATAACAGTGAAATAAATAAATATTATTCAAACCAGGTTAATTTTATGTTTATTTCTCACTCATTCATTAAAAAAAGTAATTTTTTTCAGTGTATGGAAATTATTGTATTTTATAGCTGTGCTTAAAAATACTTTAAATTCAGCACTTTATAGAATTATCTTATTTAAAATAGATACATGTTCTTCATATTTTTCTTATTTCCTAAAATTTTGTCCTATTACTAAGTTTATAAATTCTTTTTTTTTTAAGTGTTACTTCAACCAGAGACAATCTAATCTATAATCTGAAGTGTTCTCGGGATAATATGTAAGTATTCTTTTTAATTTAATAGCAAAAAGTTCTACTTAAGAAAAATAATTTTCATCATTTCTTTTATATGTATATTAACATAGCTTTGTATCTAATTATTTTTTAAAATAAGTATCCTATTATCACAATTTTAAAAAAGAAGTCTTGTTGTACTTCAAAATTCTATAATACAGTGTGCCTTCTGTTTATTAATTTCCAAAACCTTGATGAAATTAATCAAAATTAGTATAATGTTTTACAGGTTCAAGTACATTGTACTGCTGAAACAATAATTTGGTATTCTATTTATAGAAATTGATGAATATATATATATATTTTTTTTTTCTGCTGGTTCCTTTTTTCCTTGCATGCCTTAAATTTATTTAATTTCGTTAACCATTATTGTAATCCAAATTAATGTATATATTCTTTAGAACTTAAGCTTAGTAGTATTCTTTTCCTTTGTTTAATATCATATAAGAACTTTTAGCTATAAAATATTCTGGTTTGCTTTTTTTAAAAAGTAAGTAAAAAATAGCTATGTATGATTTTTGCAAATACTCCAAAAATCTTATAATAATGTCTTATGGAAAACACTTGACAGGAATGTTTTATATCTTAAAATACAAAGCTTACTTTTTTTTTTACCTCTATTATCATTGTCTTCAATTATAAGCTAACCTAGTTAACACTTTTAACATATTGCCTATTTTACTGTATTTCTGTCTGGAGGCAACGATTGAAATGGCTACCATTCAGTTCTATTGTGTAACATATTCATCTTTGAAAAATAATGCTATTTTACCATATACTAGCAGAGTAATATATCATGGCTTTATCTTTTTTTACATATTGTTGTTCAGAATCAGTCCTTTGTTAATTGGTTAAAAATATTTTTCCTGCATTTCCTAGATTTGAATTCTGTAAACATTTACTTATATAGAATTTAATCTTTTTTCTTCCCTATTTATTTATTAATATTTGTATGTGTTTAGATTTGTTCATATTGCTTTGTATATTGTACGAAATTGTTTGTGATTTATGAGTCTTTTTTTATCTCGTTAATTTTGTGATTTATGAGTCTTTTTTTATCTTGTTAATTTTGTGATTCAATTTGCCTGATGTATCCACTTGTATAAATTATTAATTATTCTTCATTTTTAATTATATAAAAGTTTTGCTTATATGCTTGTACTTTTCTTCTTTCTTTAGTTCTTTTTTGAATTCTTATTTCTATAAACTCTATATTATACTTAATAGCACACAGTTCTTCTTAACAGTAAATTTGGTGGAAAAGAAAAATTATAACTTATAATTTTTTTTTATTTAATTTTTCTAACAAATTTTAAAAATGTTGTATTTTGATTTGATAATCTATATTCTTTCTTTCAAAATATTTTTAGTGATGATGCTCTTGCTATTTTGGCTGATGTAGTTTCTAATCCAACATTTAAGCCATGGGAAGTTGAAGAAGCATCTCATATGCTTCCTACTGATCTCGCTCTACACCAAAGCAGACCAGAATCAGGTGAAGTATCAGAATACTGATGTTTCTTTGTGTATTTTCAATTTCAAAAAATATTTCGTATTTGTTGTCATTATTTAAGGCTACTGTAAGAAAGATAAAATAGAAAAAGAAAGAAAGGAAAATGGGAACCTTTATTATTTCTTGTAATATTGTCATAAAACTAGTAAATTACTGGGGTTTTCCTTATAATATTATCAAATTTCAAAAATGGAAAAAATTATTTTGGTACTCAACCAATTTTAATCTTTTCTGAATGAGTCCTAAATTCATTTCTAGTACCACGATGTTTTATCTGGTCCCTTTCATAACATCTGTTGCATCTGATTCAAGATAAAGTTTGTCATTTCTGTTGTCAATATCTGTAATTCACTGTTATCATTTAAACATCCCATATATGAAAAAAGAGTTGATTTTCAGGAATTGAATTTCTATTTATATATAAACTGAAATTCAATTTCTGACATCCTCCCCCTGCTTTTTTTTTATATGAAATGCTTAAAATTCGTATGAAAACTAATGCACTAATTTATTAAAATTTAAATATCTGCTTTGAAGAGTTTTTTTTTTTTTTTTTAACCTTGAAAGGTAGATTGAATTTATATTATTTTTATAATGATTAATTATATGTATAGTATATTTTTATACCTAAAATAGGTCTGAATTTTATTAGTAAAATGCTTCGTAAGTTTTAATTTAACCATTAAATTATAGAGACTGGATGGGATCTTATATATTCTATTAAAATGAAAATTTTGATGAAGTAAAAAAGTGCTATTCACCTTTTATTTTTTCTGATCATTCAAAGATAAGATTTATTTCCCTTCAGATTACTTAGGAATTACCTATTCTTGTCTTCGCTTATTGACATACCACATCGCATGTTTTAATGCAATAGTACAAAGATGTGAAATGATTGTCTGACGAATCAGATACTTCTTAAATTAACAATTCAAAAGAAGTCTTTAGAAACAATATCTGTAACTCTCTTAATCTCTTGACTATTAACATACAGATTATATCTCCCCTCGCATTTTAAAATTACTGTTATAAAAAATTGTTTTAAACTTCTCGCAATACACCCTTTTGGTACAAGAAAGATATGTACATACATTTCATAATTAGTCATCTAAATGGTTCAACCTATTTTTGAGCCAAAAGCCAATACTTACTGAAAATTATTATTTTGTATGCGAGTTATTTCTAATTTTTATTAAGTGATTAGGACTGTTTTTACTATAAATAATGATTAAATATTTAAAGCATATGAATAAATTTTCATAATAACTAGTAGTGATCAATTTTAAACATAATTTTCTTTTGTTAAATGGTTAATTTTATTTATTTATTAATGAATTAATATCCTGGTGTAAAAACAGCTAGAAAAAAATTCCAAACAATAAATTTGTTTTACTTAAATTCTCTCTAAAAAAAATGATTATTTAAAAATTTTAGTTTAGGAACTAATATTCTTCCAAGATTTTTCTATCTGAAAGGAAAATTTAATTTGCTTACATTGCTTTTCAGTGAATAATCATTTCATTTGACAATGCCAGTGCTTTGAATGAGTCTGAAAATAAAACAGTTTTTTTTCTTTTTTTTTCTTCTTTTTTTTTCTTTAGTGTTGTTTGAAGCCTTGCACAAGGCAGCTTTTAGAGGTGGTCTCGCTAATTCCCTCTACTCGGAAACTTTCATGATTGGCAAACACAATTCAGAAATGGTATGTATTTTACTAAAAACTTTTTTCATTCATTGATTACAATTATTTCACTGATTACAGTGATTTTAGTACAGACGTAATTGATTCTGGATGTTCTAATTTTTTTTATCAAAACTGGCTCCTAAATTATTCGCTGCAAATAATTCACAGATGTAATATGTCTAGCTATTAGTCATTTGCAAATCTTGTGTCTTATATGAATAATTATTTGTAATTATTAATTTTTACAAGCTACAAAATTTTATCCAAAATTTAATTACATACTGTTTTGGGTTGTTAATTTTGTTCTTCTGGTCTCTACCTAAATGTCTAAAAATTGTTAAGCAAAGAAAAATATGAAAAGCATTTCCTGAGCATGACTGAAACTTGATAGGGAATTTTGTTTCATAATTAATTGTTTTTGATACTAGAAACCCAAAGAGTAATAACTTTGCAAAATGATGTAATTTAACATTAAATCATTAAATTATAAGACTGTTATACTTTGAAATTATATGAAATATTTATTATATTTCTGTTGCAATAATATCTGATATTATATCTAATTTTAAATCCAAGGTATTGTGCCAGATTTTTAAAATATGATTAAATTTGCCTTTGAAATCTTAGTTTAAGGCTGGTTATAATTTACTAATACTTATTATTAAACATGTAATTTTTTTTTTTTTTTCCAGCTGCATAATTTTGTGCACAGTCATTTTACACCATCTAAGACTGCAGTTGTAGGACTTGGAATATCGCATGAAGATTTAGAAAAAAGTGTTGGTGGACTCGTTCACTTGCATGGTGGTTCTCCTGATAGTGATGGGGCTTCTAAATTTGCTCCAGGTAAAATTTAAATTTCAAATTTTGATATATTTATAATTTTTCTTTCAAATGTTATTAGCAATTGAAATATATGTCAAGTTCTATAATCTTACATTTAAAACAAATTAAAAATTTTCTTAATTTCTGTTATAAGTTTCATAGTATACAATATTATATATTCGTAGTATTGTAAAACTTTTTTTGTCATATTATGTGCTAAACTTTGTATTATGTCAACAACTACCATCTAATGGAAAAGTAACAATATTATTATTAATTCAAATGTTTGTGCTGAATGCTTACATTTTCTTTCCTTTATCTTTGGAAAAAGTTGGTCAAGTACAAATGTACTCTTCCTATTTAATGTAATAAGCTGTAAATTAATCTTTAAAGTTTAATTTATATAATTCATATTTTTTTAATGTTGAATTTTGAATCAAATGAACAAATTTTTGTAATCTTTCTGTAGTAAATTTAATTTTGTTGAATGTTTGACATCAGTTGCAAGTAAAATATTATTTTAATTATTGCCCTTTTGTATAAAATGTTATACAGATAATTATGTTTTGAAAAGAATTTGATTTTACCGCAAAATTCTATTAAAATATAAATTATCATAATGATTGAGATAGTTCAAACTAAAAATTATTTTTGCCAAATCATGTTTCCTTGTAATCTTTTACATGAAGATTGAATAAATCAAACTTATGTGTACATAGCATCTTTGTGAAGCAAAAACAATTTATTGTGCCTTTTTAAATTGTTTATCTTTTTACAGCCAAAAGACAGAGCAATCATGAAATTTCTTTGTTAGGGAAAAAAAAAATTCCATATGAAATTTAATAAGTTGTCCCACAACTTGATATTTATTATGTACAACTGTTATATTTAAAATAAAACCATTCAATCTTAATTAGCCACAATTTATTTTACTGCATTGAATTACTTAATATAAAGAAGTTTAAAGTTTTGTTTGGATATGTAATAACTACTGTAAATGACTTTCTTTGGTCACACAGATAACATTGATACAATGATTTATTTCACTTAAACACTGTGAAGTGTGTTAACAGCAATTGATGTTTATTTGATAGCCTATGCGTGTTCTGTACATTGATATCTAAATCTCCTGAAATTACTATGGGTTCTATTCAGTAAATCAGTAACATGTGCCTGCAGAAACAGATTACTCAATGAAATACTCTTTTAAAATATCTTAATAAAAGCATTGAAATAAAAGAATATTGTGGCCAGAAACCTACAAAAATTTAGGCATCAAAAATCTTATTCTCATTCTACTCTTTCTTAAATACACTATAAAAATTGTCCACCTATCGATAACAACTAAACTCAACTAAGTGAAATCACTTTCACTAATTCTTCTGATTTTACATTTTTCCACATTGAAAACTGTTTGACATTTTTCTTCAATTATTACACATTATTTTGGACTATACAAGAACTTATTTTGCCTTTACTCTTCTTTATTGAATTCTCTACTAATTTTTTTTTTCTCATTTTATTTACTTGTTTTTTTATTTAGTTTTTAACTTTCTTATATAAATTAATTTTATTATTTAACTTAACATAATTATTTATTATCTTTTGTTGCAAATATATTTCTACCTTCTTACTTTGTTTATGTATTTACTTTATTTCTTTTTCTTTTACTTTTTTATTTGTATCCATTTTTTATTTCTTGCACTATTTATATTTATGTACATATTTCTTATTTTGTTTATATTTGTTATTACTTAAATTTTCTGCCGTTATTACATAAATACATATGTGAATTGTCTCCCCTCTGAATGGCTCAAGCCCTGTCATTGTTTCTTGATTAAATTGCATTCAAATATGCCGTGGATTCTGTCTTTCCTCATTTTCTTGCAAGAATGAATAGACCAAGATATATATATATATATATATATATATATATATATATATATATATATATATATACTAGCTGACCCGGCAAACGTTGTTTTGCCATATAAATAATTTCCTAGTAATTTCTATAGACAAAAAATAGCTTAGTTATTGTAAGTATGTATGTATGTTAGAATGTGTATATTGTATGTATGTAAGAATGTGGTATATGCGTGAAATAAGCATGGAGCGCTGTGAACGATGAGTGAATATAAAAATAACAAAAGGCAAACATTATTTTTAAGTTATTATAATTTATTCCTTAAAATTATATATCATTAATTAAACAATTACGACAGTAACACTATTAAACAATATTAATCTCTTAATGCTATAGCGTGAACAATATTATTTGTAAGTCCATCTTTAGCTAACACAAACAAACTGGATGGTTTACCCACTCGAGAGCATGCCACGTATAATTGTCCGTGTGAAAAACATGGTGTTCTCAAATCTAATCCACAAACAGACATCGTTTGACCTTGGGATTTGTTGATAGTCATTGCAAATGCCAATCTAATCGGAAACTGAATATATTTGAATTGAATTGGCACATCTGTAGGTATAATAGGAATCCGTGGTATGAGTATATTTTCACCTCTGAACTTGCCATTTAAAATCCTGGCTTCGATCACGTTTTTCATTAATTTTTGAATGACTAATCGCGTACCGTTGCACAGCCGGGGCGGGTTCAAATTACGAAGCAAGATAATTGGAGATCCAACCTTTAATTGTAAATTATGCGGTGGCATGCCTGGCAAATCCAGTGAGTTCAAAAACTCTGTGGGAAAATTTACTGCTTCGCTGTCGTCGCAAACTGTATCAATAGATTTATATGATACCAAGTTCCCTGGCAACAATATTTGTATCTTCAGATTTAAATTGTCAACGTCTACATTTTTTGCCGCTAAAATCGCTCTTTCTGCAAGCCACTCATGATTTATGTACTGTGTGTGTACATCGGGAAATATATGTTCAATGAGAGTATCTTGCGAATCAGCGATTGTGCAGAAATCGGTCGGTAATTTTACGTATCCAGTTTCATCTATAGCAACTTTTCCATCCCCGATATCTAAGAGTTGTTTTGAAAATGTTTCAGCGGATGGATCTTGAAGCATTTGAACGCGCATATTTATTTTTAGCTGTAATTTTTCAACATTACGCCACAATGGAGATGATTTTAAGCAAGCGTTGATCTCATCAGCGTATGTTGAACGTGGAATGACTGGAAGTGTTTGTCTGAAATCACCTGAAAGGACCAACAGAGTTCCGCCAAATAGTTTGTCACTGTTTTTAATATCTTTCAATGTCCTGTTCAACGCCTCAAGTGAATGTTTGTGTGCCATAGTACATTCATCCCAAATAATAATTTTACACCGTTTCAGCACAGTGGCCATGGACGATTGTTTCTTAATGTTGCATACTGCGTCAGGGTTATTCTGAATATTTAGTGGCAGCTTAAATACTGAATGAGCTGTTCTACCTCCATCCAATAAAGTTGCTGCAATGCCCGATGATGCAACGGCCAATGCGATGCCATTATTTGATCGTATTTCAGCAAGAATTAGCGAAATAACGAATGTTTTGCCAGTTCCACCCGGTGCATCCAAAAAGAAGAACCCACCTTGTCCAGCTGAAACTGCGAGCATAATGCGATCATAAATGGTTCTTTGTTCCTCATTCATTAGTGGGACATTGCGGGCAACAATCTCTGCCATTTCTACAGTACTGTACTGCAGTTCACGATTCATTTCAGTATTCATTAAATCAGATGCAGTTCGATTTGGCGAATTCATACCGAAATTACTAAGTGGTAAGTTGGCAATGACAATGCAAAGATCCTCAATAGCAATCAATGCTTCATTGTACATTTCGTCGCTGAATGTTACGGTTAGATCGTTGCACCGTATACGATGTTGATGCAATATATCATCAGTCATTGAATCTTTGTGATTTTCCCATAATATCTGTGCTCGGGCTGGGAAACATGTAGTCAACACTATAGCGAATAGTAGACGAATTTGTATTGCTGTACAGTTCAATGCAGCTTCATCAAGCATGCATTCCCATTGGTTGTCGTCTTCCAGCAAGCCGAGTGCAAGGCATGCATCTTTATACGTTGGATATTGTTGCCCATTCACTTTACGTATATCTTGAAATGATAATGGGCCAGTAACATTAACCAACAACAGTCGAAGATAAAAGCACTCCGTGTGTCTTGGATTGACTGTAAATAATCGCCCCAAGGCGTTTGATTTAAATAAATTGAGGCATGCAGCAACTGGTGAGCCTTGCTTGCGGGGCATCCATGTTTTTGTTTGAGTCCATGTGAAATAGCGTGGTACTTGTGAATAGAGTAATGTTCGTGCAAAGGCACCAAAATCATCCGCACGATTACACAATTCAAAAAATGCAGTGAGTGTAGTTTTAGGTGGATTTATTGCACGATTAATCGCTGTCTCGTTCGTGAAAAATACGCGCTGACCGTTTTCAAGATGGATGGCTAACTGAACAACTGCTGGATCCCGTTCATGAATTGGAAAACCAAAGATACGCCAAGCAGCTTCATTGGAGCTGATGTACCGACCAATTTGGTAGAGCGTTATTTCATCGTTTTTATTCACTGGAGGAGCATTCACATTAGTATTTTCCACTCTAAACACAGCCATATCACTGCCTTTATGGACATACTTGCAAATGTATTTGATGCTCTTCACAGAACTGCAGAACTCAACATTAATATGAGCATTATATGTCTTGCTCAGCAGAGGCGAATATGGCACCACCCAACGATTGTCAATATCAATGTCTGTGTTGATGATATTTTTAATAAATGACTGTCCGCCATTTTCAGGATTTCTTCGGCGATATATTGGGTATCCGTCGACATTTGTGACCGTATCATTGGTAAAATCTTTAGGGAAATTTTTAGTACATTTTCCATCAGCCATGCAAGGCGATGAACTATTAAGAGTACCACATGGACCATGAATCATGTTTGTTGTAACAATATCAAACAGCAGTTGGTCAGTGGATGGATCTGGAATTTCCGCAGAAATGATACTATCGATTTCTTCAGGATGGATTTTGTCGATGAACCAAACCAAAATGTGTGCATGAGGTAATCCTCGCTTTTTCCACACAACCGAATACATCCAGCAACGTGTGGGACCAAATACATGTGATTTAGTAATGAAACTTATTAAAGACTTCAACTTTTGTCTGAACACACGTGCTGTAATGTCATGGCGATGTATTGCATTTTGGCCAGGCAGTAGCAAAGATGTAATCTCTGGCCATTTTGGATTACATGTGAACGTGATAAATAAACATGGTCGTCCATATTCGCGCACGAAAGTCAGAGCATCCTGTATATATTCTTGCATATGACGTGGACTGCCTACGTACGATGATGGTAAAATGACATGGTTACCAATTTCGGCGACGTCGGCGTTGTTGTTGATAGCGTCTCGCAAATGAATGTACTCTTCCGCGCGCAGCTTTTGTTGATTATATCGTAAGTATCGTAGTCGTTCGCTCTCAATCTTCGCGTACATGTCGACCATGAATTGTTGACAAAGCTCACGACATCGTAAAATGACGTTGTCCAGGCCACGTCTAATCATTAATCGGTACGCATAATAATCCTTTGAGCTAACGTTCTTGTTTGTTTCAGCTCCCGTAATATTTGTTCATAAAAATTAATTTAAATTTATTACGTTCAATAATTTAATTGTTTTGTTAAATGATTAATGATCAAATTAATAATCAATGAAGTACCTGATACGGGATCTCGTTGTTTTATGTTCATGCAATATCCGTCTTGTCCCTTCCAGAATATTAGCGGAGAGCGTCATATGAACGATGTCAGCAATGAACTGAAGATTATTATTTCTTCTACGAATCAGAATTTCTCGTGCAGCTGTACAATCGCCAACCATGATTCCAGCAACATCATCAACAACGGGTGCATTGAATCTACGAATATGCTCTCCAGCTGGTGTTTTATCAGGATTAATGACGATAGCGTGATTATCGCTTTGTAATTGGTGCATATGTGATTTGAATATTTTCAACAACTCGTTGTGCTCGTTCAAAAGAGCATCTAGCTCGCTGACGATGCGCCTGGCATAAAGTGAATCAAGGTTATTATAATCACAACGTGCATTCACGCGATTGGCAAGTGCGCTTCCGGAATCCTCGCCGCCCATAAAGTAGATTTGTAAGAATTTATGTGGTTCGTTTGGCATTGGCAGCAGTGAGCCCATTTTATGATAAACTTGGCCTCTGATTTTGAATGTAGAATTGAATTGTTGACCATTTGCATTAGTCTTTCGAACTATTTCTGTTGCTCCGAACGATGTCATTTGAAAGCATGAATTGAATCTTCGAATTGACTTCAGGAACACGTTAGAATCTGGATCCGTGCCGATAAGTAAGCCGTTCAATGGTTCAGGTGGTGTTTCAATTTCAGGTAGTTGCACTTTTCCTGACGCGCAACACATCCCAGCTGGCTCATTTTTGAATTTCAGAGCATGACAATGCGGACATTCCTTGTCCATAGCACCAATTACCACTTTTGAATGAGCAGAATATTCAATATCGGGCTCATACTGGAATGCTAGACGCAGGAATGAATCAGATATAAATGCTCGATGTACCTGTTGTCGTTGTTGGTCATTTGTTCTTCGTCTATTGACTGTGAAACGGCGTGATTGTCGTTGTTCTAATCTTCTGACTTCATTGCGTTCAGCTCGTGTATCTTCTGGCTCTTCTTGATGCAATTGCGCCATTCTGACACGTGCATCAGTATTTTGTTGCTGGATTTGTTCTTCTGTTCTTTCGGATCTGCTATTTCGCAAGTTTCGAGCTTTACTTGTACTGCGGCTCAAATCAGCCCCTTTGCGTTTTCTTGGCATTGCTCACTGTAAAAATTGAAACTATGAAAATCTTAATTGTTCAATTACATTTTTTTAATAAAATTAAATTAAAATTACATTTTTATAAGATCAACAACATTTTCGATATAAATAAAAAAAAAGTATACTTACAACACAAAATCCGTTGTTATTGGAAGCTCGTGTCACGTGTTGAGTACTTTTGAGGTTATAAAATCACTTGATTAACTAATCGGGCAAAATACACTCAAAATTGATAATTTAATTATTATTGATAAAATAGGAATGATTAAAAGTTAATATGAGAGTTACACTGAGATAGCAAAATAATAATTGTCAACGTTACTACTACACTTGATGCATAAACAATAATGATGGCCGACAACTGTGTAGGGAGTGAGAAAGAAAGGAGACCGGCTTCGTTCTCATCCCTACTCCGTGCTGTTTACTGGGTCAGAAGTGACACCTGTAGACATCTGGCGGGGATAACTAATTAAATGACGATTGATCAGTTTTCGACCGGAGAGGAAAAATGATTAAATTACTAAAATGGCTATTAAAAAATAAGGGTGGATCGTAGAAGGGGGAAAATTGAGGATTGTATGTATTTTTGTATGTTGTATCATAAAAAAATAGAAATTAAAAATTTTGTCTAAAAAATAAAAAAATAAAAATTTAGGGGTGGACTACCCCTAACATTTAGGGGGATGAAAAATAGATGTTGGCCGATTCTCATAGATACCGGATAAGCACAAAAAATTTCATCAAAATCGGTCAAGCCGTTTCGGAGGAGTATGGCAACGAAAACTGTGACACGAGAATTTTATATATTCGATAGAATTTTTCACATGGCAGTGAAATGAAGAACAAGAATATTTCTATCTAATTGAAAAAAGTTTTAGATAGCATTCTTTTCATATATACAATTAAAACTTAGTTTCTTTTAGTTACTATTTGAATTTTTGTCTTCATTTTATTGTTTACTACAAATTTCTAATCTTTTGTAATCTGTGCTAGTGTTTTGAATAACTGTACATTTCTCGTACTAATTTTTTTTAGCTATTCATTATTTTTTATTATGTATGTGACTGAACTGAAAAACAATTTTGGCTTAACTAATTTTTTTTTTAACAAGTTAATTTTTCATGTTCAGTATGACCTATATTTTGTTCATTGTTAAAAGAGGTTTTAACTGTCAATTCTAGGTGAAATTCGAATTGAAGCTGATCTACCGCTAGTTTATACAGCAGTAGTTGCTGAAGGTGCAAGGTGAGTAAAATCACATTTTCAAATTTGCAAGATGATTCTGAAATATATGATGCAAATCCAAAGGCAAATTGAAGTAAGCAGATTTTCTAATGAAGTTTGTTGTCAATAACAGCACATTGTGAGGATACAGGAACATAGTTTGAAAACAAAACAAGGGAGAAAATCTGTTACTTATTATTCCAAAATGAATTTAAAGCTGAAAAATTTTTTAAATATCAAGTTTTCTAGCATTTTTCAAATCATTTGATATCAAATTTTTCAGAATATTTGAAACTTTTATAGGTGTTTTGTTATACATAATCTTTAAGTTTCTGAGTAAAACTCATCCAGAAGCTGAATTTTAATACTTGTTTCATGATTTTTCAATAAAAAAATTTTTTTTAATACTTAAAAATCAAGCTTTTTTTTTTTTTTTTTTTTGCTGCTCTATAATTATATGTATTTTACTTGTGAAATATTTTTATATAGCCATGAAATAGATAATTTTTCTATTCATATTTTTCAATAATTCACATGTTTAGCACTCTTCTGCCACTGCTAGAAGTTTGTATATCTTCAGTTAAATGCCTATAAATGAACACATTTGGGAACATTTTTTAAAGCTGAATTTTTTAAATTGGAATTATAAAATAGCTCTTTATATATTATTATTGCCATTTTTATTTTATTTTTTATTATTATTTGATTCAATCTTGTATAATATAATATTGCATGATTTTTTTTCACCTTTATGTTTTTTAAAGTAACAGATTTTTGTGAATAAATATTGCATCCATATTTTTTTAATCGCAGAGAAATTAAAAGGCTTTGGCTGGCTTCTTATTCTTGAAGAATTAGAATATAGAATGTGTGATGTAAATGGCTTTAATTAGTTTTTTTAACTAATTAAACTGATTTTTTGATGAAAAGTTTCCATCTATTTGCAGTGCAGCAAACATGAAAGATGCATTGAGTTTTGGTGTTTTACAATGCATTCTAGGCCTTGGTAACCACATTCAGATGAGTAGTTCAAAATATTCAGCTCTTGGTGAAGCTGCTGCAAAGACCACTACTAATCCTTTCTATGTAAGTTTAGCTTCTTTTCTTTTTTATAATTTTCATGTAGTTATTATTGTTTATCCTTTTTTTCTTTTTTTTCTAAGGGCTTTATCTTCTAAATGAATATCAGGTCTGTTGATATGTTTCTAGTTAGTCGTTAATTAGATATTTTAAGCATTAACTCATACATATAATTGTATTCACCTTGCCTTATCTTAATGTAATTTTACTTTACCTTGATGTTCGTTGTGTAGTTAAATTTTTTTTTTTTTTTTTTGAAAATCCAAAATTTTCGTGATGAAAGAGAAAATAAAAGAGATGTATGGTATGAAAATTGGAATTATGTTCATATATTTTACAATTATTACTTATAAGTGGTTTTTCTATAATTGTTATTTCTGCCTTTTGTCCCTTGTGACTATTCAACATTTTGTTAATTTATATTATAAGCAATAATTAATCGGATTTGAACCTCAGGGACTTACTTAATGAAACTGATTCTACTGAAGAATTATCATATAAGTTGGTACGGGGGAGTGGATCAATGTCAGATGTGAAGAGTGAGAGATCTGTTTAGGTTACATCTTCATCGTTGGTGATCCATCTCAAAATTGTTCTCTTAGCTTCAAAAATAGGATTAAAACTTTAAAATTTTGTAAAACCTGGGTTATCTAAGCCTTTACCAATCAAGGTTGCAATTGATTGAAAGTGCTAGGAAATTGAATTGCATTTCGATATAGTCACTGAATTTTTCTTAAAAAAGAATTCAAATTATTGCCAATTTTCACAGTGTGAATGCTTGTAAAAGGTCTGTATTGGGTGATGATCTTATTATATCATGAGATTATTAAGAGAAAAATAATAAAATATTTCATAAAACTCTTCACGATAAGGAAAAATTCCAACATTTTCTTGACAAAATGGCATTTGTTGGAAAGTTTTGCATTATTCAGCATGAGCAAACATTTTTTGATAAAAGGTAGAAAATGCAAAATGAAACTGCAAAAATTGTTAACATTCGTAAATTACGAGGGCTGGGTCTTTTAACAACTTTTCTAATAGATCATTTTTTTAAAAAAACTCTTTAAATCCTTGAAAGAATTGCCCAGACAATATGTCATATTATCTTCAAATTAATTTTTGTGATTACCAATACAAAATTCAAGAAATCACGAATTTCTTGTAAGAAAATTTATGATTTAAAATTTAACTTCTATTGATAAGTTTCCAATTATTCAAGGTGATTACAGTTCCACTTAGTTTGAATAATAGAAATTATATTATAGTTGGATTTGATTTCTATAAAAATTTGCTTTTGCTGGTTCTTTTTAAAAGTAATTCTTAAAATTTAGTATTTTATAAAAACTTTATTTTGTGTTACTTAATTGATTTAAGATTAAAATATCTCAATTAGAATTTTATTATTATGTTTATGATAAAAATTTTTTTTCTTTTTTCTTGATAATTTAATATGTTTACTTTTTTTACATCAGTTCTTGTCATTCTTTTAGGTGTCTGGTTTGAATGTGAACTATTCTGACACTGGTCTATTTGGGGCCTATATTGTTGGTCAACCTCAGGACATGAAATCGGTATGCTTGAATTTAGTCTCTTTTTAAATGTGCAGGGCTTTGTAATCACAAAAAAATTATATTATATAGTTTTGATGGATGTTAGTTTTAAAATGTTTGTGTGTGTATGATAATAATTAGATGTATGAAATTCTGTGTATTCTTTATGCTTGATTCTTTGTTCTTGTAAATCCTGATGCTTGCAAAGAATAGATTGTATTTTTATTGATATATGTTTGAACACAAAAACAGCTGCTTAACATTCATTTTGAACAAAATAGTTGTGAATTCTGCATTAGTAATTCATTTGTCATTTTGCTGTTGTATATAATCATAACTTAGAGTAAAAATTTATTACTCATTTCACACAAAACTTACTAATTTCTCATTGTTTTGAATTCACTATTTTAAGATATCTACATTTAATAGAAACCATAATCTTTTGATTTGTTTGTTTTTAAAAATTTTTGAAAGGTCAAAATAATTTAGGGAATTGAAAAAAAAAAATTGAGTGAAATTACTTTTTCTAATGGTAAAGTTTTGCATAGTTATATAAAATCCTGTTTTTGGATTTGTGTATTTGTTTAATTGTAAGCAGATATTTATTATTATTATTAAATTCATTTGCCAAATTAACAATTTTTATTATTATTATTATTATTTGCTGTAATTTTTCTGTGTATTCATCTTTTTTTTTAGTTGGTAAAAGCAGTTGTTACTCAGATGAAAGAAGTAACAAAAAATATAACTGATAGTGCTGTTGAAAATGCAAAGTAAATAAATATTTTATTTGCTTCTAAAAATTTTAGACTGTGTTCCTAATAATTATCATTTAATGTATATATATATATATAATTGTTGATAGATATGCATAAAATATTAGCCGGTTATTCGATATTGCCATTAAATTTAAAACATTGGAATTTGTTCTCTTTATTCATCTCTGAATGTGACTCCTGCAATAATTTAAGAGTTTTTTGGATGATTTTTTAAAATCTTTTAATTTTCTAATGGAATTTCTCTTATTTAATTAATGTGTTTGCGAAGTTCCCCAGATATGGTTTGGAAGTAAGTTAAATACAATTTACCTATAGTTTTATGAAGAATAACAATAAATAATTGTTCTTGATATTTTGGTTCTGAAATTTTAATGCACTTATTTCACAAAAGTTTTTTTTTTTTTTTTTTTTTTTAATTCATGACTAACTTGTTGATATTTTTAATGCTGTCAGCAAAATGAATTGTTAATATAACAAACACTTCTTCTCTAACTTAACCATTTGAATACACTTTTATTTGAAATAACTTTTGTATTTGAAGTGCATTTAATCTTTTGAACATGTGAAGGCAATAGCCTTTACATAAGAATTCATTTATTTCTTATTATTCAGAATATATACTGCTTCATGATATTGAGATAACTTAAACTAATAAGAATGTTTTAAAAATGGTGACAGAAATTCAAATAAATACAGAACCTGATACATCAAATGTACACAAAGGGTTAATAAAAATTCATCTATAATTTTTTAAATCTAAAATTAGATTCTTTGCATTATATAAATGTGTTTGTGTTATCAAATAAAAGATTTTTCTTGATATAACTGTTCTGAATAGCCAAAAATTTGATGATAAAAAAAAATTTACAGAATTTAATCAAATTAAGTGCCCACTCTGTTTCTTCGAAGAGAATTTGCTTTATTGTTGCATACAGTCGATTCTTAAAAAGCATTCTATGAAGTTTAATATGAGTTTGAAATATTAGAGTATCAGTGCTTTTCTGTGTCCCTATAAAAATAATAAAATGCCAATAGGATTCTTATTACATCATCACTAAATAAGTAGAGATCAGGGGAAATGAGATCATTCTGAAAATGTTGATTATAATAAGAAACCCAGTTCTTATACTTTATCAATCTGTTCTGATTAAACAATAACTAAACAGTGGAAAATCCATTTAATTGGGGAATTGTGAACACAAGATTCTAGCTGTTAGAAATAAAAATGGTTAAATCTGAAAAACTGAGAAATGGAAGAAAAAAAAAACATTCGACTGTCTGTTTATAACTTATTTATGTTTTGAGTGATTTGCTTCTAGTTGTTTTTACTTTGAAAGAAAGATAAGAAGGCAAATTAATCGTTATTTTCGGGGTCATTATTTTTAATTAATCATTATTTTCGTTTTATTTTACTTTTAAATTTGATGGGCTTTTTTTGTATTAAATAGATTGATTTTATTAAATATCTCTCCAGATTTTGTATTCAACAAAAGTTTTAGCATATAATGTTTGACAATAAGCAAACATTGGGTCATTTTGTATGAATCTTTGATACAAAATGACCAAAGATGGATTTTGTGCTATTAAACACAGTGAAGCCTAAGCTTTTCTGACTGATACCTTGAAGTTCTTACACATGAAACAGAATGTAATTTCATGTGGGAAATGATAGTTTATAATAATCACCAATTAATTTATAAATCATGTATATATGTATATTTAAAGTGACAAGATTTATTTTTTGAAATATTTTGAATCATAGCCTAGAAAAGGGTTGTTGTATGTTAATTTATTTTAATCATAAGCTATATTGCTGTATAATGTTTCTCAACAAAATTTCAAATAATCTAGGATAGTTGTAAAATGACAAAGTCCTATATAAAACTTGAATTTCAAAAAATTCCCTTGAAAAAGTTTGTCTACAGACATTAGTTATCTAGAAGCTTTTTTTTTATTTGGGGGGGGGGCTTTAATAATTTGCATTTTGGGGCCTCATTTTCATGATCAGAGGCTTTGAAGTTTAGAGCACGATTCTGTAAATATTTGTCATGTACATAGTGTATGTTAAATTTGTCAGGATCAATATACTTCTTTTGGTGTGTGTGAGAATTTAAAATGCATGATTCAAATGTTTTTTTCATCATTTCACCAATGTTCAAAATCTCAAATTCTCTCCAAAAATAGCTCTTGTGTATTTCAGAGCAAGACATTTGTTTAATTGAATTAAATTTTTTTGGAGAATAAATTGGAGATAAGTTTGGAGAATAAGTAATAATATAAAATAAGTTCATTTCGTTAGTTCTTTTCGTTACTATTTTTTATTTTCCCCATTTATTAATCCTTTATTTAAAAAGTTTCTGTTTCTTTTACAGACACAAACTGAAAGCCAAGCTTCTTTTGGAGGCAGATACATCAGATGGTGCTATTGCTGCCATGGCCCTTGATGCTTCTATGCATGGAAAAGTAAGAGACGACAAAGAATTGGAGAGAGCCATTAATGAACTTAAGCTTGCTGATATCAAGGCAGTAAGTGCCTTTTCATTTTTAATCTCTTCATAAACTTAACATTTATATTAAAGTTTCAATTATTCCACAGAACTTAAAATTATTGATGTTTAATGAATAAAAATAGATAATAATGGAAAAAAAATGAAAGGACAATTTTTGTGTGTTTAACTTCTATTAAATTAAATATCGAGTTGTCATAAAATAACTCCCATTTGAAGTCACCTGCATCTAAAGCTAATTAACAGAATGAAACTAGATTTCATGTGCAGTTTATGAAATACAGGGGTATAAGAATTCCTTTTAAAAAGATAGAGAAAGAACAGAAAGAAAAAAAATGCACCTAAAGTCGCTTTTGCACTGTTGTATGCAAGGATATTCAGCACATTGAAAATATTCCTCTTTGGCCAGGAACACTGAATATTGATTTATAAAATTATATTTTCTATTATTAGTTTTAAATTGCATGTCTTTATGTTTTGCATTCATTTTGATCATTAGTTTTAGCTACATGATAGTTGTCTAAAAATAAAAAGAAAATGTATATAAAATGTAAAATATATTTAAAATTTTTGTATACTAAGATTTAAAAAATGCATGATATGGTAAAATTTAGAATATAAGTATAAAATTTGGAAATGCTTAATAAATATTGTTCTATTTTAAACCACAAAATTAAGAAAGATCATTTCAGTAGAATACAATTTAAGCTATAGAAGCCTCTAAGCAGAGAAAATTATTTTAACTATGTGTTTTATGTCCACCTTATATATTTCAATATAAAAATATCCTTATGAATCATTTTAACATTATTTATCTCACTTCTCTTATCTCCAAGCTTCTCTCTTTCATTATTATCCTGCTGAACTTATTTATTTGACCTTCAATTCATTTTGTTCATCAAAATCTATCTATTTATTAAGTAGAAGATGGGTTATTATCTTTTTAACAATATCTCAGATATATTATCTCAAATGTACAAATAAAAGTTGTTATGGAAAATTTCATTAGCATAGTGTTTGTGATCCACTAAGAGAAAAAATTCTATAAAAATTACAAAGTTTAAAAAAAATGTTAAAAGAAAATATTAGATATAACCACCAACTGGCTCTGAAGTGAGAATATAACTAGTCAGCATAAAAATTTTAAGCCTCGCCTAATTGATTTTTACTATTATGATTCCATAATTTTTTCATACTTATCTTTATTTGCACACTGTTAAATTTGTCAGTTTAAGCATTAAAAAAAAATCCTTTCTGGGAGAGTTGGGATTTGCCCATTTGATAATGGTATAGACTGCAGAGTTAGTGATAATTTTAACTCTGCCTGTATTACAAACATTTTAGGGCTTTTCCATTTTAGATACATTTTATTAAAATTTCTTTAACTCAAAAATTACTTAACAATTGGAATTGGTAATCTGGTCATCTTCTTCATGATCTTACGGTTTCAAAATCCAACTCCACTAATAACCTGCTATGAATATTTTGCACATTAAAGCATATATTGAAATCAGACTATCCTGGTAGTAAAGTTTCAAGAATTTGTTTTGAGGTAAAGTTTATTTGGTATTGTTTCAAAAGTGGCAAAGCTAAGCCAAAATAATTATGTTTCTTCAAAATAGGGCTCAAATATTGCTAAAACACATTAAATCTTATGATTAGTTCTCCTATTGATAATAAAAACCACAAATGATCGTTATTGATTGATTTAAAGTGTTTAGATAATTTAGAATCACTGTTGGCTGAAACAAAATATTAAATTGTGAGATTATGTTGAATGCGAGACTAATATTCAGCTATTCTTTAAATTACTGGTAGCAACCAAAACATTCATGAGCTTTTTTTTTTCTTAGATTGCTGGTAAAGTGATGAAAGCCAAACCTGCCATGGCATCCTTAGGGCGATTGCATCATACACCTCATGTTGATGAATTATTATAAACTTTTGTAGTTTAGAAGATTAAATAGATTATTTAAGACTGCATAGTAGTTGCTCCTTTTGTTGATTCCAATTTCTTGATGTGAAGCAAAAATTTTACTTAATAATAAATGAGCAGAAACAATAATAATTAGCAAAATTTATATTGTTTTTGCAAATTCCTATATTAAAAGTAGTTTATTAGACATAATAAAGCCAGTTTCTTTCATAAAAGCTTCCAAAATATTTCTTGATTGCACTTTTCAAGTGGTTTTTATATTGTATAATGATAATCTTATGATGTAAATTTTGTAATTGGCCTTTGTTTGCTTCATTAAAATTTCTTTTTTTATTTATTGATTTTGAATCATTTCATAAAAGCAAAATTTTATTTTTAGATAATATTGTATATTTACTGTTAAAATTATAAAAACTGCTAAATTAAATTATTTTTATCATTAATGAATGTTTGAAGAAATTTGGTATTCAAAATTCTATAAATAATCTTATACAGAATGTAAAATAGTTGTATCTTTTGTACTTGGACTTATATGATTAAACATATAATTTTTTGTTTCTCACTTTATTCTAAATAAAGGACTCTATTTTAGAAAGTCGCTTGCATTGATGTTTCTTAAATTACATTTCATATGCTTTTTATATGAAGTGATATGCTTTTTAACATAATTTCTTTTGCTAACATGCTGGAAGTGATAAAATGTACTTAATTATGTGGTTTCAAATTTAGCAGTAATAGTGCATTTTGAGATGTTGGAGCCAAAGAACAGGAGCATCATTGGAATGTATTGAAAGAAGCACATGAAGTAGAAATAACACAAAACAGCAATTAGTGCGAAACAAATGTTTAAAATTATTGAACAGATGAAGTATTTAATGGATATATTTAAGTATGGAAGGAAGGATATATGGAAGTATTTAATGGATATATTTAATAATCTGAGAAATGCATGTAAATTACATCATTGGTAATGATTGCATGCATCAATTCTGTTATCCCTAAATGTCCCATAACTGCAGAAATTTGTATGCAAAAACATATGAGGCATATTTGAGGGAATATACATAAAATTGAAACACAACTCCCCTCCTTTCTGTATGTTAAATTAAATTTTTAAATGAATTGTTTTCAGATTTTTCTCAAATTCTATGAAGCATAAGGAAGGTTTCAGAATAATTTACTAAATTATTTTTTAATTAATTTGTTGCATATGTGCAGTGGAAACTCTTCTGCTAATATGCATGGAAAGTATATTCTCCATAATGTAATGAATAATTTGTATGATATTGAAACTCTAACTGCTCACGAGTATACCAGTACTCACTCTTTGTGCAACATCAGCATCTTGAAGGTGGGAATCAGATATACTTCTTTCTTTGCTTGAAAAACACTATTGTTTGTTGTCTTCGATAATTTTTTTTTATTTCTTTATAATTATTGTTCTTTGATATCTTTTATATTCTTAAAATGTTTATGCGAAAGATTTTAAGATATTTTATGTTTTAGTTTGTAAATAAGAAAATTGTTCCATAATGATGTCTGTACTTTTGGCTATATTCTTTTCTAAGTGAGTTGCATCATTGTCTTCTAGTCATACTGAATCACCACATTTTCTGTAACTAAATTCATTCTGAAGGATTTATGTGTTTTTAGGTTAAGGAGAATCCAGAAATAATAAAAACTTGGGTCTTTTTTTTTTTCTTTTCCCTTGATATAACTAAAAACTTAACTTTGCAATGTTATTTTAGTTATAAGTATCCCAATTTATGTAACATAAGTTATCTTTAGTATTTACTATCTATAAACAGAAATATTAATTATTAAGAAGGGAAATTGTAATTGCATCTAAAAATGATTTATTGTACAGGATTTACTTGGGATCCTGCTGTTATCTATGCTTTTGTATGTTCTGTTTTGTCGTGATTCCAGGTGCAATGAAATGAAAAAGTACTTAATTTCAATTGTGCATCTTAATATTTGATGCACAATCAAACGTTTCAACTTTGGTAAGGTTGAAAGCCATTACCCTTGATAAACTGACCTTTAGTTAGATAATTCATCAGTATGCCTAGTTATAATCTTAATTATTCATTTCCAATTGAATTGTTTTCATTCTAGTTGCCTGATTGATTCTTATTATTGGTCATTGAACACTTATAAGCTACCCTCCAAACTCATTTCTTTGTCAATCCATAGTTAATATTTGTCACTTTGTTCCTACATTCTTCTAAACATATCTTATTTTTCAGAAAGAAAAAAAAAAATTTCTAGAAAGTTATACAACTGATGCTGAATCAAAATCATAAATGCATCAAACATTTTTCATGATTCTCTAACTAAAACTCACTTAAGTCCTGCATACATCCAGATTTTATTTATTTTATAGCTTAAGGATCGGTTTTTTCACATCCCACCCATCTTATTATAATCAGAAGACCGCAGTAATTAACATAGATATGTGATCCAAGAGAGGTTTCAATCCACAATTCTAATATGTGGTAATCTTTACAAGCTATGTTCGAACATAAGCAACATACATGTTTACTTACAAATTATATTGTACACACTGGAATATATTTGAAATCTTGAACCAATTCTTGAAGTTTGTAAATAAAGAAATATAATACTTAAATAAATAAAAAAAAATGTTGGAAAAATAAATTTAATAGTTGCATTTATGAACACTACCTGAATGGTAACCTAATGGAGCAATCGCCTAGATTCTTATAATTTCAGAAATCTCCGATTTTGTTGCCGAAGTTATTGACTCGGCATCTGTCAGAGTTATCTGTAAACTTATCTTCCTTACCAAGTGACTGATGGCACCGGGAGGCAATATTAAGGTTTTTCATAGCAATATGAAGATTAGTACATATATAGTCAGTGGGCTTGTCTATGACAAGTGCCATTAGAAACCACAAAACATATATACAATTTATTTGTAACTTAGAGAAATGCTGGAAAAGAGACAGAACACTCATATAATGAATCGTGGTTGTATCAGGGGAAGAAAAAAAAAAATGCTGGAACTCCAAGCAAGTGAAGATTATTCTGGTTTCCTCAGCAAAAATTTTGAAATTATGTATTAAAAAAAATCGTACATAATTGCGATTGTATTTCGAAAATATAAATGTCTTTCGATAAATAAGACCAAACCTACCTTAATACGCTGAGTGATTTAAAAAAAAAAAGTTTTCTGCCTTAAAAATAATATATAAGATAATACATATCGTCTAGTGATGTAAAGAGAGTTAGCCTGTCGCATCGTTTAAATTGGTCATTACGCTTTGCGAGCGGTAATGTGAACTCAGTATGGAAAGAGGAACGTTTTTGGAAAAACGTCCTCGTTTTGACGAGCAATCTAGAAGAGATACAAAAAAAAAAAAAAAAAAAAAAATTCCACTGGCGTTACTCTTTTAAATGACAACACTAATCTACACATAACTATTTTAAATAGTGTTCTAAGTTACTCCTCACGTCAGAATTTAAGAGAACAGCAATTACATATGGAAACTGTTGTGATAGTAGTTATTCGGAAAATGGTTATTATAAAAACCACAGGAGTTATTGAGGACATCATTGTTTAGTATTCTTCTGAAATAAATATTTTAATAATAATGCTAATTTTGTAGTTACAATAAATGTTCACTGTTACTGGTTCTGTTGGTTTTCTATTATTGAATGAAATGTATATTAACTGAAGCATCTGCAAGAAAAGGCAGTGACCTTTGTTGACAAATACAGTATGAATAAATTATTTTATTCTTATAATAAATTAATATGGTTTGACTCTTAAAATAACACACATTGCATGATATCTGAAAAGTAATTTATCAAATAAAGTATTGAGGAAAAAAATTGAAAAAAAATGCTGTTTAACACTTTTTCTTTCTTTTTCTTTTTCTCTTTTTTTGTGATAAATTATTTTTTATTTCCAGATATCGCACAATATGTGTTATTTTGATTCAGAGTCAGGAAGTGGAGGAAATAATTGTTCATCACTGAAAATTATAAAAATAGCAAGTAAAAGTTTATTAAACATTTATAAATGTGTCAAAATTTAATTTTATTCTCGAAATAAAATATAAATGTTTGATAATTCAAAGGAGACAAATAATTCCCTTAGACTATTTCCTAATCGTTTTATTTTAAAACACAACAGATCATGAAGTCAGTACACATCTTAAAAAAGACAAATGTTATTCTAAAATACAATTCCCTTGAATAGATGTTGCCGATAATTAGTTTATGGAGCAGCTTGGCTCCATATTGGGAAAATAAGAACAGGCGAAAATAAAATAGCTTGTTTATGCCCTTTTTTTATCACTAGATATGTGTCCAAAAATAAACATCTAAGAAATGATATTTCTTGGCGGGTTAATAACAGCAATGTTGACGAATTACGACATGTATCTCTTTGGAATTGAGATACACAGACGTATTCCAAGCCTTTTCAAGGATATAAGATATTTATGGGGTAATATATTCCAAGAATTTCACATATCACTATAAATCGTTTTGATGCGATGTGGGCAACATACATGTTTGGAATTAGTGTAATTCGTTTCCTTGTTGTAAAATTGTACCAATACTTTCCGTCGTTTCACTGACGTCATCTTTTTATGGATATCAAAGCTAAAATTTCGTGACATTTATTAAGTGACTTTTCCTAGTGGTATTTTTGAGCCAATAAATGTGGCTTTTGGATTCTATGTAATGGTAATTTGGTACCACGAAATCGCTGTATAAATAGAAATAATAAAATCTGAATCAGCGCTACTATTTGAATTCGGTACATTATCAACCAAAAAATTATGAGAAAATACAATTATATGTTCTTCTGAATTCGAGAACACATTTGAAAATAAATATTCATTAATTCAAGCAATCATTATGTACCTCGAAAAAAAGGGGGAAATTATAATTAATCATTCTTATTCTATTTCATTTTTATTTATTTATAATATGGTGATTTTCTTCCTGTGTGTGTGTGTGTGTAAGCATATAAATTTTTTACACGTGTCAGTCACAAGCAAGGGAATTATAGAAATCTTTTAAAAGAATATGCTAGGCTTGCCATTTTTTATCCCTTCACTCGGAGCGTGAAAGTGCCACTTTACGCATTTTTACAAAGCCTCTGGAATTAATTAAATAGAAAAAGTGGAATGGGATCAGGAAATAAAACAATATTTTAGAATGAAGTTAATATGGGCTGAATTGAGTTAAAAATTAGGAAATTAATTAAGTTTAAATTAGATTTTAAAATATCATTTTACACACACACACACACACATATATATATACATATAGTCGTTTCTAATTAAATAGCCATACATAGCGTGATCATACATACATATAAACAAAAATTAATTGCTGAATAATAATATCGGATAAGTGAAAATAATACTAAATTGTTTATTTTGTTAAACTTAAAGAGTATGTTGAAATGAGAACATTGAGTAAAGAATACAGTATTAGGAATAAGCACTCTTATTTAATAAGCAAACAAATATCAAAATTCATTTGAATTTTGATGCTTGTTTGCTTATTAATCTTGAACCCGTAAGATTATTCTCCTCTCGATTTCTTTATATCTCTATTAGTGCATTATGTGCATTTGCTATCTACAGAGAAGGCATGCCTTAGGATCAATGAATTTGGCACAAATATACTTTGGAGAAAGGGAATGTGCACATTGATCCGATATTTTCAAAATTTTAATTAACAAAGTGAATTAGACATAAACTGTCCCGAATTTTATCAACTGTATAGCTTTTATGGGGAATTTAAAAATAAAATTGGCACTGATAATGTGCAGTTAGATGTACTTGCTATAAAATTGTGCTTACTTAAATGAAGCTTGGTATGCAATCGTGATTATAACTGCAGTTCTGTGGCAAATTTTAGTTTCACTCGGAATGAAAAAAAAAAATACTTATTCAGTTTTCTGGGACTTGTGTATTAACCACGTCAGTAATTAATGGCCACAAAAAGTCGTCACTGATTCGCAAACTAGATTTAGTAAAAACGCTACATTCTTGTTAAAGATTAATCTTCCATAACTATATTTTGACTGTGGTATTCAATTAATAAGCTTTGTACCAATTTTCTTTAATATACAACGAAGTACACAATTTTCATGTGTGAAAATAGCAATCAGAGCATTCGTTGCGTACAAGGCCTTGCTCATGTTCCACAATTTTATGCAGGGAGTACCACCTTTATTAGAGAGTAAGCGGGAAAATTGAGGGAAGACTACTCCTATTGGTTGATTTATGGGATTCACTGGCAAACGAACACGATTCCAAAATTTATTTATTCTCATAATTTCACTCGGTGTATTATCTCAAAATGAAAATCCTAATTACGAATTTTTGGGTTTCCAACTGTAATTACGAATTTACAGTTTTTTCTCATCATATACAACAAAGTAAAAATACATGAAAAGATAAATTTTGGAGTTGCATCCAGAGTTAAATTAACTAATGTTAAGTTCCTAGCATTTAGATCTTCTTACTGCTACCAGTTTTTCTACTTCGGTAGAAATCCTGTTTGTAATTACTTTCATAATTGGCTGCAGGTGAATGTATCTTAAAAGTAACTTCGGACCTTACAGGTACTCTAATTCCTTTCAAAACTGATAAGTATTTCCTACTACAGAAAAAATTTCTTATCCAACTTTTGGTTTAAGTCTTTGTAAAATATTTAAACTGTAAATTAAACCACAATACAAAAAAGAGGGGGGGGGGAGGAAAATAAAAAAAAATACATTTTTTTTTTTTTTTTGAGAAAAAAACTTGGGGAATTTTGTTGGGAAAAAGATATAATTTTAATTGACAATAAACCAGCAGCCTTAGAGGAAAAAAATACTTTCCCCATGATGCTGAGATTAGAATTAATAGCATCAGATCAGCTGAAAATCCTGGGTATTTCCACTACACAAACTTTATATAAGAATTGATCCACAAACAAGATGTTCTGAGATGACAGCTCTTCTAGGTGAATGAATCCCTGATGTATTTGCACAATTTTTTAACGATAAGATAAAAATAAAATGCCAAGAAATCAGTAAATGACCGTTTGGCCTCTTAAAAGCGTTCACAAACGAGATACAAATATTTTCGCAACATATTGCAGAAAAACGCCAATGACGCGTTGTTTATTTACATGCGTGGTTACTTATTTTCTTCTCTATGTAATTTAGTCTTAATTTCTTCTTCAGTGGAGCATTTTTTTCCCTTCAAAATTATCCCATTGAAGAGCACTTCTAATATGGGGATGAGAAGTTGCCTATAAGTAAGCAGGTTCTCGCTTTCCCTGTGGGTATATAAATGATGGGAATAAGCTGCCGTCATACCTATATCGACTCGTATCTCCTTCTTGGATAGTAGGCTTATGGGCTGCACCGGAATATTTGTTTTTGTGTTCACATCAGTGCCCGATTATGCTGTCGTGGAGACCTGATTTTTATTCACACCTGACGAACGCTTACACGTAGGGGTAAGCCCAGGGGCTCGGATTACCTTTCAAATTTGAGGCATGCACTAACAAAGCATTAAAAAAACACGGAGCATTCCCAAAAGCATTTCCAAGGATGTTAATTGAGGAACAATTTCCTCAATGGAATTTTTCACTGAAGAGATCTGGGAATATTTGCAACTTCGAAAAATTGATTTCTTAATTTTAGTCTTACTTTACTTTTCTTTTAATTTTAGTCTTTCACTTAATTTTCTTAATTTTAGTTTCAATTCTCTTATTTCAGAAATATAAAATTTGTATAGTTTTGAAAAATCAAAAATTTTAAAATGATCTTTTAATAATGAATATAACAATAGATCTTATAGAATTTTTTAATTTTTTTTTTTTTTTTTTTCCTTTTTCTTGAAACGTGTGTTTTTCAAATTTCGGTACGCATAAAACAATCGATTCATTACAATCGCATGAAACCTTATACAATAATATTTATAAACATTATGTATCTGTTAAAACTATTTTTTTTCTGTGTAATAGAATAAATCATTAAAAATTATTTATCATGCAAAATATCATATATTTTTGACTTTCAAATTACATAACAATGTTTTAAAAGCTTGCTTTAAACAGGAAACTATTCAATATGGGAAAAATAAAGCAAAGATTTATACCTTGATCACAAACAATTAGAAGAAAAAAAAAATTGTATTAATAATCAAAGGATTAAAGTTTCATTACAACACTGAAAATATTAGTGTGAAATGCACCTAAAATTTTTTTACAAATAAATTAAAATTAGATAAATGGATTTCACTGCAACTAAACATTGAAAAGATAAATTTTCTACGACGGCTGTGCTAAAATATTTTCAGAAGTTGTAGAAGGAAAATGCAGAAACCTTGCTCAATTAAATAAAATTTTAAAAAAAATCTTGGGGTGCATATTTTTACCTATCAAAACATATCTTGGATATTCTATTTCTACTGATTAGTCCTGTAGAACGCCAGTACACACGGATGTATATTCACCTTTATTATTAGAAGAAATTTCACTATAAATAATCTATAGTACAACTCTTGTAAAGCTAATTTAACTTCTAAAGCTTGTAAAGCTTCTTATAATAATCCCTTTGTTGAACAAGCTGCATGCTCTTAAGTATATTTAGAATCCTGAACTCGAAATATACAAAATAATAGTTGATTCCTTATATAATAATTCTTTTGAGGTACGAAGTTTTTACTTAAAACTCTTCAATTGGTCGGCTGTAAACCTGCTCTTAATAGGCTTTTGTTTGATTTACCTATTTTAAGTAATTTTTGCAGTTTAACCTATGGATCTAACCTAATACAGTGTATGTTACGTACAAAATTCATTGCCATTTTGATTGAGATCGTTTCCAATCCTGATATCTTAACTGGGAAAAATAGTTCCCGCATGAATACTATTTTTTGGTGGGGAGGGGGGATAATAAATTCAGTTATAATTTGGTTCGCGTTAAAAAGGAACTACAGACAGCTAAAAGAAAAGTCGACGATCTCATGCAGGATGACTAAAAGGAAAGAATTTGATCTGAGAGGTAGATATCACAACTTTCGGAAGTGAAAATAAAGTGTCATGAAGAAGCTGATCAAACAAAAAATTGACTCAAACTTTAAGCATGTGGAGAGGTTAGCGTAAATGCTTTTATGTTAGCAGCTGCTCTTTCAAACACAAGCAACGTGATCCCAATCAAGTGCAATTCGAATCGCAGGTGTTTAGAGACGTTAAACCTTACAAACGGTATCTTTTTGAAAATTAAAATCTTTCGATTCTTTTAGTCTTTTAAGCTAATATCAAAATTTAACATCAAAAGTGAGTTTGAATTATTTTATGAAATGCAACTACCCTGGCTCATACGAATAAATCTTAGGATTTATTTATGCACTCATTGTCTATTTAATGTTTTTATAGAGAATTTTATTACTAAGTTGCTATAAGTTGTAAAATTTAGTTATAAGGTGTATAGCTTATTTTAAAGGATGACAAATTCAAAAATTTGGCAAAAAGTTAAATGCGGATCCAAATGAGCGCAATAATGCTAACTTGATCCAAATTTCATTGATATCTGAATTTAAATTCTGCATTTTCGATGAGAAAGCTGGCAAGATCATAAAAATGAGAAAATGACGATTAAGCTAAATTTAAGAATTAAAATTATTAATTTAAAATGTGTTTTGTCAGAAATTAATATCTAATAAAAACAATGTGTTTAACCAAAGGGAATATACTCCTCCCACCTTCTTGTATACTTACACAAAATAAACAAAACTTTGGCAGGATTTGTGATTAGATTTGCAGTATAATGACGATAACTGAATCTGCATTTTGAACTATCTTCTATTTGTCAGTTAGACGCGTGTGTTATGTTACTGTCTAATACGTTAATGTCAAAACTACAAATCAAATTTTCTTCAATTTACTTGATATGTTTTTATTGAATTCATATATGTGTGGTGAATAGCTTATAAGTCAGTTAACAACTAAGCTGCACGAGCAATTGCTTTAGTATCATGGTCATGTTACTGGACTGCTAACCACAAGGTCCCAGGTTCTATCCTCGTTTATACGAATTCGCCACATATGCAAAAATTGAGATTAGCAAGCAGTCAATCCGACAATTAATATAATTAGCTAAAATTTCATATAGAATTTTTGACATAAAATTATATGTCAGATCTCAGGCATCTAATTTGTTGCTTTTTTGAGTTATTGTGAAGACATGCATATAAGTGGGTAGGACAGACTTGATGTTGGGAGATGCCATTTGAAATTTTCCAAAAGTTACTGATTTTGCTGTAATGGCATTGTAACGTATTTAATCTATCTAGCTCTTGTGTTTATAAATTATTGTGTTCAGGAACAATTTGATAGACAAATGTAATTAAAAAAAATAATATTTTTCCGACATTAGGAACTGTTAAATGCGGAAATTTATCAAAATTATAGCTTCGAAATTTTTATATGTATATTTATTTATTTGATAATTATAATGCTTTTTCTTTGTATGCCAGAAAGTAAGTAATTTTTTCTTCAAGCATTGAGAATTATTTCGTACATATTTGCAATGTTTATCACATGCTTGACACCTTTGATGACCAGTTGTTTCGCCGGGAATCTCTTATGGGTAATATCAGTCAGTTAAATGTCTTATGCGTAGCTTTATGAATCCCTCTACCTAAAATCGGTTTTATTTTAATAGCTTTACAACCGCTTGGTTTATTGTGTTTGTAAACACTCCTAATATAGTCAATTTTAATTATTTCTTAGTGTTTAAAAATGTAATTCTCAGGATAGGCTAATTTCTAATAGTAAATTGATTTTCGCGTTACTATAATTTCCCTTTTCTTTATGATAATAATCTTATTAAGTGTTTTTTCATTAATACTCATGCAAAAAAATCTTTCCTCTTCAGCTTTGTACAAGAGAAGGAAATCATACTATTAAACGTTTGCTGAAGCAATTAAATAGGGTTGAATTTCTTTATAACAATGAAAACTACTTTTATACATAATACAAAAAGTATTTTTTTTTTTTAAATTGTCAAAAACGAAGAAAAAAATTGGACGACAGTTAAAATGATGTCACTAAATGGACCAAACTTTAAATTGTTAAAAATTCAGTTTCGTGCAATTATATTTTTGTAAGTTATCTTGGAAAAACGCCAGAAATTCGCATAATTCTTTTTTTTTAAAAATCGCTTTTGAAGTGTACATTCCCACCATGCAAAGTATGTCTGAGTCAATTTTGGTAGTTTTAGATCAGACGGTTAATTCTGAATAGCACCAACACATATTTCTCTTTATTATAAGTAAAAATTTATTTTCAAATTGATATCTGTGATTATATAGTATTTTCAAGGAAATTGACTGCCTTTTAAGTGAAATATGAGTATTATAATATATATATATATATATATATATATATAATTAACTCGATGCATTTCGAGAAAAGTAATTCAGTCATTTGTAACGATCTTCAAGGCGCAAAAATTTTACCGAACTCATCTGCTCTACTTCATTTACGATCTGGAACATTTTGAAAGAGAGTAAATTAGATAAACAGGTTCGAATTACGTCTCGGAGTGTTTTGAGGAGCATCATTTTCTTCTGGAACAAGTTTTTCATGTTTCAACTGCACGTTCAGATCTATCCAAAATAAGGCTCTCTTTGAGCAAGAGGTTTCTGTGTGAAAAATACCTTATGCAAGTTTTTAAAAAAATAAAGGAAGGAAAGTAAAGAAATCTGGAATAGATCACGTATCGTTTAAATGGCACAGAAGTTAACGCAAGTTTATTCGGCAGATTTTTGTTTTTTTGTTTATCCAAGACAATCTCGAAAGTTCACAACCGAGGGCAGTAAATTGTAATTTTAGACCAACAAATTTTAAACTATTTGCTTCTGACAAAATAGTTTGCAGAATTTCTGATTAAAATATAATTTAAATGTTATGGACTGGTGATTTGAAGTTGATGGAACTACAATAAAAATCTGATTTAATCAGAAATTCGAATTATAAAACATTTGGGTCTTAAAATGAAAATAGCAATGGAAAACTCCAATTTAAAATGACAATAAAGATTTGTTCTTAATATTTAACAGTTTGTGTATTGACATCTCTTAATAAATAAATTTTAATAAAAAATTGATGATTAGTAAGAAGTAATTAATAAGTGATAATAAAAAATTAATGCCTTAAAAATAAATTCAAAAAGAAATAAATGTAATAAATTAGCAATACGCAAAACTTTTAGTATAGTAATTGTTCAATAATATTTAAAAATAATTAATACAATTCCCATTTAACATATTCAAACTTTTTTGAAAAAGAAATATATAGCTTTTTGTCTAGATACATTGCTATTTAAAAATAAATACTTTTATCATATTTATATTAAAATATTGGTACATTTTCCTATAAAAAAACTATTCCGATAGAGAAGCATTTTTTTTGTTACAATTTTTAGTTCTGAATTCGAATTAATCAGTATAAATTCGAATTAAAAATAACATTTTAAATTTTCAAAGCTCCAGGAAAAAAAAATCGAATTACCGATAAATTCAAATTAATACCGTTTCATTTAGTTTTGTTCCATTTCATTTTACAAAGATAATGTATTAAAGTTTAAAAATGATGGTGACATTTTTAATTAAAATAAATACTTTTACTAGAAAAAAAATTGAAAATGTAAGAATTACAAATGGTAAAACGCAGGAAACGACAAAAAGATCATTTCCGAATTAGCCAAATAATGCCACACTATACCGTTGGAATTAATTGTATATACATCTAGAAGAAGGATAAAGGATATGACAACACGGAATAAAATAGGACAACTCATAACCAATTGTTAGATAGCATGAGTAGTTGCACTTGTTCTGTAATTGCGTTTGCACTTGTTCTGTAACTTCTTATTGACGCCACAATAAGAAATAATAATTGCTGTTTGAATTTACATCTAGCTAACTTGTTTATAAAACAATCTTACAAATACTAATCTAGCATTGATAAAATTTTCAATTGAAATCTTAACGTTAAAATTGTAAGAGATTTCAGATGGTTTCAATTGTTGGGATACCTATCTGTCTGCGAATGCAGTGATCTCTATAATTCAGAAACTCAAATGGCTAGATGGATGAAATTTGGCGTATGATTTTATCACGAGAATCGTAGACCTACAAAAAGTTTTGAATCAATTCCCAAAACGTAAAATGGTAGTAATAAATCAATGAAATGTTAATGATATCTAATTATTGTGACTTGCAATAAATTTTGAATCAATATTCGTTATATAGTTATAAAACTATTTGTTGTTGTTTTACTCCATCTATTCTATCAACAAATATTATTAAAAATGTTCATTATCTCATTAATTTCCAGCAAAATTAAAAAAAAAACTTTCTTTTTTAAATGAAGAGAATGAAAAGAAAATAATAACTAGGATTTCGGTTATTATTTTTAGATTATAATTCTAACACTATTATTAAAAATAATTACTAATTTTCAGTTTATAATTTTAAAATTGAAAAACAGTATTATATCAAATTTGGATAAATTCTATGAAGATATGCATATATACAGGGGCTTTTAAGCCTTCTAAGGGTCCTTAGACAATACAAATTTTGGGCCCCCCCCCACAAGATTTCAAAAGCAAATTTTTTTTGTTTGTTTGTCAATTTTAATTCGATTTTGATAAATAGTTTTTAATTCCAAATTTTGACAGTAGAAATAGCTAAACGCTCAATTTTTTAAAAACTTATTTCTGTAAAAAATGCATAACTGAAGAAATATGCACAATTGAAATTTAAAAATAACTTAACTAAATATGTAGATTTAAAAAAAACAATAACAAAGCCTTTTGTACAACAATTTTAAATAATATTTAATAATAGGATAATATTTAATAACATAATAATATTTAATAATTAGTTAAAATAAATTAAAATGTTATAACAAATTTGCTGCAAACATAAAATTATATAAATTATAAAGTTTTAAAGTTTCAATATGGGCTTACATTGAATCATTAAAATCCTTATTATAAAAATTAAAGTATAATGAATGACTTATTTGTAAAATATATGAATATTAATCAAAGAGTTAACTGGATGTGCATTACATCTCACTTGACAGGTTCTGTAAAATGTTAATTTTTATATTTGAATATTGTTATTTCCTTATAGTCTATCATAACAATTAAATGTTTTTATTTGAAAATAAGGAAAATGTTTATTAATAATTATGATTAATTTTCAACAATTTTATTACTTTACCCATTTATTCTTAGACATCTGTATTAAAAAATACACATATACAAAGCCTTTATATTAAAAATAAATTAGCATAAAATAGTTCATGGTAATGTTGATGAAGTTAAACATTTATTGAATGATGAAATTAAATTATCTTGTAATTAAAAGAGGAATCTCATAATATATATTGGGTATTTGGGGCCACAAAGTGCCAAAATTCTCCACTTCTCATCGATTTCTAAATTCTTCGAAATTAGATTTATTTAAAGTAGTAAATACATATTAAAGTAAATACATATTGAGTAAATACATATTAAATAAATATCGTCATTTCCGAAATGAGTAAATTATTTTCAGTGTAATAGAAATAAAATGCTTTATTTAATAGTAGCTCTTAGAGGTTATATTCTTCTAATCATAGATTTGTTTAATACGGTATGATTTATTTTGTGCTTCGCTATTTTTTTTTTCCTATTTTAAATTTCATACTATTTGAAAAAATATTAGAAAAGTCAACTTTTATAAAAGAGGCTTTTTTTTTTTCTGTTCAATATATACGAGTAAAAGAGCACTTCAAAGATTTTAAATTAATCGTTCATTTATAAATCGAAGTTTTTAGAATAAAGGAACATGAGTTCATAAATTAGCTGAAATTAAAATCCGTCTGCCGATTTTAAAGCATGTATTGCGTTTATCAGGAGGAAGTGTAAACGGATGGGGTGCAATTCTAGAACTTGCCCTGGGCGCCTTCTTTAATAAGATCACATTTCTGAGCCGCAGCTTTGACATAAGCCCAGTTCAAAAAATTTAGGGATGTCACAGAATAATAAGAATCCACAACTTAGTTTCGATTTCGTTTTAAAAGTAATGTTGTCGATTCAGCTTTTACGCTTTCATCGTATGCGATAACATGCTTTTTATCAGGAGAAAAATCTACATTTTCGTTATTGTGCATTCGAGATGGAGCAATAAGGAGGAGCTTCAATTTATTCTTCTATACGTAACCAATAAGAATGTGATGCCCTTTGCACATGCGCCAAGAATACGCGCGTTTTCTTGGCGTGTGTGACCGGCTGACCCTAAACACAGAATTGTTGTATGAATTATGTAATACAACCGCATGGTGCAGTCTGAGAACTATAGAAAAGTTTTCTGCGTGTAATGTTTGAAAGCATTTATTGATTCAAATAATTTCGCCCATTTTACCTCTGTGTTGCATTAGTTTTGTGTTGAATATTTTGCCCTTGGCAATGGTAACTTGTTTCCATCTGAATTTTAGTTTGTTTTATGTATAGATGTTTTATTAATTTGTCTTTGTTCTTAGCCACATATAATGAACGCTGATTATAGTATAAAATTAAGTTTACAAATTCTGCTTTCAAAATATTTCTATTTATCATTTTTAGTTACAAAAAGAAAAATATATAGATTTTTCAGATTGTGTCATAATTTATTTTTATAGTGTTATTTTAGAACTTTTGCCTATAATTGTACAATCTATTTTAAAATTTTAGTTTAAATAGAATTTTTTAAAAATTATTCAAACTAAATAATGTGAAACAAGAGTAAATGATAAATTATAAAGTTATTGCCTCTTAGGAAACTGAGTGCACTGAATGATGATTCATTCAGCATTTTAGACCAGCTGGCTGAAAAATATGAACACCTGCTAATATCATATTGCATATCTAAAGTAAAAATTGGAAGAAATTATTCATATTGATACAGGCGCAATTCTAAACAAATCTTCTTAGCTGTAAATTTTTTTCTTAGATTGTTTAATAAAGAGAAAATTTGAGTTTATTTGTAGTTTTATATGTACCATTTATTTAGAATTAATATTATATAGAATATCTTTATAAATATTTTATAATTTATACCATCAAAAGAATAATGAAATATCTGTTTGTTTTAAGCATAGTTAAACCGGATGTAGATAGGTTGAAATAATTGGAATTTTATTAAGATAAAATAATTAGAATTCAGTTTATGAAGTTTTTTATACATTTCTGAAAACCAATAAATATCTTCACTGTTAATGTTGAATTTCAGAACATCTGGTATATTATATCCTTTAATTCTGTATCAAAGTTATGTATCACACAAAAAGAAAACTCAATTAAACTTTCCAATAGAACCTTCAGTTTATAGCTTGTTAAAAAATCCTTTTAATTTATGTTTTAAATTTCATGCTATAATACTGTTTGAAATAAAGTGAATCCACTATATTTGGTTTTCAGGCTTTTCTGTATCATATCATCATAGCTGCCATTTTTGTGCTTATCAGGGAGAGTTTCTGTCAATTGAGTCACAACAAAGATGAATTATTAAATTGGTGTTTGAAAAGCAAAAACCACAAGTATAAACCTGGGCCAGAAGATTCATTGCATGAGCAAGTATAGTAATTTTTATTCTAAATGTCCAATATCTAAACATTTTAAATTAAGTGACAGTTTGTTAGCATAATAGTTTTTAATACACAATGTCAAATAACATATTAATATAAATGGATGTTTCTTGCTATGAAAATTGTATTAAATATTAGAGTTTAGACACAATGCATGAAGTCTGTATAGAAGTTTTCTTAATATCCAAGAGGTGTTACATGTGTTTGAAGACAACCTTCTGACAGATTTATCATCAAATCTTAAATATGACCTAGAAAACTAACAGGGTTATATATATATATATATAAACAATCTATATCTGTGATATATGAAATGGGCATTAAAGATAATACTTTTATTTAAAGAAACATGTGGTTCCTCGTATGAAGGAAATGAAAGCCTTTTAGCTTCCTTCTTGTAATGAAATGAATTGATGAACCTATGGAAACCATTCAGTTATAACAGCAATCAAATCGAATGGGTGTATTAGCAATCCATTTAGTTTTATTTCGATTGCCATGTCAGTATAATGGTATTAATTGTCCAGGAAAAATTTTGTCGCTAAACAATGGTCTAGTTTATATTCCCTTATTTTTAAGAGAATGTAAACAATTACCAAATATTTATAATTTAATTAAAATAAATTTGAAAGTGAAGAGTAGAAAATTTGGAGTCTTAAAGATTTTAAAACATATTTTCTTATTATTGCATGCTAAGAATAATTGTTTCATAATATTAAAATTATTTTGGCACTACTGTTCGCAGTATATAGTTATTAAAAAAAATAAGTGCAAATTAAGTTTCTTGTAGATATAGTATTCTGTATGTTTTTCCTATAGCAGTTGAAATACTAAAATTTTAATATTCTCTCACTAACTAGATTTCAGCCACTGACTGAAATCCAGTTACTCTATAATTTTTACAGAAATTTTGATATGAAAATATTTAATTTTTCAATTATTTACATGAAATTGTTTTACTGAACTCCAATTATTTTGATCGATTGGAACCAGATATGATCCGAACAGATGAATATATAATTAATTGTAAAAGGTAATTAGATAAGTAAAAAGTCTTAATTTAAAATGTTGCTTATATTGCATTTAATGATTACAAAAGTAGTGCTAGTGAAAATCAATATTACTGTCTTTATGTGCGAAGGTCTTTGCAAATTCGCCCCCCCCCCTTTCTTCCTTGAAGCTGTCTAGAGATTTGAGATCAAATAATTTGAATTCTGCATCTTTATTGATTATATGTTATAAAATTAACATATTTTTCTTTTTAAATTTATTATTTTTTTACTTTTTTCCTTATTGGTAGAAAAATACTTGAATGCATCCTATCTATTGAGTAAAGATGTATAATTATTTCTCTTTAAATCTTATTTTCTTCAAATGAGTTTTAAAAAATGAACATAATGGCTTGTTTATAAATTTTTTATTAAATTTTTCTCTTTAATATGTGTGTAATGCAAGTTTAAGGAGTGAAAGATATTTCTTGGGTGCTCATTTAACTGCTCAAAAGTGTCCGAGTCAAGCCTCTGTCGAGCGGGGCAATTTCTGGCGATCAGGACTTGTAGGGTTAATATATTATCTGCCCTTTCTTTTCACATTTCATATTTGTGATCTTGATCATATTCTACTGCAATAATTCATTTTAAAATTTTAATATTGATATTGTTTTACAAATGTATAGTTATAAGATGGCTCTTCCTGAGATAACATATCTAGTTGATATTTCAAATATTATTATAGATACATTTTTAAAATGAATTTCATTGCAAATAAAATTGTCATAAATACAAATATAATCAGTCATAATTCACTAATAAATTTTTATTAATGCATAAAATTTTGACAAATTAACTTTTCTTTCAAGCTGTTTTAGCATCTAATTGTAGAAAAATATATGTGTAAGTTATGAAACAATTTTTAAATTTTATACTAGATTTTTATGATCTTTTTATGATTTAAGCTAATTATGTAAAATATATTAAAGTTTTAAACATGTTTTTCTCTACACTTAATTTACAAAGATTAAGAATTCTCCTGTATTATTGCCATTCAAATTAATGTTAATTTATTTACTTAAATTTTGCTTTTTAAAAAAATGATTTTCATTACATTTATTATAGATTGAAACTTTTGCAAGTTTGAGGTTACAATTCTTATTGTGCCTTATTTGTATTTAGAATAATTAAATTAAGATAATTATAAAATAAGTTAATCTGTTTAGAGAGTTCAGTAGCAGCAACTAGTAGGTGGATTGATACTAAAACTTTCTGCTTCAACTATTCTAAATATTATGTATACTATTTGAGTTTATTTGTATTTTTTGGGTTCAAAAGCCATCTTTGACTAAGCTGTGTCTCACTCAGAATATTAAAATATTTATTTAAAGTATACTATTTGAAGTATATCCTAAAATATTCAACAAAGAATATTTTTTGTAAATTTATAGAAAGTACTTTTATTTAAAAAAGTTTTATGAAAATGTTAAATATTAAATACTATACAACTTTTATTTGTATCCAAAAATTTGTCCAAATTCAAATATTTTTTGTCTAAATTTGTCCAAATTCAAATATTTATTTTGTTTAAATTTGTCCAAATGCTTATTTTCAAGGAAGTAGGTGCTTGCAGAGACTGTATTTATAAATGAGATGTTATTTGCAGATGGTATAAATTGTAATAATATATAATGTAAACGTGGTTTTTTTTTTCCTATTTTTTGTTAGACTTTTTAAGAAACAAATTAGTATATATTGTGGAATAGAATTGTGTCTACTATCTTTCATTGATATATTTCCATTTCTTTGCATTTACTAATGAATTCATTTATTCAGATATGTCTTGTAAATTTACATCAGTGTTCTGCCACTTTAACCTGCAGTAGCATGGTCAATTTTTTTAATCTTGGAATTTTCAAGATTCAGATTCACATACTTACAAAAAAAAATCTTCTGTATTTGTGGGCCATATGCTAATGAAATCTGCTTTTTCTGTCGAATTATCTAATGTTAATGTGAAAGAAATGTATTTTTCAACATTTTGTTTTCTTCTTCTGTGCATATATTAATGCAACCTTTGTGGAGAGATTTAGAAGGCAACAGAAATTGGTCCATGCACATTTGATATAAATTCTGATATTGAACTGATGATGAGTTGTAGCTGTAAAATGCTATTGCTAGATCAACTTATTTTATAATTAATATGTAATTCTGGTAGAATTCAGAATTAAATACATTATTTCTTATTTAAATAATGCTTTATGCTAAATTTCTGAATTTTTGAAGTTGTAATTTATTGTTTAGATTTGATTTGGCAACAAATTGTTTCTATTAATCTTTTTGCTTTCACGCTAAATAAATATTTGGTTAATAATTTTTAAAAAAGGGGATAATTTTAAATTTAAAAGTTTCTTTTTTAACATTAGTTTTCTTAAATAACTATGCATTTGTTCCATTTTTAGTGTCTGCCCTGGAAAGATCATTCCTGTTGTACAACGGATGTTTCAGTTGACCTTCATGAGAAGAATATGTACAATTTTACTCTTGATCATTGCTATGCTCTAACTAGAAGAAATATATCAAGTGAATGTCGAAAATATTTTAAGCAAAATGATTGTTTCTATGAATGTGAGCCTCACATTGGCTTGTGGGTTGTTGAGGTTAGTGATTTCACTAAATTTTTTTAAAATGAAAAATAAATATATTTGTGAAAAATAAATATATTTGTCTTGATTAAACAGATTTGTTACAGTAAGATAAATTTTTAGAAGAATGCTTATTTTAAATGTTACAGAAAGTTGTTTCATTTTTATTTCATTTGTCTATTTATTGTAAAATTTATGTTTTTATCTATTCAAATTTCAATATTTGAGAAAATGGCATTAAAGAATCTTGTGAAATGCTCACCTTCAAAATTATCAGATGAATGATTCTATATCATTTCAGTTATTGATTGAAATAATATCTTTCTTATTACAGTCATTTTGGAATTACAATTTAATGGCTATCATTAATGCATTAAAATATATTTCATTTCATTGCATTTAACTAAGACTTTAGTACATAAAAGTCGGTCTTTCTAGATAATTACTAATGGCTACTGTTTTGACTTCCTTTCTTTTTTATAGACTAAAAGAAAGATAGCATCAGAGCGATTTTATAAAGTTCCTCTTTGTGCTAGTGATTGTGATGCATGGTTCAAAGCTTGTAGGGACGATTTCACTTGTGCATATAACTGGGCAAGAGATTTCAAGTTTTCCAAAGGTAATCACCATTGATTGTATTTGCAATATAGCAAGCTAAACTAATCTATCTCCCCTTGTCTTGGATGGCACAGTTATGTACTATTGATATGAACTGACATGAACCAAAACAGCATACAAAGAAAAGAACTAAAAAATTGTTTAAAGAAAAATAATCTTGAATAGCTTTGGATATAACAACCTGATCCTTTGGTGAATATATATCACCCAAATATATAATATATATTGTATGCCTGATGCTTGCATGTATCAGGAATAGAAAATTTATCCAAGCTAAGAGTTTGAGGTATTTAATATCAGTTTTTGAGCTCAATTGATACTAATTGACAATTTCTTCAGCTTCAATTATTTTTGATTGTGTGATATTATATCAACTGATACAAAGTGTTCTGTCAATATAGCCATTATTGCTTCAATGATGCTATTATCATGTATGTTTATATGTGTAATTTCATCCTATACATCACTACCCCTAATATATCCATTACTACTGATACACATATCCCTGAATATTAACACACATATATTTACAAAGCTCTTCTTTTTGTCTTCTCACCTCTCTGTCAAACCAAGGTCATTGGCATATAGTCATCAATATTTCTTTTGAAGAAGTGAAATTTTAATTTGGAATCTTTCGTTTCAGCATACATGCAAGATTGATTAAGCTCATCAAAGCTATATCGGGTAAAATTGACACTAATAATTGATATCCATTGAATACCTAGTTTCATTCCAATGAGAAAAGATTTGATTATTTGTCTTATCTGATACAAAAATATCAGTATCAATATGTACCTGATACAGTGAAATTTATCGACCTAACCCTAGTTTTTCTAAATGATATATCTGCATGAATGATATCTCCCCTCCATCCCGATTAATTTCTGTTATTTGCATCTTCTACATTTTAAAACCTTTTCTGATTGAGACTTATTTATTTCTTTGTTTTAAATAACTGTTTAAAAGAAATTATTTATTTGTTTTAAATGATTGTTTAGAAGAAACTTTTTCTCAAAATATCCAATCTCATCCCATTCCAATAAGATTCAAAATTTTTCTTTTTGATTGTGCATCTTTAATACTTATGCTGAAGTTATCTCAAAAGAAGGAAAATAACTTTTTCTACCCCTCATGATTTATCTGTATTTTGCTGGATTGTGGTGCGTAAAAGATAAACAATCAGCAAAGGATGATAATTTGTACTTAGATGTATGGGATTTTCCCTTTCTTTCACAAGAATTTTTGCCTCCCCCCCCCTTCCCCCAACTACGACATGGCATATATCTTTAGGTTGAATAATTTTGAAATGGAAAATGTGTTTATAATTTTATAAAATAATCTGCATTGCTTTATATTAAAATAATGATGCATTGAAATTCTCTTTTCATTAAATAGGTCACAATACTTGCTTGGAAGGAGCTAAATGTACAACTTTCAGAAATGTGTATTCAACTGCAAAAGAATTTTGTGAAAATGTAAGTTAATCTCATTTATAATATTAAGCAAAATAAATGGTTAAATCGTCAACTTTTATTTTTCTAGATTGTTTGAAAGAAACAGAAATTATTGCATTAAAGTTGATGAATAATTATCAGTAAAAATTTTTAGCTTGATAAAATTATTTGCTTATGATAAATATTTGATAATGTCTGACAGTTATGTGAGAGAAGCTTATTAAATAAAATACAACAAAGCATTTCATTATTATATATATGAACTATCTACTGTCCAGTAATAATCATATTAGTGAGTTAATAGATTAGTAAAAAATTGCATTATATTTCCTTTCCATGTGTTTCCAAAATTTTTAAATTAAATGTGTTTTTATTTCTAGGTATGGGACCAATCGTGGTTATATACTCCAGACACAGAACCTTGCATGCACATACAATTTGATGCATCAGCTGGAAATCCTAATAGAGCAGTTGCAGAACATTACATAAACCTTCGTCTTAATGGTGGACAATCCTGTGCTTCTTATATTTCCCAGTGGGTTTTCCTTTTGGGACTCTTGTCAGTATTAAGCTGGAACCGAAACAGTTTACAATAGCATAATTTTTTTAGGAATATCAGTTTAGGAAGTTTACAAATCAATTGAAATTATTTTATGTAATAACTGTGATTGATTTTTATTTTCCTTATCTCTTATAATCTCATTTACCAACTTCATTTTTACAGAATTAATATAAAACTATTTTTTGCAGTATGTTATCGACAATTGTGAAAGTTTTTATATCATTATTATGAACTAAATTATAGTATTATTATTCTTGTATTGCTCTGAAAGTGGATAACTTAAAACCAAATTTATTGACCTCTTATTGATATCTTCTTTTTGAAGAAAGGTAATTTTTCATATTTTGATTAAAAATGTTAGCTTAACTAGTTTTTATTAACAGCACTTTAGTAACAGACAAGAAAAAGCACTTTATTTTTACCATGAGCATTTAATATTACTCAATTTATGCCATAAATAGCTTAATGTGCTGATGATCAATACAAATAATACGAAAAACGATTTATATGGATATATAAATATTTAAATATATCTTACATCTACAAGAATGTTAAATTTTAGAATTAATTGCACTTCACGTGATATGCCAATGTTATAAATATTTTATTATTAGATAGATTATAGTCAAAATTTATCTTGTTGAAAGTCTAAAATTGTTTTATAGTTGTGAATCATAGAATGAAGCAAGAATACTCAATCATAGTGTATTATTTTTGAATATAGTCTATTTTTTGTAGGCAATTCTCAGTGTTTTTTGAAAAATAAACTTTTTTTAATAAATATGTGTGTGCTAACCATTCTTTAACTTGTTATACAAACAATTTTTTTGCATATAATGAAAATATTAATGGCATAAGTTTCATAAATAATTTATCTTTCAGAACATATGTAACGATGTTTGGTACAGTAAATAAGAAATATTGAATATAATAGTTATTGAAACTTACACTCTGCTCAGTTTATTTTATTTTTTTTATTTTGCAAATTTCTTATTCCTTCATTGTACATAATTAAGTTTTATATGGTCTTCTGGTTCAATATTTTTAATAATAATAAAAGCATATGTGTGCCTATTTTTTCGCACTTTATGAAATAGATTAAAAGCAATCCAGTTTCAAAGATAAATACTTTATAGAGTAGAAATGCATAATTGTGTAAGATATTTCCAGCCAAAACTACAATTGAATAATAAATATGCATTTTTCTGTAATATTTAAAAAAATATAGCGATTCAAAATTGATCATTACATCTTAAAATTCAAAAATATTCCATTACCAGTATATCAATTTGGATGTTGAGCAATTATACATAATGATTTTAATTGAAAAAATAATTATCATTAATACTTTTCAGTACTATAATAAACTTCAAATTATTTTCTCTACAAATATTTAGCATGCTTGTTAATCCATTGTTAAAAATTTATTAAGATGGATATAAATTGTTTCATATTTTCACAGATGGCTTTTTCACCAAATTTATGATGTGCTAGAATTTTGATATACATTTGCCTATAATTGATTTGGATTGAAAAGTTTTTATAACCAATTAATTTTAATTCCTTTTGAATACTATCACTGAATTGTAAAGTTTAAAAAAAATTTCAACTCTTTTCTACTTCTTATTCTTTCGAGTTCTTGAAACAGTTTTTATTAAAGTAATCTTTCTGTAATGTGTTAATCATTAAAAAAATACAACTCTAAGATATTAAATCATGAAGCTTGTGTAATGCTATACACCTAAACCTGATGTGGTATATTTTTTATAAACATGTTTCATTTATGAAAACAAAATATTCATTTAAGATTTTTCACTTCCAGTTTTTTTTTATGAACTAATAGATAAATTTGAGAAAAATGTATAGACGTAATACACAGAATAGGTTAAGTTTTCTAAAATAGTACAGATCAAACATTCATCAAAATATCATTTCTATGGTAACTATACAAAATAAGCTGTGTAATATTTCTAGTGTCAAACTGGTCTTTAAAAATGACTAATAAAGAAACACTATATTTAAAATTCTTAAAAATATTTATAATAACTGCAATTTTTAATCTTAGAATTTATCTACAGAGTTAATGATTTTTTTTTTCCTCTTTGAAAAATTTCATATATGTTAAAGTACTTTACATTTATTATATTCACGTTCTTGTATATGAAATACACAAAGTCAAAATTTGAATCCAAGACTTGATTAATATCCACTTTTTACACTTTCCTGAATGTGAGAAATGCATTTTTAGAATTATGTTCATAGACATTGCAACAGATATCACTCAAAAACACTTGGAGCTAGATTCATAATCTAGCTCCAAGTGTTTTTAAGTTGTCTTTACAATAAAAAGATTAGGCCAACTAAAGTCTATCGTTCTCTTTGAATCATCAGTCGGCAATGGCAGCTTTATGATGGGGAGCATGGTCCTACTGGAATTGTCCATTCCTGGAAGAGAGTGCTTAATAACATCTGAATGCCCAAGGGTATTTTACAGTAATCAAAGGACCTATATAGTATCAAGAAAACATCCTTAAACCATAATATTGTCTCGACCAGCTTGAAATGCTGTGTCGATGGAATTGGGTTCATGCTTTTGTGCTATTTTTCACTTTGCAACCTGTATTCCATTAATGATTTTTTGGTTTTATATGCATTTTATTTTAGTAAATAAAACATCTTTTTTCTTAAGCAAATTCCGAGTTTACATTCTAAATTGTATTTGAATATTTTTAATGTAAAAATCCCTCACAACTATTAAAATATATAAAATTTTCTAGCTCTTTTTTGGCTTTTGAAACAAAGTAGTTTTAGAGACAGGGAAGTTTAAAAATTGATTCCAATTTTCAATTCTCAAATAAGTATAGAAAGATGCCATCTATATAGAAAAGATGGAACTGAAATAATATCCTCTCTAAACATACAAAAATGCGACTTAATTGGTAGTATAGTTTATACTATGTCAATAAAATAACAATGTATTATATAACAGAAATATTTATTGATGCTGTGAATAATATAGTTCATCAATTGAGAATTGCTACTGAATAAAGGACAACATATTAAATTGCCAAGTCTTATTCTTAATAATACATTACTCCATCAACTGCATTTTTTTTTTTTTTTTTTTTGCAAATTATGCCACTAATAAATTTTAGCTTTGTTTCAACCCCTTTGGTACAAATATATTTTTATGCATTAATAAATTATAGAATTTTCTACTTTTGTTTTTTTAGTATTTATTTTATTAGGTAAAAAAAACAGATTGATTATAGTGTCTCCTGAAGTGTATAAAAGGTCATATTTCCTTTTAGTCTGGAGAATAATTAAATGAATGCACAGCAAAGAAAAGAGACATGCTACTTTGCAAGTGTTAAATTTATTACACATATCACTGAGTTGGTCATATCTGTTACACACACATACACACCTGGGATGAAGAAATGTACATTTGCATAGAGAACACTCTCAATAACAAAGAGAAACACCAGCCATTGATGAATTGTACAATGTCCTGACAGAAGGAACAACTCTGGGCAAACCATGATATGCCATTGAAACAATATGCAAAAAACAAACAAACACATTAAGTACACTAAATTCATACAACAGCGAGGCTGAAAGAATGGATGCTTTGCTTTATTTTGTTTTCCTTACAGGAAACTCATTTTTAAATAAAATAAAATGAATTTTAAAACCTTGGAATGAAATGATGGTTACAGAAAGATGCAAATACTGGAATGCACGTCCAGATACATAAGCTGCTCGCTGGACTAAGAACTGGATTAAATCGTCAAGCATCATAATCAAGACACATAAAAGAACAAAATCATTAAAAAATATCTTGCTTATCCAATAAAAGCTATCAGTTTAAATGCTGTCTCCCTCACTCATTTTATGCCCCTCTTTTGCATCAACTGAATCATAAAAGATTTATCTTGGAAGCTAAATCCTCTTATATTCTTGAGAGTTGTCACAATCCAAAAAAATAGTTTTCTAAAAAATAAAACCAATTTCGCTTTGCTTTAAGTACTATAAATATGTACATTTGAAGGTAAAGCAATTGCAGCTTGCCGATGTAATAGGAATGCTACATATATATATATATTTATTTATATATATTTTTTCATATTTTATACATCTCTGCGATGGAAACCTGAGAAGGCTCCGGTCCATTCAAAATAGCCGTACTAAGAAGCTGCCTTCTAGATGAAATCAATATTTACTTCGATGAGAGAGATTTGTGATGAAAGACTCAAGATATGTGGATCACAGTTTCTCCTTGGCTGGTACCCAGATTGTGGGACCTGCCTGATCGTGGATGACCTCTTTCACCTTGCTGTAGATCTCTTCAGGAGTATCACCTTGGATAATAGCTAGGAAAAAAAAAACTTTTTAGTAAATTGCAAAGTACGTTCTATTGACAAGAAATTAACCTAAAATTGATTATTAGAATTAAAACACCCTCTCATACTAATCTGATCAACACAAAGTTTAGGTTCTACATGTTTTCTTCAAAAACATTGTAAGTGATATATCAGTGATCATTTGTTTATTAGGACAATTCACTAACATTATTTTAAAATTTTATTTTCTTTAAATTTTGTGCATTTTACTAAATGAGTTTTGACAGTTTCTTTTTTTTTCCATTTAAATAGGCAGTACACATTTTTAATGTTTCATTGAAACCTGCTATCTATCATTTTGTAAAATCTGAAATTAAAACAAAATATCGTCGCGTTAAATGTAACTCAAAATCAGTACTCAAAATGGATTCATGGATATCAAAGAAAATGTTTGAGGAAGGAGAATGTTATTTTAGAAGAGTTTAGAAGCTCATCGGCACTTTTCATGTCTTTAAAAATGGTTTTTGTCACTGGATGGCTGCTACACATACAATGCATAGAAAATACAACCAACTTCTCATAGTTTCAGAAGGGTTTAAAAAAATGTTTCTGCATTACATTTCAACTGGATTTCCTGTATAAGACACCAAAATATGTTTGTAAGATAAAATTGTAGAATAATTTATTTAAATAAGTTTCATAATAGCTAAATTATAATAATCTAATTTTACTTCAGAATTTCATTTCAAACATTTTATCACCAGCCTTTTGTAATCAGCTGTTCATGACAGCCACAACCACTGTGTATTTAAAATAATAGTAAAATAAAAACCTATCTGCTTGTCATAAATACTGTACTCATTTTGCCAATTTTTATTTCATATGAAAATTATTGACACCTAGATATGCCAATGTTTTATTTTGCAATATTTCCTAAATGGAGAAGAAGGGAACGGATAACTATTGGTGATTTATATAGGAGGTCATGAATATTCACATGAAGCAAACATTTTTGAAATCAGTACCTTGGTTGTAGCTGTTATGAGTTTTTCGCATAGAGATTATATAGGAAGTAGCAATTTTTTTCCCCCTGAAAAGGGGGAGTAGAGGAAGGTAGATATATCTAGATATCATGAACTTTCATATGACACAAAACTAGCAAAACCAGACCAATTGTTGGAGCTAGTAATTCATTCATAAGTTTTCTTCATCACTTTAAATATACAGATGGTTTGTTAAACAGCATGATAAGTCTATTATAAATTAATCTGCTTAACACAAAAGAGATTATTGTAGTTAATGCAAATATTATATTCATGTTAAAATATAAATGCAATAGAAAACAAATGTAACATATAATGAATGCATTAATTTATGTCTTTAAATTTATTAAAAGTATTTCTCAATAAAGATATCATTTTTGCAGTAGCTGTATAATTTTTATAAAATCTCCACCTTCTCATATCTTGTTGCATAAATCTTAAGCATACACCAATTGTATTTAATTTAAAGTCAAGAATAAAACTTCTTTTTACCTGTAAAATATTCTCCAAATTCTTGTTCTAATTTTAGAGCTCGCTCATAAGCTTTTAAAGCAGACATTTCAGTGATGCGCTTATTCATTTCTCTGCAAATTAATAATAATAATAGTAATTGATAATAATACTTGATTGATACTTGATATTGATAATATACTTGAAAAATATATTAACATCCCTATGAATTGCATTTAAAGACTTACATGACAGATTCTGCAGATTTGGGCTTTAAAAGAATGGCTATTGGATGGAGACCTGCTACCTGAAGCCTCTTGATGGCATTCCCACTGACATCAAGGATGCAGTGCTTGCCCTAGAAAAATAAAATTGGTTAATGATGTTAACAAGCATACATCACAAAAACGTCAGCTGCTTTTTTATGAAAGAAATAAAATATTAACATTTTTCTAATTCCTATTACTATACATATTCCATTTCCTTTGATGTAGTGTAGTTAATTTTTTATTGTAACCTTTGCTTTAAAAACAGTTTTTAAAAGATCCTTCCAGAAAAAATTCCAAAAACATTTTCACAACTAGACACTAATTTTATAATAGAATACAATTGTGCATTATGTTATAAAATTTGTAGTTATATTTCACTAAATATATGACAGAATGCACACACACATATATAACAGAATTTTGAAAGAACACAATTCTAGAAAATATAAATCTTACTAATTACATTGATGAATTTAATGGATTGGAAGAAGTTGTTAAACTGCTAAATTAATGTTTGAGTTAACATTGCATCATGATTTTTTTAACTAATTAGGGAACATAAATTGGTGATTTTAGTAGTATTTCTACTTTTGATCAATACAAAATTTTCATAAGAAGGGAAAATAAATGTTATATGTTATCAAAAATGATACGTCATATGTAGAAAATAATAATAAACATACATATATATATATATATATATTTTAAAAATTGAAGCAGAACTACGGTGATTTTCTAGTAATAAAAACAATCCATATTGATGAAATGCATTATTTATAGTTATATGTTCTTTAAAGATATTCAAAAAATTAAACCGAAAAAAAAAAATGTGTCATTTGCCAAGTTGAATCATTATGTTTATTATTAAATAAAGCATCAAATATTCATTTTGATTACTTTTTCTGCTACTTCTCTGACTGAGGCAACACTAGTCCCATATAGATTATCATTGTATTGGCCAGCTTCTATGAACATATGATTCTGGATGTCTCGTTCCATCTGCTCTCGAGATGCCACAAAATGGTAATCTCGACCATCTACTTCATAATCTCTTTTGGGACGTGTTGTGTCTATAATATAAATAACCCACTTTTAGTTGATACTAGTAGAAATTAAGCATAAACTAATAGATTTAGAAGTTTTAGAACAAGAGGGAAAATACAAAATAATCATTACTAATTTCAGAAGTTAGATACAAAGTTACAAAATCTTTTAAAGATACTCACGAGGAACACAGCTACCGAATTTGTCAGGGTATTCAGAAATGAGATCATCATTGATTCTGTCTTTAAGAGGACCCAAAATAATGACTGGCCTTGCATATGTAACTAAGAAAGACAAAGCATTAATGAATAATTATTAATGATGTACAGCAATCAAATTTATTGAAGACACAAGAAGTTACATGTAATAAGTAAAATTCGTTAGCTTTAATTTCCTTATTTTTATGTCTTTAATAATTCTTTACTATAAGCCTTATGAAATATTGAAATATTTTTTTTTAAGTTTCAAGATTAGAAATTGCTATTAAGAACTAATTAAATCCATAGATTAATTGATAGTTGCTTTCAGAAAAGAAAATCAAACTAATGTAATATTAATTTGAATACATGAATGAAAAATCGACTGCAACGTTCAATTTTATGAAAATTATACAGTATACCTTGCTTAAAAAGCACCTCCTATAACAATTAAAATAAAAAGTGAAAAATGACTCTCTTAACAAATGATGTTAAGTATTAATTTGCATTGAGCACATATTTGAAGGCAATCCTTATTTCTGTATTGAAGAAGATTCGGTCAAATAATATTGTCATATGCTGCTTAAAAGGATTTTGAGCAAGCATCTCTGAAACGTTAATTGTCAGCATTGTGTTTGACCCAGGTTATAGGGTTGGAAATGGTTAGTAATGATATTGAAATGTTGGTGAAATACATAGCCATGTAGAAAGAACTACTTAAGTGCTAAGGGATTGGATTCTGTGTCATAGTAAAAAGGTGTAAATAAGATTTGATCTGAACAAGAGGAAATTATGTTCTCAGCAGACACCTGCCTTCCAGCGAAATAAGGGAGATGTTAAAAGTATTGTAAATTATTGCATCATATATTGAGAAGCATCATTTTAAACAAGCAATAATAATGAGTCTCATCTTTGCCAAATTCTGAAGAGTAGCTGAAGCCAAATATCTTAAACAACTGTCTTGTAAAAAAAATTATAAATAATAACTTATATAATTATAAATGAGTATATTTTCAAAATAGAATGCATTGTTCTATTTTAAAGGATTTGTATAAAAAAAATGATTCTCTTAATAAGTGTTTTACATTATGTTGTTAACAAGAACACTTGGAAGAAGTTATGCTTGTTAAGTGAGGTTCCACTGTCATTAAAAGTGCCTGAAAAACAAAATAAAGCAGAACCACAATATCTCATTGCCTAGCTTCCCTACTTTTTTTTACAAATACCAATAAGATATTTTTTATATCTTAATGATATTCAGTGAAAAACTAGGAAAATTAATTCATTATTAAATTTGATTGTTTAGTTCAAATGCTTTCACATTTCTTTAGAGGATTTAATAGAAATTGCTTTCGCTAAAATTTGCCACATGGGTCAATTGATATTAATTTTAAGAAATTAAATCCAGGAAATTGCTCATATCTTTTGCAGAAGTAAAAATTTTATTCTTCCAATTGTTAATCAAAAAACAATAATCATTCTGCTATAATGCTAATGTTCAACTAATACAATAATAAAAATCTGAATTATGCTGATTACAAAAACTGAAATCCACTAACTCACAAAAAATCACTAAATGTATAGAAATTCAAAATATTCCAATAGTCAAATAATTTTTAGAGAAAATTTTCATTTTCCACTTTTGATATCAGAATTTATAATTTTTTGCCCAACCAAAACAAGGCATTCAAGTTTCCCCCCACCCTCTCTAAAACTGACTGCCATTGAAAAAAGTTCAAGTAGTTCTACATAAATAAAATAAAAAATAAAACTATATGCCTTGCCTTCAGTAAGTCGCTATTTACCAAGAATATTAATAGCATTAATATAGTTCATAGTCAACGAATTTAAATGAATGATATTTTATATAAAATGAAAAAGTATTTTAAATTGAACCTGTATAATAAACAGAGTATTTCAATTTGTTCACTATATATATAAAGTGGAAAAATTGCCAACATCGATTCAGTTATTGAAGCTAGGGACTAAGCGAAGGTGTTATTATCTCTAAAAACTGGATTGCTGTAGGGCAAGTAGTAAAGGGGACAGATGTCACCTATGTATTTAAGGGACCGGATATATTTAAGGCTCATACACTTTTATATGGAATGCTTTAAAAAAAATTAGCACAGTTCTTATGGCTGGGGGACTTTGCTGCAGTTCTCCCCTAAAAAGTTGTGGGAGATCTAACGTTGAAACTTTTTACAAAATTTGCAGGTGAAAAAGGGCAGAATGATGCATGATCTAGAAGTTGCAAGTTTTCATATGAAATAAAAATTGGTAAAATCGGATCTGTTGTTGGGATTAGAGGAGTGACTCGTTGATTCTTCCCAATTATTTTAAAAGCATACATTTAATTAATTAGAATCTAATAGACATATATTAATGGATCGAAAATATGCCATATTTTAAAATCTAAATGTAATTCAAAAAATTCACGAACACTGATTTAGATTACTTACTTTTTTCCTGATTCACAGCTTCATAGGAAAGAATGGGCTCATCAGGACCACCTAAAGAAAGTATAACAATTATTGCAACAAAAATTAATATTTAAAGTAAAGAATTAAGATAACAAAGATAAAGACGATTCAGATTAAATCATTTCAATATTAAATTATAAAGCAGCATTTCAGTATTCTATAAAAGAATATTTTATTATAAGTACTGTAATACAAAATTTCTTACATTTTCAATGTATGATGAAATTTATGCAAATCAATTCGGAGATAAACTAACGTTTTGAATAATTAATGCAAAATTAATCCTAATTAACATAAAAGTGGCAAAAATATTAATTATATGTGTTATATTAAATAAAGCAAGAACAATAAAATTTCATTAATTATAATATAGTTTTCATTTTATGCCATTTATTAGACAAGATTTTACAATTTTTATATCTAAAATACTGTAGGATCAAATAATAGCATGCAAAAATCAAGCACTTACGTATGCTTCCACCTTCACTGTCACTGGCAGATATGTTTGGAGCTTCTGCAAAATAGATTTTTAAAAATATCAAATCTATACTAATTTTAAAAAGATTAAAATAATACTCTACAATAATAATACATTGTAAAATTTTAATATTATTCAATTTCAATCAATTTAGAAATCTTATTCTAAAAACAAAATTTTGAATTCAGAAAAATTGAACCATTAATGTTTAATAAATTTATTAACTGAAAATGATTCTATAATTAAAACCACTAGAAATGCAAAAAAGGGGAAAACATTGTGAATCTGTTCATCAACATAATTATTAACATAATAATTATACCTCTACAATAATTCAAATGTTCAATTTTAATCAACACTTATTTCTTTAAAAAATAGCTGGAATGAAGAATCCATTTTTTGAAAGTAGCAAAATATAACTACCTTTTTCATAAGGGACTGAATTATTATTGTTACATCATATTGTTGAATGTAAAACTTGCAAAAAACATTTTATTGATGCAATCCGCATTGAAATTGTTTTGATTATGATATACTGTTTAATTCCCTATTGCTACACCAAAATTTATTATGCTTCACTGCTAGTAACTTAGTAACTTCCGACAGACATTTTGATAAATAGTAAGAAAATACTAGGGGAATCAAAATTTATCCACTATGTATATGATAAGGCAATATTAGCTAAGTTTTTATAAAACATTATATCATACTTAATTTTGATTTCTACATATCTGTATTTAGTATCAGTCTTTTCAAAGTTTACCCAACTTTGATACAATATTGTTTAAATTTCAAAATCAAATATTGCTTTAAAAGAAGCAGTTATTTCCTTTTTATATAGACAAATCTTAAAAAGCATGAAAGATGCACATTTCAATTTAATGCTTTTGTGCAATACAATATATTGTGCACAGAGTCTAATACCAATTAAAAGAAATAATTGAGAAGAAATATGCTTTATTAATTTAGGATTCTAAATTATACACATAAAATGACAAAACTGTGAAAATAACCGCAGCAAAGAGAAAATGATATAATTTGCATTCTTTTGCTAACTTAAACTGTAAGTACATACAAAAATGAGCAAGAGCAAGTCTTTTTTCCTCTTCAAACAACCTTTCTCCTCTATTGCTTTAAAGTAATAATATGGTGATGGAGTCCCACAAGTTTATTAAAGGCTCATTGCATTAATTTTCCCACAAGTTTATTAAACACTTTAAAAGTTAGCTTTACAAACAAGACCCCCTCCACCCTCAAATTTACAGATTTTCATACAGTTACACAAGAATAAATTTTGCCTGGAGTATAATATTATTTTAATACATTTTCCTTTTCATATTAAGCCTTAAAAATACTCAATAAGCAACAATGTACTTTTCCCCCAAGATTAACGCTAAATCATCTAATGGCAGGACGTCATTATGCTCTTATTAATATGTTGAAATATATTCTAACATTATGCATCAATTTGAGTCAAATAGCAAATGTATTTTGTCCAAACAGTAAGAGGACATCCAAATATTTTAAAATGCACTGTTAGAGCAAAGCATGAATGATATACAGTATAACAAATAATACAACAATTGATTATGTCGTTCAATATTAGCAAAAATTTTAAGGAAGGCAAGATAAAGCAAGGGTTAGAGAAAGAGAAAAAAGCATGATCTATGGGGAATTTGTACTAACCTTTGGTAGGAGATCCATCTTCTAAGAAGCCATGAAAAAGTATAGGATTGATTAATATTGGAAAGAAAAATTACATAACAAGAAAAGGTTATAGTGATTAGAGAAGCAATGTTGCGAAGAAAAATGACAAAAATTTGGAATTTTTCTTACTATATTATTCTATCTAGAGATTTTAAGCTTTAATATTTTCCCATTGTTTACAAGCATTTCTATTAGCCTTCTCAATTTAAATTTAAGCAATTTTAACCAGATTTATTTTCAGTTCACATCATTACTCTTCTGGTATATGAAAATAGTGATATATGGATCCCATTGTTTATATTATGGAATAATAATCATACTGTTTATAAGCTTTTTTAATAGTCTTCTCAGATTAAATTTAAGTAGTTTCTCATAATTTAAGTTTTCCCAGTTTACATCATTCCTCTTATGGTCTATGAAAACAGTAATGTTTGGAAAAGTACATTACACAAAACATATAATGCTTCTATCATTATCAAATAGGTAATATGCATGCAAAGAAAGATCAATTACACAGTACATAAATAAATTTAAAAAATTTAAACCAAATTGAATAAAATGCAGGTAAATTAGATGATTTAGGAAATAAAAAGTTATTTGGCTCAAGTAATAATAATAATATTAATAAAAGAAATCACTTTGCTACAACAAATATTACACATTTGGAATAATTTCAAACTATCATTCTTAAATCCCAAAGCACAACATTAACAAAAAAATTCTTTACAATAAGTTCAATTTATTCATTTAATATCTCAAATGGATTTCACACCATATTAAAACTTCCATTCTTAACCTCTATTTCATTCTAAAACTCGGTGTCATAATCAGATATCGCAAAGTATTAGCTAGTGAGATTAGTCTACCTAAAACCTTCTTGCATACCTTAAACCATCCTTAATCCCCACATAAAATTGTGAAACTTGGACAAGGTCATGAATGCAGAAAAACCCTGATTTTTATTTTTAAAGCACATGGCATGTTTCATAATATAATAATGAAAACTGAACATGCATTTTTGATGACTTTTTTGAAAATAAAATTTGATGCACAATTTTAGTATGCCAAATTTCATTTTTTAAAATCACTGCACTTTTTGAGCTATTGCGTTTATAAGCATGCAAAATCTATGTACCAAATTTTATACATCTAAACCAGCGGTTCTTAACCTATGGGTCGCGACCCAAAATTGGGTCGCGAAGCATATTTCTTGGGTCGCGCTGAGTCGAACCAAAAAAGTTAGTAATACACCAAATTTCAAACATTTTAGAAATGACGACTTGAATAAATATCAACAATCGAAAATGAATGTGATTAACAAGATCAAAAAATATCAAAATTATTATTAATCATTTAGAAAAACTAATAGTGGACTTTGATCGATATTTCCCTGCAGACGATGTTTTCAAATATAATTGGGTTCGAATGCCATTTAATTTTGATGTAAGTGATTTGCATGAGGAATTTGTTAATATTAATCAATTTCAAGAACAATTAATAGAAATACAAAGTGGCCAAGCACTTCGATACAATTTCTACAAAAACACTGAATCTTTATGTGCTTTCTGGTTAAAATTAAAAACCGAAAAGCCAATCATTGTTAAAGAAGCCCTAAAAGTATTATTGCCCTTTTCAACAACATATATGTGTGAGGCTGGTTTTTCGGCTCTGTGTGTAATCAAAAACAATTACCGGAACAAGTTAAGTCCTGAAATAGATATAAGGTGCTCCTTGACAAGCATTCAACCGAGGTTTGAAGATCTTTTAAAAAGTATTCAAGCACAAGGTTCTCATTAAAACTGTATGACTTGCATTTAAAAATTAAAAGACTTAACATATGTATTGATATTTCTTTTTTATAGGAATAACTTAAAATGTCAATTATTTTCAAAAAGTTATAAATATATTTTAATTTGGTCAATAAAAATTATTAAAAACACTTGATTATTAATTAAATTTTCCTTGAATCGAAAAGTACTTTTGTTTATCTTTATTATTAAAAAAATAAATAAAAAATTTGTAAGTTAAAAAAAATCATCGTTCTCAAATTCTCAAATTTGGGTCGCGGCTTAAAAAGGTTAAGAACCACTGATCTAAACTCTTACATTTTGTAGTTATGTTAAGCATTCAGACAGATAAACATCATGTGAATAGAATATGTTCAACATTTGAAAGAAATCTAGGAATCTAGGATGTTTCGGTATAAAATACATAGCAAATTTCTTCTCCATTTTAAAGCGTTTTTGAACTAGAGAGAGAATGACATAAGTCCAAAAATATGTCTTTCAGAGTCAAAGAGTTCTTAAATATTGAGATTCATCAAAACATTGATCTGCATTGAAATATAGATACAACAAAGACTTTTACTATCTAGTGCTAATATTACTTTAAAAATACAAATTCTCTTCTCATAAATCAAACCATTTCAATTTGTTCTGAACTACTTACAGTTATTAAAATTCTTGAAAATTTGTTTTAAAAAAGTAACAAGAATATACAAGGAATTTGGCAAAAGATTCTACAGAGTAAAGTAAAACTACTTGATGAATTATCTGTATATTCGGAATAAAGATGTTACCATTGATTATTATGAATAAAAGGGATTACTTACGATCATTATCGCTGTCATCTCCACTGTTTTCTTTGCTTTTCATAAAAGGGAATTTTCGAGAAAATGAGAAATTTTTCTTCTTTCTTTCAAGTGTACTCTAAAAAAAATTAAATGTAAGAACGTCTGAACCGCCAACATATTTAAACAAAAAAGAGAAATTGTATTATAAATTGATCTGATGATTACCTTTCCATCAGAGAAACTATTTCTTCCTTGAAATTTTACTGATTTTAATCTTGCTTTTTCTCTCCTCTCGACCCTGTAAGAAATTAATTTTTTTTAATAATGTAATTTATTATACAATAAAATTATAAGTTCATGGATAATTCAATAAAGCTTACAGAAAGTTTTATTTAAAAAAATTTAAAGAATAAATTATGATAAATGACTTCTTTTAAACCTTTCAAGCAGCTGAATAGACTTTTCCTGTTTTTCATGTTCAGTTTAACAGTGAAAAAATGATATATTACTTTAAAAGACGAAATATTCATTCTTAACATATTAATAATAAGAAATGCTAATTCCCCCCTTTTGACAATTAATTCAGTACTTTATAAGGAAAAAAAATCTTTTTGGGTTCTGTAATAATGTATGATAAGGATTTATTTTTCCACCATAGAACACCAAAAAATATTATTGAATATTATTAATTGACTAATAAATTTTTAATAAAATATATACTTTTAAATTTCTGTTTATAAATATACTTTGTACCATATTTGCCATCGATATATTAAAAATTTCAAAGATTTAACTATATGCCACAAAATATTAATGAAGTTAAATTATCAAAGCTTAATTTATTTAATAAATTAACTAGCTTCTAATTAACAAATTAATTTATTTCAGTAACTAATTAACAAATTAATTAATTCAGCATTAAAGAAATAGGTAACAATGAATTATTTCATTTCTATAAATTACAAGACCATAAGTATTTTCAAAACATATGGGAATACCTTCTTTTACTAGGAATAATACCCATGCCTTCCTCTTCTCCAGAAGGTAGAACTTTTCTAGCTTGCCACCATTCGTCGTCACTGGCATTAGTCACATGTAGAACATCCCCAAATCCAAAAGGCAAACCACGGCTTGGAAGACCACTGTCTTTGGAGGGGTCATAATCAAACAAGGCTCTGCAATAATCATCAAGAAGTTAGAATTTCAGTAATAAAACTAAAAAATTCAGATGAGAGTAGATGGACATTTCAACAGATATTAAAAAGATTATGGTAACCCCATTTATAATGTATTTGAAAATATAAAAAGAAATACTGATAATGGCTATGGTATTATTGAACAATAGCATACTTTTTAAAATCAGATAAATTTTGATTTTATAATAAATTCAGAAAAAAGTATTTGTATTTGTATCATTAGTAGTATATATTTGAATTATAGTATTTGCAGTAGAAAAAGTATTGCAGCTAAAAATTAACATGAAAAATGAGTACAACTAATTTTGAACAATTACAACTATGGAAATAAATCTTACTCGAAAAGTTGTTAAAAATGCAACAGTTCTACAAAAATATCCTACTTTTATTATACCTTTTCCCATACACAAATAATGAATCATTCTTGTAAGTCATAAGTTTTAATACATACTATCATTTACAGCAGCTTTGTTAAAAATCTTAATGTATTTTCTTAATTATCTCAAACTGACAAAATTGTTTGCGACTATGTCTTTTTCAATAATTTGAATTATTCAATTCATCAATGTGCAAGGATTTTTTTTTTTTTTTTTTTTTGCATTAATGGGAAAGAAATGAAATATTTACCTGACATATAAAGATCGTTTCTGTGAGGTTCGTAAGCTGCCCGATGTGTTATTCAGCATCTGCTCCCTGAGATCATGGATTTTGGCTTCAAACCTATTGTACTCTAGAAAAAGAAAACATTCTCTTCAGGTTATTTTGAAAACTAAAATTCTATAGAATATTGATAATATAATAAAATAAATCATTTAAATTAAAAGTTTCTAATTAAAAAAGGAATTGACATCATTGGGCGATGGATAAATGATAACCATAGTAAATATATGAAAAGTTGAGAAAAGGATTATCACATTTTTGGAATTTTACTGTCAATAATATAAAAAAGCCATTTTCTGTAAAATTCAATTATTTCACAGGTCATTATTTTTTATCATTATCTAAATAGACATCAATAAATAATAAAGCCTTAAATCAAAACAAAGAAAGCTGAAAACTGTTTCAGCACTAGTTTTCTGAAGAATTCAGCTAAGAAGCATTTGTTTCAACTGGTTACTTAGAATCTTTCCCTGCCAGAAACATGAATTAAAGTTCACTGTTTTCATTAAAAGAACTACGGAATTAGTATTTGGCAGAGGTTTCAGTTAACCAAAGTCACATTTACATAAATCAAAACACTAGGAATAAGGTTACAAAGGATTTGGAAATTCTAACTCTTTAATTCAACAATCAAGCAATTATTGTTATACAAATTAATATAACACAAATTTTTTTTTGAGAAAATCCCATTTGAAATATTTTTTTTAAAAAGATAAAAGGGGGAAAATATCCCAGTCTCACAGGGAAAAAAGATCTTGAAAATATTAGCTACCTTTAACAACATTGCAAAATAAATGCGCCGCCCGAGATGTAAAATTTTTAAATTGTTACTGTTGCATCGTGTCAGGAAACAAATATCAAAGAATACCGAGCTAGATAGCTTTCTGCCATCACCTGCAACATCCGTCGTCTTTAAAAACGCATGCCCGCATAATACTCTGCGTTTATCAGAGGTTCGAAGTTCGAGAGCGCCATTTAGTATATTCTCTCTCTTTTTTAATCAACAATCGAACATGACAACATTATCGACTTCCACACCTGGTGAACGGAATTCGAAACAAAGATTGAAAAAAAAAACAAAAAAACTTTTGTTCGCATTCGTTTTTTGGAAGTAATAGTTTGAAATGGTCTTAACACATAGTTACCGGAAAATAGAAAAAAATGTGTTATATTCGAATAATTTAATACTCACTTTTTTATATTTCAAGAATATTATTGATAAATCAGTGGAGAAATTTTGTTTTAAATAATGTTTTGTTTTAAATCTGTATCTGGTATAATTTCATATCAGAATATCAATCAGAAGAACTGCCTATGATATACTGCAAATATTTAAAATATATTTAAATATTAATTGCAAGATATTGGAACTGTGTTTTCAAAAGATTATTTCAGCTTTTGACTTAACCATTTTGTTTTCAACAACTGAAATATCAAATAAATATATAAGTTTACAATGAATTTCGTTTTCGGTACTTTTCAGTGTATACATTCAGCCAAACATTATATTTAAGAAAAAATTTATGTTCTATTATTCTTTCAAAACGCAATAGTGGTCTTTTAAGTTAATATCCTGTAAACCTCTTCACGCAATTCTGAGTCAGCGTCAAGACAGTTTTATTGCAACAAATGAAGGAATTTTTAAAGAGTTCCTTAATCTGATAATATTTTTCATATAAGTTATATTTTTCGAAATGTTAGCAAAACCGAAAGATATTTGATATTTTATTGTGCAAAAATTGCATAATAAAACATTCTAATTTCAATATCTTATAATTATAAGACGAAACAAAAGAAAATTCATTTAGATAAAGAGAAAGGTAGTTACGCTAGCAATCTGCGATCAAATACTGTTTACAGCGAGCCTTGAAAAAAATTCAAGGCGCGTAGTAAAAAGCATTTCAGAATCTAGCAATTCATGAGAGAATTATGCAACTGCACACGAACACTCGGATGACTGATTGAAGCGTGACATGATGATAGAATTTAATTTTCGGGAGGCAACAAAAAAGGCGAACAAATCCAAGCAGGTAACCAACGGAGTGCATTGAAACGACAGGCGTGATATCATAAACAGCAAACGACCGCAGACGTTTTTAAATGCCACAAAAAAACAATAAGCGTCATTTACAAAAGCACTCACGACAGAAGAAAGTGATTTCCATTTTGAACTATCATATTCCGCCTCGCGGGATTGCACACGAATTTTCCTTACAGCAACAGCTTCATCAGTATTCACTGTCAACGCCAGGTAAGAAATAGATATTCTTTTAGGTTCAAATTCTACCGAGAAGAATAAGAATTACGAGATACAAAAAAACTTGCTTGAGGATTTCTGTTATATATTGTCACAACAAGTTCAACATCAAAATCGTCACAACATACACAAAAAATTATTTGAGAATTACGGCGCCACGGGTAATAAACAACTCGCAATACAAGAAAAATTAAAAATATTGACAAAATAGTTACTGTCAAAAATAGTTTTTTTTTGTTTGTTTGTTTTGTTTTGGGCACCAGTGGTCTCCGAGATCATTTGCTAATTCTGATGACGATTGATCAGGATGGAATATTTAAAACACGTAAGTGTTAGTCCTTGTTTATTTGCAGTTGCACCCCATGAAAGTCACGGTAAAGAACAAAGTAATACAGTATGAAATTTTAATTCTACATATAATAAATATTTGCAATAGAAATTTTAGTTCCATACACAATAAATATTTTGAAAACAATAAGAATAGTTAAGAAAAGGAAAAGCAACGTTCCCAACAATTAATGGATGATGTACAATCGGATGAAAGTAATCCCAGGACTATATGGATAAATATTAGCTTGAATCTAATGATTCATTTCAGCAGATAGCGATAAGCCATTAATAATAAAAGAAAAGTTGTTCGGTATGCCTCGCTTTACCAGTTATGCATTTATATAGCCAGCCTGAACCATCGCCAAGCTAAATTTCACGCGATGCATGTATGATCTATCGATAGTAACGATTACCTGCGAGACATAGTTGCTTCAAGTGGCAATTAACATGTTTTAACACTATAAAAAAAGGGAAAGAGATAAAGAGAACACGACCAGAACACAAGAAAAAAAAATTAGAGATAACACATTTTAAACTTTACATAAAACATTGTTCATGTCTAGATCAATTACATTAATACACAAAATTATAAATGCCTCATTTTTCCAGTGATGCAAAGTAACAAGACAATAGAGTCCACTCGTTCTCTGAAACGGACAATTAGCTTGAAACCCCCCCCCCCATGACAGAGTGCCAAATTCCCGCTTAAACTCAGTGGCATATTTCCAAACAAGCAATTACTTACGGTCTCTGGACAGAAGGGTAAGTAGGCAAATCGATTAGCAATCATTTTGTAAAATAAATCTAAGAAAGCAATAATTCTCAAAAATTGTAGAATATCAGAATAATATTTTGTCAAGTAGAATAAGTCAGGCGTTTATTTTTTCATTCCCAAGCAATTCTTACAATATTTAAGTAACAAACGTATGCTTAACGCATGATTACACAGAAGGATGCTGTGTAATCATGTCACAATAAATAATTACATACTTTCACAAAATCCTTAAAAATTAACCTAAAATAAGTCATTAATATGTTCAATAATTAAAATAAAGTATTGAAATATGAAACTAATAAGAAAGTTTAAAAGAGAAAGCTCATTATGTGCAAGTACTATATACCTCAAAATAAATAAAAAAGTTCACCGTTTAAAATGAATATCCCAACGAAATTTCAAACTTGTTTTCAGCGCCAAAAATTGTAATGGTTTTGAGATTGTCATGTGCATCATTTGATTTGGAAAAAATATAAAAACTCAAAATGTACGATTTAGTGAAAAACATCCATCCAAAAAGCAATCGTATGCATAGTCTTGACAGATACGAAATCTTTAAAATTTCGTTTATGCCTTTTCGTATATTCCTTTAAATTGCTCAAGTCGAATAACAATAAAATTACGTAGATAATGAAGCTGCGAGTTCAAATCTGCTTTAAAAAAAGTCGATGCTCAAATTCTCTCGTAGCACAGATTGATAAAAATTTATTTTTAGATAATAGACATGATTAGATAAGTATGCATGAGCAGGTTTATAATAGAATAGGAAAGGATTTAGTTTGAAGAATTGACAAAGCTTTGATAAGGATTGACGATAATTCCAGCGTCTATGTTGCGCTAAAAGCAAAGCGAAACTGAAGGAAAATGTATATATTATATTTAATCGCATTAACACGAAATCGAAAGAGCAACTGAAAGTATTCCCATCTTTAGAGATTTCAGTCGCAGGCACAAAAATAAGCCTTCTTCTTACTGAGGATATGCTTCAACAAATAAAAAATATATAGTATCTGGGTGATCACGCTTCGCTTTGCAAGTTTTTTTTTTTTTTTTTTTTTTTTTTTTGTAAAATCCTATCCTATGGGTTGTCTAAGGTTATAAGTGAAATCTAATTGAACTGTAAACGCGGGATTGAACATGAGAAAAATGTATGGGAGTCCGAAGCCCTAACCACTATTCCATCTGATACGCTTATGCAAGTTATGTATAGCCAGCCACATGTCAATATTTAATTATACAAAATTTTTATTTGTGTAAAATCGCGTTTTTTTCAAGAAAAACATCTCTTAGATAAACTTAAAAAAATAAAACCTTATCTAAATATAAAATTTGATCCAAATTAGAGCCACTTCTGAGATTCATGAAATATATACACACAAGAATTGCTCGTTTAGAGTATAAGATATATAACGTTAGCACCAAGATATCAGCACGTCATAATTAATCGCGATTTCTAAATTTCTTCTCTTATTGATAAAGCCTTATTTTTTTAATTCTGTACTATTACTGTTACAAATGGAGTTTCAGATAATACTAGAAAATGAAATCCCCTGCCTTGGCTTAGTCAACTGATTTTACCAGCTGTTATCCGTATGAAACGATTTGTATATTACGTTATTTGGAAAAAGCCTAAAAACTTAACATGTTAAAAGAGATTTTTACATATGTAAAATACTATGTTACTGACACTTCTAAAATAAATTTACAAATTCATAAAATTATATGAAAATGGTATGAAATGATAGAAACATCCGTTAAATTTGAGCAAACGTATGAAAGCAAGCCTTAAAAATTAATACACAAAAAAATAACATTTTTTGAATTAGAAGATATATTTGAAAGCTGACAAGCCAATTGAGCAAACTATTGATATTAAGCATTTCAAAAGCGAATGAATGGGAAAAAACTATTGCATTAATGCAGTATAACTTTCGAAAAATTTATTAAATTTTTTTTAAAAAAATATGAAAATAAGATTGAAATAACGGGAAACTTACATAAGCGGTGTAAATATTGTTTTTGAGCAATGATATATTCTTAGGTTATCAAGGGGAAACACGTTAAAAACAATTTTTATTAAAAATGCAAAATCTTGCAAATCAAATCAATGAATACCTACTACACGAGAAGTAGTTGCGTCAAATTAAATAATTCTTGGTCCAACAATGTGTTCTGTAGAGTGTTTTGAATTATTTTTTTTTCCTTCATGCAATTTATATTAACTATTCCAATTAAAAAAATCATTATCTTGCTAAAATTAACACTCAATAAGCCAAGCAGAAAATGCTCTACGACGAGTTAGCACGCTTAGATGCGTATAGCTCTGAATATCCCTCGCATGTATTCGCAAGATTTTTTAATTCGCCTAATAAAGAGGATTCTTTACGATACAGCAAGATGATGCCCGATGACGCAAGGAGATATCATTGGAGCAGATGACTGCAAGGATAATTAAAAGCTGTCAATTTTTGCGTGAATAAATATCAGAAAGAAAACATTTCGTGGAAAACGAGATTCCGCTTCATTTCGCATCGTAGAACAGCGATGAGATATTATAACTATTAGGTGCTTCTCAGTTTCTTTACTTAGCTGTTAAAGCACTGATAGTCAAAAACCTAAGTCAGGAGAAATATTCTAAGCTTGCTAATTGAGATAATCGCTCTGTGAAATCATACGGCCATGAAAACGGCAACGATGATGGCACGGTTCAAGCAGGCACGTGTTCAGAGCCTTACATTAATATGCTAAAACTTTTCATCTGTAGATCGCAAGTAGTTTATAATAGTGGGCAAGAATTTCTTTTTCAGCTTTTAAGATAACGATAACATTCAATTTATATCATTTAAATCGGTATCCCAATAAATGTCAATTTCAAGAGAGGGGTATAAAAAGTGAAGATGTTAAATCCGATTCGAACCGATTCTAACTAGTTTACATCATTTTCCTGATCTCAAGGAAATGGACATTAGCATTCCTTCCACGTCCATTCATAAGCGTCGAGTGCGTGGGAAACTTCAGTGGTCCGGTTTGTGACGCGGTTTTCACGTTTTCCTAAGCGGACCTTTTAAGGGCGAACACATGCACTCGTAAAAGTTTTCAGATGGCGTAAAAAGTCCTCCAGACGAAGATGTCTTTTGAGATAAAGTCGCTGAAATATGGTCGAGAGGGTGGTTACTAGATGGTCTGTTGCTTGGCAGACAGAGAGAAAGGAATGAACTGAATGCAATATCATGGACAGACCAGAAAGCATAAAGAAGATAAAAGTTGACAGTTATCAGCAACTCCTCCCTTGTACAGCCGATTTTAAAATCCTTTGCAGATATTTTCTGGTCAACATGTAGTATTTAACAAGACAAAGCAAATTCTGTTGGGTCCTGATTAAATTAAAAATTAAAGCGGAGATTATATTTCTAAAAAATGAATAAACTGATATTCTATTACCAACAGAAAGTTCATTAATACTCACGAAATGACACTTGTGTGAACAACTGTTTGCAACGCGCCGCAATCACTACAAAAATAACCAGCACAGTAGAACAGAAGTTATATTGCACTTAAAGGTAATAGTTTCAATGCAGGCTTAAATTTTTTTTTCTCTACTAAATAAAATTACATAAATCAAAGAAAAAATAAGTCATGCAAGAAAATTGAATCAGATTATAAAACTTAGCCTCAACCTACTTACTTATATTCCACAAACACATATAGTAAAAACTATTCAAATAATGCCCCACTATAAGTACGTAAACATTATGCTACGAAATTGCGTTATATATCAAATCATCCGAGATTCAGAATAAATATTTAGTCAATAAATAAATAAGTAGCGCTGCTCTAAAATAGTAAACTGAAAATTAAAACTTAAGTACTCGTTAATAATAATCATTCCACTTTTATCAAAATAATAATAATAAAAAAAGAAAATCAAAGTTATCTTTTTTCACATGTTGACTGCCAGGACAATTTTGAGGAAATCTGTCAATCGCCAGTCAACTCGCAACTGGAAGTCAGTGTTAAACATATCATCGATATGCAGCTTAAAGTGAATAAATCAAAAGAAAAATTATTTTGTGTTCCAAGTTCAGTTCTACCAAAACTGAAAGGTCCCAAACACTTTTAACGAAATTACGGCGGGTACTTGCGAATTTCCCTTCTGTCTTTCGTTAAGTCCGATTGATTGAATATCTGTTCGTTAGAGACGTTTGCCCCTTGGTTGTCAGGGACAGAGAGATTTTCTAAGAACCTCAAAAGATGATCGATCATGCATTGACTTAATAATCAATTAAGCGGGTACTTCTTTTGTAAATCAACGCCTTATGAATTAGAGCAGCCATTGCGGCTTCTGAGTGGATAAAAGATCCCCCCCCCCCATTGGAAGAGAAACTAGGACGTTCCAATATTCTGTGGTACTTGAACTTAAACAAGACCTTAAGAATGAGAGGGTTTAAATGCCATCTTTGTAAGAAACACACTCATGTATACCAATATATCATCAGTATACAATACAAGTTGCGCATATGCTGATGGGCTCATTTTTTTCTTTCTTTTACACAAATCACATTTCAAATCAGCTTGAAAACATTATAGAAATATTTATATATATATATATATATATATATATATATATATATATATATATATATATATATATATATATATATATAATGATATTTTAAACTCTTAATTTCAATTTAATTTCCAAGATTTTATCTTAATTTAGCCCATAGTAACTTCATTCTACAAATACTCTTATTTCGTGATCCAATTCCACTTTCTCTACTTAATTCAAGAATAGCTTTGTAAAATTGCTGAATCGGCTAAATGCCTAACTTTCCCACACTCCGAGTGGACGGACAAAATACCGCTGATGAAAAAAATTCTTTTTTAAAAGATCTCCGTGTTTCCCCTACCTCTTCGACGCGTGTAGCAAAAATAATCCCTATTGAAATCTTAATATATTAGCACTGTAACGAAATATTTTCCCTATTAAAATCTCAGGTTATATAAGACCAGGGATAAAATATCCAAGAGCTTTTTCCTCAGTCCTCTCTGTGTTGTGTGTGTGCTCATCGCTTGTACATATGCCTGCTTCTCCAAAATGAAATAAAACGCCGTCACGAAATCGAAAGTCTTCACTGTCTTCAAAACTGCGCCCTACTTCACATAAAATAATGCTTATATTATATTATATATATTATACACACACATTTGGCTCTATGATGCAGATAATATATGCTATGTTTGGAGCTGAAATTTCAGAAAGATGAAAACGAAAATTCAACATTTTTTTTAAAAAATGAGATTTAAACGATACTTGGATACGTTTCCAGCAGCAAAACGAGTACTAAAGCATCATGTGTTTAAAATTAAATAGTACGCTTTATAAATGATAATCTAATTTTGTGATAAAAGGCAACAAAGAAACAAAGTTCATCAATAAGAATGATTACCAAAAAAAGATCTATTATTAACAACTATTCAGCCGGGTTACTTTTCAATAAAATACGATACCATTATTATGCACCAAATGTCTGACTAGTGAAACAAGACAATATAGAATAATTTTTACTTTTTCTTACATAAAATATACAAAGGAAAAATACTGCATTCATCAAAAAATTCGACTTTGCGATTTCAGAGACGAAAAATTAAAGGCTAACCGGACAATTTATTGGCATTACGAGATTTGATTTTGTTAAAATGTTCATGTATACAATAAAGAGAAAACGTGTAAGGCTATTAAAATAACAAGGCTTTAATATTTAAGACAATTAGGTGTTCAAAAATAATTTCTTGGGGAAATCTTGAATAAAATTAAAGCTATGCATAAGAGGTTTAATTGAAATGAAAAAAAAAAAAAATTCTGTGAACCAACTGGTAGCGAAAAATTGCAAATATCCAATAATTATCTTATATATAATCCATTAAACTTTTACGGTACTTTTGCACTTCGACTTCACTGTTTACTTTCCAGAGGAGTTTTGTTCCTATAAATATTTCTAGCATAAAAAAAAGACGAAAATGGCGGCTCCAAACGGACTAGAATGATATACGGCAAGCGACCTCCTACAGTCCATATGATTCTTCCCCCTCGCCGAGGGTGGAAATTCTACGCCCATCGGAGAATCTAAAAATACCTATTTGTGACGTCATTCCCCTCTACAACCGAGGTTTATTTTTGAAGGATTGAGTGAAGAGTTTATTTTCATCTTACTCAGCACAAAAGGATATGAAAAATCGTTTGCGGTACAAAACGACTGCCAAGTTTCAGGCCATTAACATCTAGATGAAACGTCGTAACGTATGATTTTGAAGACGTAATTTATAATATTTATTTTGAAGACAGCTGAATTTGAAACGAATTCTTACTTGTAAGGTACGAAAAAATAGTGTCGCTCTATTTACTCACGCATCGCAATAGGAAACTACCTAGATTAATATAAATAAATCATCGACATGTAGGAAAAACAACAAACAATAACAACAAACGTAAACCACATACATCGTATTATTTATGTGATCTACATTTAACACTAGAACTACCGATGTTAAATATAGACCCAGTTTTGCCACACCTGATAAATTGATGAGTTTTTTTTATCATGATCTTCATTGTAACTTTTGCCTTAGTTTATGTAAATAAAGAATATAATTCAGCAAAAACAATATTTACTACAACAATTCATTAATTATTAATAAAAAGCAAGAAAAATAGTTTGTATTTTCAGTTATAGGATATCCAGTTAGAACTTTTAGTTTCTAAACTGAATCATAATCGGAATAAAATTGATCCATTATAATGGTTGCCGAACACTTTGGATCAATCAATATAATTTCATATGTAAAATGCAATTCAAATGTTTCCAGGAAATGTCTGAAAGCGATGTATATACGTATACAACGTAAATACGTATTGTTGTCCATCATTGCATATGTAATCCATAAAACATTATAAATTTTGAAATTTCTAAAGCCGTCATTTTGACGGGTCTTGGTATAAATAGGTACAAGTCATACTTATTATGGAAGTTAAAATGGTCGAGTAGAAATTGAATAGGAATATGCAACTGTTCTTATATTTCATTAAAAGCTGCCATAAAGTTCTAGAACAATGCATAAATTATATCAAAACCTCTAAGCATGAAATCTGGAAACCGTCAAAATGGCGATCTTGATAGTTAGAGTGTTAAAAGATGTAGTGTTTAAAATTCCAAGGGAAAAAGTATAAGAGTTTGAATGAAAAAAATATTTTTTAAATGACAGGAAATACCAATTTTATATTTATGTATAAAGGATGTGCAATGTTATATCATCAAATAATCAAGTAAAAAAAAAAAACTATATTAACTTAACAATTTTAATATTATAAAAATATTTACAATGAAATGCAATGGGGTCAATATTTCGAGCGAACAAATTAGTAATCTAAGACGATTAATCAATTAAAATGTTTCTATATTGTAAATTTAATTAAATGATAAATAAATCTTTAAAAGACGTTTCTTTAGAATCATTTATTCAACTGATAATATCTGGGTCGTTGCCCCTCAATAAAACTTACTTAAAGGAATCTTACTAAAAGAATGCACAACCATGTGAATAATCAATCTTTATGTCGGATCATATCTGATTTGTAGACAGAATAAATGCAACCTGTTGAAGCGAGTTGGGAAATAACCGTTTGTCACATCGCTGACAATGATTTTCGCTTTTCTCCTTGAGTGATCCGATGTCCCAGTCTAATCTGGGACATCGGATTGGTTTACGATTCTTCGTCTCGAATATGAATTTAATGTCCAGGATTTTCAAGAATTTTACTTATTAGTATTATAAACCATGTTAACATTTTTTTTAAATGTAGCTTCTGAATAATAATTTCTCCTAACTATAATATGACTGAGTGTGGCTGAAGCAGTCGAAAGAAATTAGTGTAAGTAAATTATAATTATGCTTTCTATTTCTCTCTCTTTCATCTAAAATAAATAATAATAATAATAATAATAAAAAACGGACAATTTTATACTTTTTTTTGTTTATTTGTCTCAATCATTTCGATTTTGTTCAATACAACCTAATTTTCGTTAACGATCTGTACCGAGCATTATGATTTCACAATATCATATTTCCTAATTCAAATTCAGAAATTAAGATACATCACCTATTTAGTAAGTCATTATATGAATAGAATTATAGCATATATAAAAGTTAGCAAATATAAAAACGCACAGCACATTTACATGAATAGAATTAGCACATGTACATTCAATCCGTTTTCAATTAAAAGGGACTCAAAAGAAATTCGAAATATTAAAGCCTTTTGACACACTAGCTGCTGAACTTGCGAGTTATGCGGATAGAAAATATCTATTTTTATTTCAATTCTAGATTTCAACGGCTTTCATGTAGAATAACATCGAATCGTATATTAAAATATTGTAGATTTGTATACCAACAAGAATTTTCTTCGTCCCCCTCCCCCAAATCTGAATACATTCACAAGCATTATATCTAAACATTGATAAAATGAATAAATCGATACAGGAGAGGCAAATAACTATTCGTGAATCTGATTTTTTCTAATATCACAAATTTTGGCAACTTAATGCATGAATCACTCTTCACTGTCGGCAAAGGTACTATTAAGCACAAGATCACCAGCGATTTTCACTCTTGAAAAATGAATTAAAACATTAATTTTGAATTAAGTGCGTACAAAATCTGAATGCGCAGCGCACGAAACCATGAACCTTTGGATGGCAAGAAGGTCAACGCCGTAATTCTAAACAAGAAGTCATAGATCAAATTTAACAGAATTCATATCTGGGAATTCCCCAAAGCCGCAAATGCGAAGGAGGCCGTCACCACGCAGTCTAGATAAAGTGCTTGCCTTGGAATAATTAACGAGTTCAGATTATTCATCGACATATGAGAAGTGTAAAAGAAATGCAGAAAGCGAATGTCCTCAATTCCAGCTGATGCAACGTAGTTTGTGCTTGTTGTATTAATGATCTCTTCTGTAGATGTATGCTATGAACTACTGAAGTGGATGCCGCAATTCTGACCGGTTAAAAATTATTATCTGAATGCCGATGATGGACTCGTTAAATTCGCTATATTGAAACTGAATTCGTTATAATAATTTCTTTTAACAATTAAAAGGCTTTTTCATAAAGACAAGTTTCCTTCCATTCAGATTAAAAATTTCACCTAAAAAATGTGCATCTCTTAAAAGTAACACTAAATACGAAATGACAGGACAATAGTTGTAGAAGAGACTCACCTTCGGGCCTGTACTGGACGATCATATTGACGGTGTGACCGGCTCCTTTGAGGGCCGCAGCCGCCTGTTCATGAGTGGCGTGCCTCAGATCGATGTTATTTACCTGCAAAGTAAAACGTAAAATTAAATAAAAATAAGATGATCAGCTATATAAAATAGAATAATTTCATACGATATCAAAGTTGCAATATTCCCGAGTATCTGGTTCACGACTATCCAGCCTAGTTTCCTTTTATCATAATTAAATGAGGAAGGCAAGGCGTTGCATAGGCAACATTGCCAAGGCATTGGAAGCGCGCGTCTGCTACGAGTTAAAATGCATAAGCAGTCATCTATTAAAGACTTTTTCAAATACTAAAACTGTAGGCTCATTTTACCTTTTCATATCTGTGTAATCATTTATCAGTAAAAAATAAAATTAGTTTCAGTCAATTTTCTTAAGAATTAGGCTTACAATTTACGTTAATGTTTCATTTATGCATTAAAGTTGGGTATTACAGAGTTCATGTTAAAATGTGAACGTTTATATCCTTTAACTTAATTTTCCTGTAATAAATTCTTGAAATGTGCAATGCAGTACATAAAATAGAAAACTGTATACTGATAGTTTAACTCGACACGCTACCGGCAACAGTTTCTATGATTCACCGGGCCAGGGCCGCGTTCACATTCTACTTGGCTGGAGATGTGGGCTTAGTACTTAATAAGAAGTGAGAAAAATGCATATTATAACAGTGAGTTTTGGATAAAAACTTTGTCTTCTGGTATTGGTGGGCAAAGAAATGAGTTCACAGAGCTCCGGCCTATCTGGCTTTTTTTGTTATCCGGTCTGCCCTCCCGCCACATTAGGCCGAATAATCGGTAGTGAACTGTACTTCAAAGAAACGGAACTGCGCAAATCATCCAAATGTACCTAAATATAGACCTGGTATGGTACAATGATTATGCTGCAAACAAATATCTTACTTTTATTTACAAATTGTTTAAACTGAGTAAAAAAGTCGTTGTTCAACTTTTGACTGTTAGGGTAAACAGTAAAAGAAAATAATAATAATAATAATAAAAAAAATGTGAGCTGAAAATGTGTAGCACCCCCCCCTTCCAAGTGTTAAGCCATTCGCTATAAGGGGGGCCTCAGATGAAAATTGCCACAACAGCCCAGGAATTTTATTATTTAAACGGCGTAGTCTGGCTTTGAAATTGGCGCAGTCTGGCCAGAAAATAGCGTTTACATCTTTACATCCTAAGCAGCATAAATAAACTTGAAGGGTTGGTGAGTGTGAAGTCAGAATTAGGTGAAATCAAATGAGTCTATTAGGAGGCGGCCGTAAATCAATGTTTGCCAATGCAGCTTTTCTTCTTCTTCATAACATGCAATTAAAGATATATTAATAATAAGAAGTTGGGGGGGGGGGAATGTACCAAGTTCAACAAAACCGACAACCCTATTATTTCACCGACGCCCAATCGTCGTTAACTTTTCTCCCTCCCAGCAACGCAATCATTTGACTGAGGTATAAAATTAGCGTCCAATTCCGTCAGAAGTAGCTTACATCAAATATCAAGAAAATGAATAAATTTGAAAAAATATAATTTCTTTCACGTGAAATGTTTATTTGTATGACACATCTTGAAACATTTGGCATACATAACACTAAATTAGCTTTTCATTTTTTTAAAGAAAAATATACAGCATATAATTAAATTTTATCGTTATATAATCTATCTGTGCATGGCGCGATTTGATACAAAACTGATAATGAAAACACTTCACATATTTTTGAGGCCGTTGAGCGGGAGGTTTCACGAAGTTCTTGAACACAGGGTTTTTAACCTCCGGATATTGCAACTGATTCGAAAAACTGTCATTGTAAAATAACTAGATAGCAAAAAGGGAAGTGCCTTAAAATGTGTACGAGTGCATAATATGAATGCCAGTCACATATATAATATGAAAGATGTGTGTGTGTGGCGGGGGGGGGTGATTGGCAATATTACGAATTCTAGAGTCATGATGATGTGTTACAGCAAGTAAATAGAGGAATAGTTGCAGATAAAATGTCTTGATCTTATGACTAAAGGTACCCCTAAAACGTCAGAAGTATGAATTTCTTTAAATGCGGTATTGGACTCAAGAAAATCGAGTTGACTTACGCCTGAGATGTTGATAACGAAAGGTTTAAAAGCAAAGACTGAAAATTTGAAAAGTATTTTTTTTTTAAATCCTATATCAGAGCAAACATTTTTCTTTTAAATATAAGCTTTTCCTTCAGCAAACTGAAATTTATTAAGTGATTTTTAAAAAATAAAACAGGCTTTTAAATAAAGCAGAATTAACTAAATTATATAATAAATAGAATAAGAAATATTTAATAATACAATTTAAATTGGATTAATTCTGATAATATTAATGAACATGAACCATTCCACTACAAATAGTAGTGCAAATAGTTAATGAACATGAACCATTCCACTGCAAATAGAAAACAATAATAAAATGCAAAGTTTTCAAACTAACGGAGAAATTATTAAATGCTTTTTAATACATTATTCTTATTTTAAAATAAGATAACTGGCAATCAAACGAAAATAAAAATGTTTCACAACTATAAAACTTTCATAATATAATCTTTTCGTTTCTGTATACTTCTTTAACCCTTTCTCGGGCCGTGGGAAGTATGCTTCCCACCAAATTTATCAATCTTTGTATGAAATTATGTAGGTTGGCACAAGTTCTGACAAATTCTTTTAGTAAGTCAGAAACTTAGATGCTTCAGTTCTTTATCTCAGACAAAATGATGTGTCTTGATTTGTTACTTAATTATTAACCAAATTAATTAATCAAATTAAATTTATCTAATAAGCTAAATGAATTCCTTTTCTTATTCTAATTTCAAGCCTAAAAATATTTTAATATAATATGACTAGAAAAAAATGGCCATTTAAAGGGTTAAGCAAAACTAAACTTTCTCAGACAGCAGGATCAACCACATAGAAGTTGATCTGCTTCATTCTTTCAAAGCAACTATTGTTCCAAATCTATTTTTAACAAAGAAAGATAATCGTTAAGTGTTTTAAATAATAAACGAAAGCAAAGAAACTTGAGTTCTTAATTCATAAGAAATTTGAAACGTAGTTAGAAAAAAAATTTATTCCACTGCTTCCTCTTTTATTTAAAAATAACGCAGATCTGAGAACTGCCATTAATGGATCCAAATTGATTTTCAGAACGTCGAACGGTTGTTTTCGTTAAGTTGCTTTGACTACCCGTTTTTAAGTGCAATATGCAACAATAATAGACTTTTAGAATTTATTTATATTTATGCTATTCTTAATAAAAATTAAAAACACAAAACAATCACTCGATTTTTTTAATTTAAAAAAAGCTAACAAATTAGAAGACATATTTATTATTTACTTAATCAAAATTTTACGCGTAAGTCCTTTACTGAATAACTATTCGAATGCCTTTAAAAGCAGATTTGGACAATTTAACAGATTATAAGCGAAACACGCTTATTCTAGCTTGAGTTCCATCCAATTCCGTGAATTCCCAAATAATCCATTTATATAAAATTTAATAGAATCTTTTGATTTTTATCGAACCAGAACAAAATGTTTAACATTTCTTTTTGAAAGACTCTTTTCAAATACTTGAAAATCTAACAGAAGTAAATCGAGCAGGTTCTCCTGATCCCACGATCCTTCTATGATCCTGGGCCCACAATTTAAGAAAACTATATTTTAACAAAATATACTAACGCTTTCGCCTAAAAGACTACACAAACATGACAAAAACCTGAAATAATAATTTAAAAAAAAAGAATGCTGAACTTTATAAAATAACGAACGAATAATAAATACCGAAAGGTAAAACAAGATTGATTGAACAATGAAAATGAATAAATTTATACGAAAACTGACAAATATTAAAATTATTATAGAATTATTATGTAAGCCAGCGGGAGTAATCCTCCCAAAATTTTCTAATAAAGGTGTTATTCCAGAAAACGCCTTCCATGGAATTGGCGTACAATAGCTATGAAATATTAGTCATTAGCTTGAAATTATCAATTTTACTGGATCTATCGTGTCATCCTTGGCCAGTATTTTGGCAATTAATCTCTGATATGTTGTTAATAGAATCCGAAAACAGAATTCATGTTTTAGATTCGTTTTTAGATGTGTTTTAGACGAAACAAAATTTTGACACATTACTATGTTTGAAGTCGCAAAATCCGGAAACCAAATTTGACATGTTTAAGTCCCTGCGTTTTTGAGTTATCGCGTTTACGCATTTCTGAAAGAAGAGATCGACAGAATTTCTTGTGGGATTTGGATCAAAATTTGGAGTCTACAGTACAGATGATAAATCTATAAACCAAATATTTTCTACCAAACTCTCTTCGTTTTTTAGTAATCGCGTTAACTTATATTCGAATAATTGAAATGATAGGCTTCCTCTGAAGGGATGTTGCTCAAAATTTTCAAATTTGGTGTAAAGACTTCATAATAAATTTCCACCGTCTAGCTCAAAACGTTTCTGAGTTATCTCTGTCACAGACAGATGAACGGGTATTTTTCAAACATGTGTTTTTCGAATTTAGAGAAGTCTGAAACATGGAGATTCGTCAAAATCTCGAGTTTCAATTTTTTGAATATTACTATACTCTTTCTATAATGCGTACACAAGAAAGTAAAGTCTAACCGACCTGAAGAATGATAAAAATTTGATTCCAAAAGCGATAAAATCCTGCAAAAATGTGCCATTTCTGATTATAGATTTGAAACTGTGTTTCCCGTACATCCACAATCCACGAGAAAACACTTCAATCTGAAAACTGCAGTGCCCTAAGTAATAAATCACAATTTAAAGTTTACTACAGGACCTCAGAGAAATCGAATCTAGGGAGAGACTAGGGAGATATTAACACGCCGTTAAATAGAACTTCCATACCAAAATATTTCCCCAAACACAGATCAGGAGGAATCCGCTTCAACAACAAAGAAGTGGGGAGAGGGTGTTCGCGATAAAGCGAACCGGCACGCACAAAACACCTTAAGAGAAATATCATTAAGGCTTCAGAGATAAACAACGAAGCTGGAAGTTTTCGTTGAGAGTTAAAATTCCAGAGGTTGTAGAACCCCTCGAAGATTTTCCTTTAATTTCAAGCCTTATCGCCCAGGCGTAACGGGAGATTGAAAGGCTTGCCAATGTTCGGCTGAGGAATTGTTACGATAGAAGAACCATTTTTGGTTAAGATGCGTGTTCTGTATTTTCCACGATTAATGCGAAACGCAAAATGCATTAATCTGCAAACGTAAAAGTATGAAATATAAATTATTTTTCCACCTGAATGTTAACTTCAATTTCAATCATTTGAGGTAAGATATACTGAAATGAAGTTCAAATAGGCATTAGAAAAAGTTGACTTCAATTTCAGAGAGAAATCAATCTTTTAAAAGGAGATATACTGAAAGTAGATATACCAAACCGGCTTAAATCGCTGTCTTCGTAACCGCGGGCTTGTCCATGGCAAGAGCCATTAGAAACAACAACAAACAACAGATATACCAAATGATATACATCCATAAGGTAGATATACAGAAACGTAGGACAAATATAGTTATACATCATTTTTTGATATTGTTAGGCCCGGACTGGTTTGCTTAAGATTCAGATACCTATGATGTAAGTAGGATATGATGTTTGATTCCCATTTGTTTGACTCCTCTGCTAGCAGTTAAATAAATCTCTCTTCTTTTTGTCTCTGAGCAAACTATTCCGTGCGTACCAATATTATAATATATAAATAGTAGTGTATAACTATATTTGTTCATATTTTCTACAGCATTTCAGTATATCTGGCTTAAATGATTGATTTCTCATTTAAGTCGAGGTCAAGACAGCGTTCAAATGGACAAATAATTTATATTTCGTACTTTTACATTTGCAGATTAATAATACATTTTACGTTTCACATCGAATGCACAAAATGCTGAGTGTGCATTTTAATCAAAGTACGATATGATGATGTTAGATTCTATACGCAAAATATATCGGCGGTTTGCCATAGCTGACTCAAGGGAGGGATTTGAAAAATAAATTATATACATTATTGTACTTTTCTACAGATACATAAATCCAATTATTCAGTAAAATAAAGAACACATAAGGCGTCCCTAGAACACATAAGGCGAATGAGTCATGCCCCCTCCCCCCAATTTCCATGAAAAGACTAAACGAATTACCCGTGCGATTTAAACGGACAATGCTACTTAAATATTCGACAAATGATTAGGAATGGCTGAAATGGATTGAAGAATCAACACGCCAAGAGTGATAATTTATTCTTATTTTCTTTTTAAATAGCTATTTCTACGGGCTCCAGTGTTTTCTCATTTATATTCCCTTCAAAATATTTGTGGTTAATTCTTTATACTGACAGGCAGCAATACTGAAAGAGTGAATGTTACGCTTTCCCTTAATCTAATACCGGCGACGGTGTTATTGAGCATAAGATTGATTTCTGGAAAACAAGCAGGTTGATAAAATGTAATTACTCGATCTCCGCTTATCTGCCATTTCTTTTGAGTGATCGAGTTTCAGAAAACCTTGTTTACGAAACATGATAAATTAGTTCCCAGCAACTCCAGAAGCACAGACACGTGACGTAGCCGACAAAAGAGGGAAAAAAACCCCCTAAAAATTCAAATTATTTAAATAATGAGAATGCTCTATTATTCCCATTAAGTTGCGCAAACTTAACTTATTGTAATTATTTAAATACCGCGATTCAACGACATGATTATTTGACGATAGTAAAGAATATTTCATTCGCAAGATGTAATATATTAATTGCCATTAAAATTAATGAATTAATTTATTAAATTCGATATATTTCTTTGGTACAACAAAATCATCCTGCTGTATTCTCATTTTGTGTTGATCGGGCCAATCTGCGTATTCTTCTTACACTTACCAGGCATAAATAAATTTTTCAACATCTAAAAACACTAAAAATTGAAGTTCGAACGTTTTTCGAGCAGCAACAAGTACGGCACAGTATGTATTTCGTACTTCCCCTTTCGAGTAACTATTCCAGTGTTTCAATAAGCGGCAACGCACACTGTAGAAGAAAGAGGGAGCGGGGGAAAAAGACTCATTGTTATCCTAATGTTCATTGGAACCCTTGGATCTATTCTACCCTGGATTTCTTCACTTTTGTATGTTTTCTTCTTAGATACATCCAGTAAACGTGCTTTTACCATTATGCCTTCAAATTATCGTGTTCAAAAGTGTGGAGAAACAAAACAAAAAATCTTTCTTGGCACTTCGAGAAAATCAATACTTTTTAAGGGTGTTTTTTCAAAACTGAGCATTTTTAAAATGCTCAAAAATGGTTTTCAAATTTAAGCACTTTTAAATTGCTTAAAAATGGTTTACAAATTTAAGCACTTTTAAATTGCTTAAAAATGGTTTACAAATTTAAGCACTTTTTATGACATCACGCACTCTGTTAAAGTTATGTATTAATCAGAGAAACAAAAAAAAAAAAAAAAAAACCCACCAAAATTTGTTGGAAGCCGGCAGTCTAAACTGCTCAAGTGAGTTCCCACAACGTTCCAGAAATTCAACAAAAATTGGTAAGAAAGGGGAAAAAAAAGAAAGAAAGATTTTTACCGAGAGGATTTGGTCCCCTCTGCGCACGTCTCCACTAAGGTCGGCGGGTCCTCCGGCCAAGATAAAGGAAATGAAGATGCCTTCTCCGTCCTCGCCTCCCACAATGTTGAAGCCCAGGCCGGTCGCTCCTTTTGAAAGCGTCACCTTGCGGGGCTCTCTGAAATAGAAGATAGCAAACATTACAAACACAACCAATACAAAAACAGACCAAGTGGTTTTTACAAAATCATATCACATTTTCATTATAATACTTTTTAACAAAACTGAGCAAGTGTAACTAAAGTACTTCTGCATTATTATTGAAATTTCAATCAGTTTCAATTCTACATCTTAAAGAAATCCTCAGTTCAGAATGACAAATTTAGGATATTTACTTCTATCTTGAAAGAAAAAAAAAAAATCAATCTTGATAAAGGATAAGCCAGGTGGCTTACAAAATAAATAAATAAATACACGAATATTTCCGATGGTAAATTATTTGTTTAAAGAGGCTTGAAAAAAAAAAAAAAAAAAAAAAAAAGGTTATTAACTCCCCTTAATCTGCTTTTGCAAAGTGCCACGAAGTTACTGAACCACTTTATTCATATATCTGAACAAAATTTTGTTCGATACAAATTAATCCAGATAATAAATTTTTTTGAACACAAGCAATAATAATAATAATAAAAACAAAATAAACATAATTACGGTAGTAGACAACTTTGATGCATTAAGTGATTTTTACATCTTAACACTAATTAATTGTCCATGCATTTTACTAAAATAGACTCCGTTAACTAGATTTCAAACATTTGGAAATAAAATAGCTTTTTAAAGCAAAATATTGGTTTCATCATCATATTCATTTTATGGGTTAGAATAGACAAATTGGCTGACGGAGGAAAATCATTAAAAATGACTTTTTTGTCAATGAAAGCTATTTGTTACATGAAAAATTAAATTTCAATTTTATAGATATTAAAAAAGAAAGTATGAGCTCACGGTCTATCAAGGAAGCGGATTTTTAACCTGGAAAATTAATAACATTCCACGAAGTTATAATGCATACGATGATATGCCATATAATATAGGACTAATGCCATAGTAATTTGTAGATCGTAAACGATCTGATGTCCAGTTTGAAATTACATGATTATTTTGAAAAAGGCATCGTAACTCTGAAATGTTATTTAATGACGAGAGCAGCAGCTGAGTTAATAATACTTTATCTCCAAATATTCATATCCCCCCCCCCAGCAGATTGAATGAGCAAGTAGATATGGATCTCGAGCGTGTGATCCCTTAAAATCTCAACGTTGATATTGCTACATTGTGCTGAAAACAACCATCTCACAATATGTTCCTTTTAAAATTTCATAAATTACTTTACATATCTCACCGCCACATTAATGTACATTATTAATATAGTATGTTGTTATACACGGCAGGCATGAATTAACGCTTCGTACTTCATATGTAAGAAAGTTAATAATATGCATCATCCTTTTATTTGCAAATAGAAGGAATAATTCACCATTTTAGAAAATGTGCAAAGTTTACAAAAATGTGTAGTAAGCAATATAAAATTGAGCCAAACTAAGATCTGATACTCGTGACAATGCAATGTATTTCGGAATAATACAACATTAGACCCTCCCCCATGTACTGTCTTGCAAAAACAATATTTTATCTTTTAAAGATGATTCCTACTGCGTTCGAAAATTTTAAAAAGAAACCTTTTCTGTTTATTCCTGAATATTCAAATTGATTACCAAAGCATCGCTTTACACAATGCTACGAAAAAAAAAATATAAAAACTTAAGATCGTCAGTAAGTGCAAGAACAAGTGCACAACACACACACAAGTGCATTAAATAAAATTTCTATCCACAGAATGACCTTCTAGCAGTGCATTATCCATATTTCCAGTATGACTGACGTTAAGTACTCGCCGTAAAGAATTCGTTCTTTCGCGCGAATGAGAAGAATTCGGAAATTCTTCCCAGGAAGGAAATCTCATCGGGAGAAATTTATGTTTATTTGCAGTGGGAGAGTGATTTATCGACGGGAGTGAATTAGAGTCGATTTAACCCTGGGGTTGCAGGTGGTCCCAACGACTTTCGATTTCAGGACTCTTTGATTAAAAGGCTCTCGGCCATCCATTGCGATGATAAACCCGGAGCGCACGGAAGGAAAGATTACTGAAGATGGCCGATGGCGAAAAGAGGCGAAATTCGTGAGGAAATACGATACTGAAAGGAGAGTAAAAAGATGGGGATTTTGGATGGGGAATCGCCGGATTTTGAGAATCAACAATGCCAAACAATATACAGAACAATTTCCCTCTAAGAAGAATGAATAGAAGTATAAATTGTTTTCAATTTAATGAAAAATATTGTAGCAAACAGATCCCATGCGTATTTGCTATTTACTGTTTTGATTATTGCTATTTAAATATGCAAACTTAATTTGAAGTAGAATTGAATATTTATTACAGTTAACTGAATATTAACTGTTCTAAAAACAATGGTTGAGTGCGGCAGCCAGTCATACTAGTAAAAAGTAAAATAAATAAGGTAAAAGTAATTAAGTGTTAGTTTTTTTTTTTTAATAATGTCTTTATTTAAATGGTAACAAACTCTTCACTGAATACTTATCAGATTTAATACACTAATCTTCTTATCAATTAAGATTTTTTTTTAGGAATTTTTAAAGCAGAAATTTAGAATAAATTTAAAAATAAAAATGTTTAAATTAGAATTTGGAACAGAAATTGTTTCCTAAATAAGCTTTTGATCCCCCCCCCCCATTTTACTGTAATTTGCAACCTTTCCATATCTTTTTTTATTTTGAAATATTTAAAAAAATTGTGCATTGAAGCGTTTATTTCGGAAAATGTGTCAAATTTTGAAGAATTCAAAGTTGCCTACATTCTTAAACAACAAAGCACTTTAACAGAAAAAAAAAAAAAAAAAAAAAATCCAGGGCAACATTGTTTTTCAAATCTGCTATATATCGGTATCAACATTCCCCCCCCCCCAGTTTTTCGTCTAATTTATAGGCAATATTATACGACGTCTAAAAGTACGCGGAAAATCACAAAACAATAGCAGGAGATATTGCCAGCCTAATTAAGAGTTTTATCTTCTTTGACAATATAAAGTAAAGCTCACGAAATTTATTTTTGAGTAAATTGATGAATACCAACAATGACCACCAATCTAAGTCATCAACTGCATGAAATTTATCGAATTCTTAACTTGAAGAAATTCATTCATTCTTTATTTAGGATTCCATTTTCCCATACAATCTACCAGCTCAACCTTGATAGGAGTAAGCTTCCGAAAACGAATAAAAATATTGTTTTTAAGCTTGTTTTAAATGTGCAATTTATTAAATAGACACCGCTGTAAATCAATCGAAAAAAATTGCTTTGGATTCCCACGTCTTATCCATCATAATACCTAGATAAAAGATAGTCACTAAGCAATAACATTCAGTTAATGTATTCTAACAACAGTCTTTAAACAATTACACGCCCACCATTAGACAAAACGATTTGGGAAGCAATTCTATTGTCAGCAATAACATAATTTCACCAACCAATACAAGGAAGACACGCTGCCTTGTAAATTTCAGCATAAAAAAATAAAATTTTCAAAAAATAGTATGTTCCAAATATATAAAATTTGCAGTTTATTACCGGAGTAGAAGCTGTCAGCGTTTTTGCGCTTGTGTCAGGAGGAGTTTATTTTGTGAAATAAGGAGTGAAATGAAAGATGAAAGGAAGAGACGTTTACATTTAGCATTAAGGTGAACTCGGGTTATTCGCAGAATTGGGAGGCGTGATAACAGCTCATTTTTCTGCCAATTACCTACCCCTTATAGAGCGTTCACACGAGGCCAACTATTGTGGGTAATAATAGAAGGTAACGCCTACCTCAAAAGATCACATGATCACAATAAGACAATGGTTAATAGTTGCCATGAGGAGACAACTATATACTACTGTCCCATTGAGGTTATATGATCTACCTCAGGTAGGCGTGATCTTCTATTGCGCACAATAGTTGGCCTCGTGTGAATGCAGCTTTATCGAAATACCAGCGTCGAAAAGTGCAAGTCTCGGGACCTTGTAGCCAAATATGAATCGTATTTTCACGTTTGCACACAAACATTAACATTAAAAATTACCCTTTTACGCTTCATGATGCTTGCATTTACGATGAAAAGTAATTATAATTTTAAGTTGCACACGATTTGTCCTTGCATTGTCATTTGTATTCAATATTCTTTGAAATTGAGTATTTACAAAGGACAATATGTCATGAAAAAAGGGAGAAAAATTGGTGTTTGCAAATTAATAAACCGAATTTCGAACAATATTTTTCAAAGCATTAAAAATTACCATTAATTTAATATTCAACAAATATAATTTAAAGGTGGTATTTATAAAGTCCAGTTCGCCCGTCTCCCCTTCCAAAACCCAGAAAATCGTGACGAAAGGTGATTCCCTTTCTGAACTGCAACAAGCCCGCACAACACTGTCCGCTCTTTGTTGTTTTCTTCTAATAGCAGGTTTTCCGCCAATCCCTTTTAACATTCCTGAAACATGTGTATTGGCGTCCAGCGCTGAACTATTCCCACGCAAGCTTTCCTCTCGAATTAGAAACAGGAAACGTCATTGAAAAAAATCACATTTCCTGCTAATAGATGGAGAAGAGAGGGGAGAGGGGTGGGAACCAAGTGTTATAAGAATTTTTCTTTTTATTGCGCAAGAGGACGCAGCTGAAAATAGAGATGACAACTTTTATGAATGGAAAAATAACAATACCAGGTCCGGCGGCGCATGCACCAAATGTCAACTGTATTACGTAGAAAAACATTTTATATACAGATAAACTTATAGGATGCAAAATATTTTTTATTCAAGGAAAACACGTTTTTCTTATCTCCCTCTCTTCGCATCAGAGGTTCAGCCAGCGATTAAAAGGCTAATACGCGTTCAGGTCATTTCAAATGGTTTCTTTTACAGAAAAAGGGAAAGAATTACAGGTATTTTCCGACACCCATCGAACACACCCATACTTCTAATAGTGAGTTATACAGATCATTCGCGTTCAAAAGATAATATACAATTGAATCATAAACATGCTGCACTAATGAATCATTTAAGACTAATAATCATTTTAACGAATATTCGAAAATAAGACGGTATGCATTAAAAGTAATGAACCAAAAGCTTTCTAATTCACACGCCAGCCTAAATTGCAAAATTAACTTAAATTCTCTGAAGAAAAGTCCTATTTTGAGATTCAGAGTTTCAATAAAAAATAAAAAGATGCATCTTTATATAATCTTTACAGATTTAATATAATTAAATGAATAAATGTTTTGGCCTTAAGTTTTAAAATGGATAATGTTATTTTTTTTTTTTTTCCTTTTTTTTTTTGCTTTGAATTTAAGTCGAAAACATGCAAATGACATCCAAGTTAGCATGTCATGAATTTTGCTACAAATTGAAGGATGCCTTAGATTTTCCTTTCATAGTCCTATTTTGTTGTTGTCTGACTCAATAACAAGACTATCTCTGCAAACTTGCTATAATATTGTTACCAAACACTCATTTTTAGTGTATTATATTAGCATTACAATACAAAGATATCTGATTAGGGTCGCATATTTCAAACTAACCTGAATTTACCCAATACTTCAAATATATCAAGGTTCTACTACTATGACCATAAATCACAGAACAGTTGAAGAAACTACATTATATATATAATCTTCCGGGCTCTTCTTGGACGATGTATTAAAAATCTAAGCACTTAAATCTGATTGGGCCAGGAGAAGAATATGCTTAAGTTTTTACAAAAATCCATCTTTGGAGGAAATTTGATTCTCAATTTTTACTGTGGACACAATATAATATTCCTATTATAACACCTATGAATCAACCAATCAAGTTAAAGAAAAATTAATAAAGTAAAAAGCAATTTTGGATTTTTTTTTTTTTTTAAATGGAGGAGGGACTTTTTCCTGTTTTCTTTTTGTAATTTTAATTTCCCTTTTCTTTCCCGATATTCTTCCCTCTTTCAAAGAGGAGAATGAGTGCACTGCAGCTTAGAAAGCAGCATTACTTCAGAACTACAGTCACTTTTGAGACACTTTGATACAGAGTCGTCGGAATAACCCAACACTTCGTTTTTCTCTACTTTCTTATCGCAGAGAGCGGGAAAGGAAGGGCAACACCATCCTTCATCCGCTGTCAGGGAGATGAGCCACAAAAACCGCGCCAGGGAAGAAAGAAGATGCATTTCCAGAGCAACTTTTTAGAGAACTATTCGATTGATGATGGTAGGAGGGATTAAAGAAATAGGATAAACTGCATATCATATTCTGGCAAAGGATGAATTCCTTTGCTTTCGCCTTATTCTTTAAAAATAACACACACACGCACGCGAAATTTTTTCTAAATATATAATTAAAAATGTAGATAAAATGAAACAAAAATATAGGCTTATACACTGAATAGCAAAATGGGTTCCATTATAATAATTATTTAAAATATTTTAATTAAAAATAATACTAATATCAAAGAAGTATTTTCACGAAAAAAAGAGGTAAGATTCATGAAATAAAAAAAATTAAGATTCGAAATAAAAGATGCGCTTTCCTTCAGATTTTGCTTTAAAACAATAAGAGAGAAAATTAACTTTCTTAAACGGGTGATATAAATATTCTTAAACTATAACAGTTCAGGCTGTTATCTAAAAATACAGTTGCTTAAAAATATTCTAACATAGTATTAAACAGTATTTCGATGAGTTCAGTATTCAAATTTTCAAACATTATTTATCCAGTTTCCAAATATAACGGCATTTCTGACAAAAGAGCTTACATGCCACCTGTGTTTAATTCACAAATCATTCATTTGTGTGTGTGTGTGTGTGTGTGTGTGTGTGTGTTATAACGAAAAAACGAGAAAGTAAAGATATTAAATACTGGATTAGAATATCAAAACATAATTTTACCTCACGATTTTTTGCAAAATAATTTGCAGTTAAAACAACAAAATCCCCGTTTGAAAATAAACATGAGCTTTATTTTGTGGTAATATAATGTATATCACATTACATTACTACTTAAGTAACACAGTACTCAGATATAAAACAAACATTTCCGAAGCTACAACAAATATCTAATTTTCCGAAGACCGTGGACTCTCATCAGTAGTTTAAAAGAAAAAAAAAAACAAAAAAACAAACAAATATTTATTCAATATACGACAGTGATTAGAAGTCTACTTAAATTCATCCGATTTCGAAATCTAACATAGCAAAAACACTAATTTGCCATATATTTAAAAAAAGCAACCACAATGTTAGAAAGAAAATAAAATGCACTTGTGCTAATTTCTAATACTCATGCGTAACTGGTGCATTCTTGTTTAAAAAATTGCATTTGAAACACGTCAAAAATTTTCCCGGCGGCTTTTCAGTCATCATCGTGTCACCAAAAAGAAAAGTAAAAAAATCTGGGATTTTCCTAAACCTGGAATTGAATGCTCTCTCGTCAATGACTGACATTATTTTCTTCATAAGCACGCAGAGTATGTCATATGAGTATGAATGACATCATTAGTAAAAGTTGAAAACAACAATTATGACTAAGAGGATGGTAGAAAGACATGGGCAGAAATGATTTTACTGTGCTAATTTCGACAATCCTCATGCAAGATTTCATCTCATATAGCAGGTAACTTTTAGGCCAACAGCAAATATGAATTTTTTGATTGTATAAATATTTATAAAAATGTCATCGATAAAACAATAGCGAAAAAAAAATGAAGATTTATACTGAATAGTAACAAAATAATTCTTTTTACTGAAACAACGCTAAAATACTCTTTTTTCACTTTCTCATATAGCTCGTAATTCTCGTAAATATATTCTCGAAAAAATTCGAACTCGAGATTTTGACGAATCTACCAGAATATGAAAAACACATTCTATGTTCGTCTATCTGTCTGTTCGGAAAATGTTCGTCTATCTGTCTGTGACAAAGATAACTCAAAAACGCTTGATGATCTATTACATACTATATGGTCTATTACACAAACATTGCAGATTTCTGTTAAATTTTGAGTAAAAATTATGTTCACAGGAAGTCCGTCTGTCCGAATATAAGTTAACCGGTTAATTACAAAACAAAGAAAGCTACATAGATAAAATTCAGTGCACAAATCTCAAATCTATAGTGTGGACTCCTCTCAAATTTTAAGCCAAATCCAACTACGGGTTGACTGTTAGTCGGTCTGTACTTTTAGAAACATGCAAACGCGATAATTCAAAAGCACAATGACGTAAATACATCAAATTTGGTATGGGATTTTTTTAAGTGCAGTTTTGTGTCAAACTTTTGTTATAGTCGGTTGAGAAAAACGTGTCTGAAACAGAAATTCAATTTTTGGATTACTATTGATCGCCAAATAACTCGCCAAGGATGACACGATAGATTCTGTAAAAATGCTAAATTCACGCCAAAAAATATTTCGCAGTTATTCAACGCTAGCAACATGCAAGCGTTCTTTGACTCACGTCTATTAGAGAATATGCGAGAAAGTTTGGGGGTTCCTTAATCAAAAATGTCTTTCTTGGTTTGAGGATCCATTCAAAGACGGCAATGACCGCAATATTTTATCAAATCTTCAAGCGTAGAAAACAAATATATTCTCTCTCCATGCCTCGTCTTCAATGAACTGACTATTCACGCGCGATTTACGGTATAGAACAAGACAATAAAAGAAGCAACTTCTCTTGTCCAAGAATACAACAAAAAGAAAGTGTTAAAATAAAAGGATCAATAATACTCCAGATAATGAGATCTTTCCGATGCGCCGAATGCTTTTCACAGCGCATAAAAGGTACCGAAAGACAAAACAACAAATAATAGAGAATGCGAGAACTGGTGCGTAGCTGTTCTGCTTAGCATTAAACCATTCAGATATGAACAGTAAGCCTTTTCATAGGTAGTGATACGTTATGTGGGCCAATAGATGAATAATGCACTTATTTTAGCTTCTCAAAAGTCTCTCACCTCACTAACTACTGTTTAATGAAATTGAAATGTCTCTTCCCAACTACTGAAGCGGCTAACATTTTTAAACGAAATTAATCACTGAATTGCATCAAAGAGCGTCTGGAATTCATCCATTTGCTAATGAACTCAACACTGTTTCAATTAAAAATATCAAATAGTGGGAGCAGTCTCTCCAAAAACTTTTTCACGACCTCTCCAATAAGCCTGTCATGCCAGAGAACGTCTTATGAAATTGTAATTTTCGATATGAATTTAGCATTTTTAATGACTCTATCGTGTCATCCTTGGCGAGTTATTTGGCGATTAATAGTATCCAAAAATCGAATTTGTGTTTCAGACACGTTTTTCTAAATCGATTGTAACAAAAGTTTGACACAAAACTGCGCTTGTTGTCACAAAATCCCGTACCAAATTTGATATATTTAAGTCACTGCATTTTTGAATGATCACATTTATATGTTTCTGAAAGTAACAGGCCGACAAACAGTCAACCGGTTGTCGGCTTTGGCACAAAATTTGACAGATATCTACACTATAGATGCTAAATCTGTGCATCGCATTTTATCTACTTAGCTCCCTTCGTTTTGTAATTAATCTGTTAACTTATATTCGAACAAATGGACTTACTCTAAACATAATCTTTACACAAAATTTGATAGAAATCTGCAAATTTGGTATAAAGACCGTATACCAAATTTTAACAAACTAGATCAAAGGGTTTTTGAATTCTTTGTTACAGACAGAAGGACGGATATTTTCCAAAAATGTGTTTTTCGAACTCAGAAAGATCTAAAAAACGTAGAAATTCGTCAAAATCTCGAGTGTACATTTTTTGATGAGTTCTATACTTTCACTGTGATATCTATACGATAAAGTGAAAACATCCATTTAAAATTTTAATATGAATCAGCATATAAAATATATAAATCACAGAATCCATTTTTCCTCACCGATTCCACAGAAATTCGTACAAAACTGCGAAAAGGTTAATATTTTTACTCGAGGTAGATTAATATATAACCTTTGTAAGTCTTAAATAAAATTCAACAGCACGATAACTTTTTCATATAATGACTAGTCACCTAATGAATGCAATAGTACAGTTTTTAACATTTTAAGTCTTTAATGAAGTACTAGCGGTAAATAAAGACAAATTGCTCGAACACGTAAGTACCTTAGTAATTCTTTATATTCTTATGTGGAGGGGAAAATAACTTTTCAAATATGATATGACATTCATTTAAAAGGTTAAATAAATTAAAGCGTGAAGAACGTGAAGAATGTCCAACTAAAAATTTTGAAATGGCAGAATTCTAAAATCGGATTTACACTCATTTGCTGATGTGACAATTTTGAAATTTAGTGAACTAGTGCACTCGCAATTCTATGCAATAGTTTAACGCATTCGCTGGCTGTCACGACTCAGGCTTGATATTCGAGCCATTTATCTACGTGGTTAGATGACCCCTTCTTTTCTATCTCTTAACTATAGTAAAGGAAGGGCCATCTAATAAGATAGATGGCTATCTAATGTACAGGCGAGTAATGCAGCAGTTAATTTTTGATTTCTTACTAGTAAACGCTGCTAGATAGTAAATACGAAATAAAAAATGAATTCAAAACTTTGTAGTGGATTATGAAAGAGATTAAAAATTAATGAAAAATAATACTTTATGATAAAAATGTTTTTAATTTATTTGATGCATTTTTTTTTTTTTTTTTTTTTTCCTCTTTCAAAAATTTGTTTCTACACTAGCAAACCTATTCTTGTTACTTTTCCATATATCCAAGGTAAACGGCACTACTTAAAGCAATAACCTTCACTCAGCCCAGAAAAGCGAAGTAAAATAAAGATCGTAAACTCCAGAAGAGAACATCTCATTCACACATAGCCTCAAACTATAAAACATACGGTTACGAAATTTTCACGTCACTCACGCTCATAATGTGGATAGAAGGCGAAAAATGCACTCGAAGTATACCATACTTGAATGACTTTATTCGTACGATGGAAGCAACATAAATCACGCGGACCAGAATCACTGTTACAATCTCTGTCATCGATTACTTGATCGCGACTCGTCTTTCAGAGAAGGGAGGGACAATAAATCATTCCCAATGATCCGTAAATCATGCCTTTTGATGCAGATAATGATTTTTCTGAAGCCCCGGCAGAAAAAAAATTCTCATGGAAAATGTTTATGAGCCCTGGGAGTTTTTATGCCATATTTTCCTTGCTAGAGGCTTCATGGATAAACTCTTTTCAAGTCGATGGTTTTTTGGATTATAAGAACCAATAAAAGTTTTGGCATAAGTTTTTATCTCCTAAAATATTAATCCTCCCCTTTCATCGACGTTATTTATCAATTTTTTTATGAATGAAGATGCAGCTTAATAGATCTCAGTTGCTTAAAATGCCAAACATTCATAAACAGTAAACGTAAACAGTTTATAAACAGTTTTAGAGCTGAATATTTAGCAATATATATATTAATCTTTGATATTTAGTAATAGTTTCACATGGATTTGTGATAAAAAACAGCTTATGATTTTATTTTCTTGTATATTAAAAATATAAAAAAAAAATATTGTAAACGTCAAAAAAAAAAAAAAAAAGCAATAATTGTCAGTAAAAAGTATCGTAATTCGAACCCCAGATCGACGCATTTCCACATTCTTCTGACCGGTATGTTTCAGAATTAAGTCTGAACATAATTCAAAGACCCAAGCGTAGATTTCAAATAAATTTTTAACAAAATCCTCTGATTGAAAAGTTGTCCATCTGTACGAGTGTAAGTGAACACGACAACTACAAAAACTAAAGAGTAAGATGGAAGAATTCAGTATACAGTGTAGATCTTTACAAATTTTATTTGGATCTACAGCGCAGATCCAAAAATTAAATCAAATTCATCAAGGGACTAAGCGTTTTGTATAATTGGGGGTCACTACACACAAATGCAATAACTAAAAAACACAAATAAAGTTGGCGCATGACCCTGTTCCTAAAATAATGTAAAATTTTGATTTCAGATTTCAATCAGTCGACAAAAAAGTATTCAAAATGCATACTTTGTTTTCTCCAACGAAAAGCAAAAAAACTCATGAAAGATGAAATTAAAAATCTAAGCAACCATGGCGTTATTCACTTGGCCTAAGTTTTCCAGTTTCGATTGGAAAGGAGAAGGGGAGGCGAATAAGACCTTTATTTTGAGAGAAAATTTGAGGAGAACACCCCTACTGGCTTAAATTTACAACTGCCAGGAAAGCGATTGAAAATTTCCATGTCAAGAACTGGAAGAACATTTTAAAATTATACAACAGGAAAATGTATTCAGATTTGGATATTAATGAATTAAACCATGGAACAGCTAATAAGACTCAGAGGAAGTGGTTATGAGTTTTATTCTCAGACTCTTAACCAGCATTATTCAAAAATTGGACCGATGTATACTTTAAAAACGAATTCATCATTGGATGTTTTTCTCTAAATGAATTACAGATATGGATCGTTTTTCCTAAAAATACTTCTAGCAAATTAACTTAGTCCATATTTTGAGGTCAAAAACATCTACCAACAAACGATGTTAAACACTGTCACTTTATCGCCAGTCCTTGACATGAATTATACCAAACGAAAAACAAAGTAGATATCATGAAACCATTTAAAACCAAAATGATCTTTAAAAGTCACAATAGAAAAATACAACAAACGCATAGCCAAAAATTATACTGATATCATTAAAATTCAGTAGTACTTACACAAGGCCTTAGATAATTCTTAACAATTAGAAAATTCTTAAAAACACTACAATAGTTAATATTAAAAATAGAGGTGGGAAAATATATACTAAATTATGAAATAGATTCTTGCATTCAATTTTAACATATGATTATTTAAAGAGAAATCCCAATGTAGCGCTTTGTAGTTTCAATATTTTGCATCTCAACAAATCAGCTTCAAATCAAGTTGCTTGTATCTTTTTTTCCTCACAAATCTCCTAAACTTGAAAGAGAAACCAATTGCCTGCAACCGTTTCTTCAACTCAAACATTTCCTTGACACTTTTCCCATTTTACATCAAATGAACTATATTTTAAAATTCTCAAGGTACCTCTTTCACAAACTGGCTACATTTTTTTTTTATTTTCTCAAACAAAAATAAGCGGCATGATTAATATTTTTATTTGTGATGTACACGAGAATTTGGGGTAATAAGCAAGTAATGCTTCAATGTGACGGTTTGGAGTGGCATCTATTTTTGCGCCCGCGAGGTGTTTGCATTCTGGAATTGAATGTTACATACAGCCTTGCCCTCGATGCCGGGTTTGTCTGGCACAATTCTCCGCAGAACCCGAATGAAAGAGGATGAACCGGCTAAGGGTCAACAAAGTTTTCATTAACCGGAGAGAGAAAGGATAATGTTCTGTCAAAGATAAGACAAATGATGGAAGGATATTTTACAATTTAATCACTTTAAGATATATTTTTATAACAACTATTAAAAAGATTCATTTGCGATTTACTTTATGCGATTTATTTTTAGACGCGCATTTATTTCAACGTTATTTTTAAATATTTGTTAGTAAAAAAAAAAAAAAAAAGATAAGTTGGGAGTATGATGTATTTTTCACTCATTCATTTAATGGCTATCATATATAAAAAGATAACTTTTTTACTTTTTCGTATATGCAGTACAGAGAAAGTATAGTAATCTTCAAAAAATTCGAACTCGAGATTTTTATAAATCTCTACGTTTCAGATCTCCCCGAGTTTGGGAAAAACATTTTTAGAGAATGTCTGTGACAAAAATAACTTATAAACGCTTCGACATAGATGGTTGAAATATGGTATAAGGTCTTGAAACCAAGTTTGCAGATTCTATCAAATTTTGAGTAAAATCTGCTCAGAGGAAGTCCGTTTGTCTGGCTCATCGAATATAAGTTAACACGATAGTTACAAAACGAAGAGAGCTAGATGGAGAAAATTCGGTACACAGATTTAACTTCTATATTGTGAAGACACTTATCAAATTGTAAGCCAAATCCAACAAATCTGTCGGTGTGTACTATCAGAAGCATGTAAACGTGATAATTCAAAAATTCAATGACTTAAATATATCAAATTTAGTATGGGATTTTGTGACTACAAGTGCAGTTTTGTGTCAAATTTTTGTTTCAGTCAGTTGAGAAAAATGCGTCTAAAACAAATGCGATTTTTAGATACTATTAAAGTATGAGAGGATTAATCGCCAAACAAGTCACCAAGGGTAACACGATGCAGTCAGTAAAAATGCCAAAAATCAGTAAAAATGTCCATGCGAAAGGTAAATACTTTTAACTATTGTACGTCAATGCCATGAAAGGGGTTCTCTGGGGAAACACCTTTGTGGGGAACACCAACTCCCGCTGGTTTTGCACTAAAAGTGTAACAAGTTATGCGATGGGACATAACTAACATAACTTTCAGCTAATATCCAAAAAACAGCATATCTAATATAAAAATTGAATTTAACCTAACATAATGAATTGCATTTTAACTTAATATGGCACATATCACATCACTTAGAGTGAATTCATTGCATTACAAGGGAGTCACAGTCAAATGAATACAAATCATGTACGTAATAGTTTTGTTCGAAAAATAATTGTTTTATAGGGAAGGGGGAGAACATCTGAAAATTAGAACAGCAGGGCTATTGTATAAAACTTGAGATGCATACAAAAAAATACAAAAAATCCCTAAGGGGGGAAAAAAAGAAAGAAAGAATGCGCAGTTTTATCTAGATATCCTACTGATTTAATGCGTGCACGACAAAAACATGAGACTATTATGACATAAATAAAGACATCACCTTTGTGACATGCCTCACTGCCAGCCAGTTTGTTTCTAATCCGTATCAGCACGAAGTTCGCAATGCAAAACATGAACACTGGATTTCGGGGGAAGCTCGCATGCAAGCAAAGGAGAAGAAGCAGAAGAATGTAAGAAGTTTCAACCCGTATTTTATCGATAACAGCAGATGCTTTTATGCAGAATTGCTTTCTGTTTTCTAGATCATGAAGATTTGAAATCTTTCACGACAAACGAAAATACACAGACCTAAGCTACAATAAAAAGGGGCAGTAATAATCCAATTTGAACTAAAAAATTAAAAATAATCGGACAATGATTGGATTCCTTATACTCTGCGAATTATAGCCATTAAAAGCCATTCATCATTCCCTAGACAAATGGTGGAAAATGTTTTCGCCCCAAACCGCCGCTATTATAATTAATACCATATTAAATTAAAGAGACCCAGTAAGGATTATTAATACTTATTAACATAGTATAATTTAGCTTTCAACTTAAGCATCCTTTTAATGAGAAACAAAAGTTGCAAGAGATTTCAGTTTAATAATTCTAACACTGCTTTGAAATTCTTATTCTATAAGCTATTAGTCTAGATAGTTGCAACCACATTTTATTTATAAGATAATTAACAAATGAAATTTCTTTTTTATTTCTCTCTCTCTTATTTAAGATCAGATGCGCAGTAAGCAATGAATGACCATCATTATAGGATTACACTTATCTATATAGCCATGATTATTATGACGTACTGCTATCTCCAGTTCAATATTATTAAGATTATTTTATTTATTGCCACTCAGGGTACTAACGTTTAACAGATCATATTTGACGTAATTAGCATAATATTCATTCTAAAATAAATGTAAATCAAATTTGAAAACAAAGACTGCACTGCACTCAATGAGAAACGTCAAATCAATATCAGTTTTTAAGTTTCCTATTTCACGTGTTATTATTAAAAACCTTTCGTAGATAACATAATGCTAAATATTTTTTAGATGCATGCAAAATTTGTTTTATTTATCACAAGAAGACTATAGCAACATGATCATTAATTTTAACTTTTGCATTAAAATTTATATATTTAAAAGCCTCCTTTCTTTTTTAAGCCGTTAGAAGATCTGTGGTCACTTCAGACAGTTCATGGGTTTTTCTTTGTTTTCCCTCACAGAAATAAGCATAAAGATTCCCAAAATCTTGTTGTAATAAATCGAAAGCGATTAGATACCATTTAGGTTAACCCCTTCGCATACAATGACGTGTCTGACACGCACATCGAATTACTGAATTTTTAATTTTAAGTCTGAAATAAAGCATATTTAAAAATGCAAAAATCACTTAGAAATACTTCAATATCTCAAATGCTCCTTGCATTATAATGAGAATAAAACTAACAATAAATATCCACAATAGATTTGTGTCATCTAATTAAGAAGTTAATTAAATTCGTATGTCAAAAGGCTAATGGAGGGAGATGCATGATGCAAATGACCTAAGATCGGTGCATATATGCGATATCTGTTGCTTAATTATTAATGATAACAAAATGTCGAAGTAATTAGCAGTCAGAAACACAATGATAACAGTTGCATATTGTGCACACACCTACAGTTTTATTCCGATTTTTTTCAACTTCTGGGAGAAATGTAGTGCAAAAATATTGAGATTGATGTATGGAGAGGATTGTGGGGTTTATTGGCACAAGATTATATGGCTACATTGCGCCAAACATATACATTTTCAGGTACAAAGTAAAACGTTAAGTTGTTAAAATATTAATACTTTAAAAAACATTAGAAACATCAAAAACTTATCAAATCTATAACTCAGTAAAAATGGCATTTTCAATAATCAAATAGAATATATTTAAATGCAATAAAAAAAAAGTGAAACATTTATCCTACAATAATGAAAAGAAAAGTTCAATAAAATTTCATTGATGCGAAAATTCGAATACGATAAAATCTGCAAAAAACAATTTTGGTTCCAAAAGATTGAAGAAATCATGACAAATTTTTAAAGTGTTTTTTGAAATACCTGTCATTAAAAGGAGTACATTCAGTGGTTGGATAAAATGTTTTGAACTCAAGCCATTTAAGCGGGTCCTTTATTAATTTAGGTCTCAAAAAAGTTTTATTAGAAGTTGTAGGATTTGTAAACGGTGATGGTGGTTGTTGCCGCTGTTCAATAACAGGATTAATGTCTTCGACTGGTTCATTTGGGCCATAGTGTATTGCATTGACTAGCATGACATTCCTGCATCGCAGGAATGTTATATTAGTCATGTCACTTCTCTAGCAGTTCTCAATTGCTATTCGTATATATTTCACTCATTATGCACATTAATTCGCCAACATTTAATTCTCCCAACGACTTGTTTTTACCTGCAAAAAGCAGAAATAAGCCCAAGGTTAAGTAATATAGTATACACACAAAAATAGAGGTAAAAATTCTACTGGTACAGCATCTGAGCTATCCGCTAGGAAAAGATTACGATTTGTCCTATTTGACCGATTATCTGTAAAGCCCAACACTGAATAACATTTAAATGTGGCATTATTATTTGAATGATTAAAATCAACTTCACTTATCACAGATCGCAACCATCTAATTTATTATTTTAAAAAAGAAGAATATTGGGGAGGGAAGGAAATCGAAGTAAGGAAGAACGCTGGGACATGGTGCCGACATCGCATCCAAAGCGCCCTGACCTTCAAGAAATTATTAAAGCCTTGTTTTTTCCGCGTCCACTCTCATTACCAAACTAAATGGTCGTCCTTTTTTTCCTCTTGCGAAAACTCTCACAATTGTTAAATGGTCGTCCGAAGAAATGACGCAATCGATGCATCCTTCGCAGAAATCCAATTAAAAATGGCGCATCTCTTCTGTCCGTCGTCTATGAGGATCGCCAAGAAATTTGATAGTTTCCGAAACAATGAAAGGTGATTAAGGAGATGATAAAAGGCCGGGAAAGATTGAGAACAAACAACCTCAGTAATTTCTCTCGTTCTTCAACAAGCCTTGTTATGAGTACCCACACTCATTTCCCAAATATCTAGATCTATCATGTCCACTCTTTGTTAAGTTTTGCTCTTCAATCCATTGTGTCAAAAATCTTCGATCAAGATATTAAGATCCCTCGTTCGAATCAGGAAATGTCGGATTTTATGTGCATATTATACTGGCGCAGAAAACTTGAGTTAATTATTGAATTTGGTAACAATTCAAACTTGCAAAATGCAAAACGCACTTTAGAAACCTAATTTTCCAGCATCGTTATTGTTGAATATGCATGAAATAATTAGGATGGCTGTTATAATAGTCCAACATGCTATCTAGGATTCAAAGAAGTCAGCGTAACATAACACCATTCCGAAAATTTATACTACAATTTATGGGTTAAAGCTTTTTTTTTTTTTTTTTTCTAAAAGCAGTGAATACTGACTCTGGGGGAATATCCGGACTGTATGGGGAGATGGAAAAATTAGAAATTTTGTGCACATGTAAAATATAACCAGACATGACAAACTTAGAAATAAAAATGTTGAACTTCATGAAATGATGAATTGCTCAAAACATTAACACCAACAAAGAAAATAAATGTGATTAATTAAACAAATAAATTCATATAAAAATCCTTACAATATTAAAAGTAATAGTTGAATTATTGCAGAAAAAAAAATTAATCTCAAGAATGACAAAATTCGATTCCAGTAACACTAAAAATCCGCGTTTCTGCGGAAATGTGTCATATCTGATATTAATTGTATATTGTAATTCGGCACCTCTTGGCTTTTAATAGCTTCGTGTCTTTGAAGATGACTTTAATTTCATAAAACTGAAACAAACACACATTTGAATTTTAAATTCACAATTTTATCTTTGTGAAACTTAAGATTCAAAATCTATATTTGTGAATTTAAAACTGTATCAACAATTACAACAAGTGAGAGCAAACTCATCCAATTGTTTAATTAGTGATCTGTATTACGACTATGAGAATTTTTTTTTTTTTTTTTTTTAAGTAAGATTTGTAATTATTCGCACTTTTATCCATATTCTATTACAGAATTCTCAGCATTTAGAAAGTGTTTAAAAAGGGAACGCAACTGAAAGAAACAAGTAAATATTATTTAAAGAGCTAACAGTTTGATGGGTTTGTATACTTTTTGCATATGTATAATGGAAACAAGTTTACATTTTGAAATGGTTTTATTTTTTTTTATTTTTCACTGCTGCTTTTTTTCTTAGATTAGATAAATAGCCGCTTTACGATTAAACATATTTAATGTACATTATTTAGTTTTATTAAATATATTTGTTATATACTAATGCAATTTCATAAAATGCTTTGCTCCCATCTGTACTTTTGAAGATTTTTTTTTTTAATTCATCTAACATTGAAGTACTATGTGAAACTGATTAGCATTTTTTGAAACTAATTTTGAAAAGGACAAATGTTTATTATAATGAGAGATTCTCAACACAGATTTCTTTATCGAGATCTAAAAATCAATTTCCCTATTAAACTCATTATAATAAAATATTTGAAGGAATGCATTTTTATTTCTCTATGAAAACTTAATTTTCATTTACGAAATCCAGAAGTTTGCTCATATAAAATGTAAAAATGCTCTTTTTCACAAAATGCAAGAAAAGACATTACGGCATCAAAATTTCAAATCATTAATCTATTATAAGTTAGTGAAATTTTATTATTTTTTTATAATCTGTACTTCAGATCACATTAAAAATTAAATAAAAAAATTAAAGCAGTCAGTAAAAATGAAAAATCAAATCAGCAACATAAATCAATAAGCATTAAATGAATCAGTATTTTGTGTCACTTTTTAAAAATGCACAAACAAATCCTTACAGACAGCAAGTATTCTTGGCAATGGGAGATATGATTATCACAAAGGCTTACGGGCATGAGCTTCTATTAATTGTGTTGCATCATGCACAACATTCACGACCAGAAAAAAAATGCGAGTTTACAACACAGGAATCAAGGTCGCGCTGCAAGAAAAAAAAAAAAAAAAAAAAAAGTCGAGCAACAATGCAATGACAAACAAGCTTTCGACAGACATCGGAACGGTAGCACGAGTTCGTGGCAAACCCAAGACACCATGCTGTCTAGAATAGTTGGCAGCCCTACCAAATGACGTATTTCTACCTAGATCTACCAATAGGCCTTTGTTCCTCACCCTATTTGCAGTTTTAATCGCGGCATTTATAAATGAAAACTAATGCCATGAATTGGTGAAAGTTAATTTGACACAGGGAAAGCTAAATATTTTTTTTCTTCTTTCTCTTGCAACAAAGCAAAATAACAGAACTTGACAAGGCTTTCGTAATTTTTAAGCAAACGTTTTGTCAAGCCGAATCATCAGTGTAATAATTATCACATGCTTAGCAAATTTCAATACTAATTTTTTCCCCTCCAACAACTATCAGACAGGAAGATACAATAAGGAAATAACTTCAAAACACTCACGTGGAGATACAGCTGTCTAAAGGGGAAAAAAAATTAATGTTGCCCGTCTTCAAATGAATTATTGCAATATAAATAGTCTGTTGTGCAACGGGCTGGAACTGGTTCAATACAACAAAGCAAACTACACAATCTTAAGAGCAATTTTTAATAGTGAACTCGGTAACTGAGACATGAAGCTTGGTTTCTAGAAGCATAACTACATCCAATTCGTATTTACATTGACAGATAAACATTTAAATAATTAGGAACGAAAATCAATTCATAAACAATGCGATTTTAATAGGATGGGAATATTTAACGGAAGACAATTCCCATAACTCCCAGCACAATGATTTTGAAGAAACCTAAATAAAGAGTTTTCAGAAGTTCGAAACCTTAACATAAGGCGCAATATCCAACTTGAGAAATTCAATACCCTGACGACGATGGGAAAGGGGAGGGTGGAAATATCAAACTATGTGTCAGAACAAGCAAAAATTCCTTTTCTACACACTGTTGCGAGTGAAGCAAAGGATAAGTGGCAAAGCGTCTAAAACGGTCCTCTTGAGCTTGCTGGAATGTTTACTCACCGAGATAAGTGACTGCGGACGTCAGCCACAGACTGAAGGGACTATTTGGAGTTGAAGGAAGGCAGGGGTGCAAGGATGACAGTCGGAGGCACATAACAGGCCTAAAATAGGCTTACATAGACAGAATTCGAGGGTGCCAGTTTTTTCTTGAGGTTGAATTACGCAGTTGCTATAATTTCTTCTTAAGAAGCAGGAGACCAGTAGTTTTAATATAACTACATTCGATTTAGAAAATTCTACAGTGGGAGAGTCAAACTTCACAACCTCTGAGTCTTATGGATTAAGAAATCTTTTCAATATTTTAAATACATTCGCCAAATTTAGAATAACTTAGAATTTCAACTATAAGATGTCCTTAAAAATCAAAGAATCATTAAATGACGAATCCAAACTCATTTCTTCTTGAGTCATTACGAATTTAAAATGTTCAGAAGAGGAGATAATTCGAACCAACATAAGATATAAAATTTAAGACTTTAATCAGATATTTAGATAAGAAATTATAACATACTTTGAAATGAAAGCATACTTTCAGATTTTAAGACCATGCTGTTTATAGCAATGATATACAATAAACAAAATGTTGTAAGTATGAGAAAAAAAAGTGTTTTACATTTAAGATTGAACTAAATTATCGTTAAAGTATTGATTAGCATTTAGCATTTTGTTTCAGAATAAGTTTGAAAGGCAACGGGGAATAGTAAATAATTTGATCATTGTTCTATTCTAAAGTTACCTTAGAATTATTTAGTCAAATTTCATTATCTCGAATTAAAAAAAAAAAAAAATCTGGATAGGCATGAAATATTCTTACGACAGTGTACTGAAACAACTCGCAGCAATATATTTAAAGGTATCAATCCTATATAAGAATTGGATATTTTGTGGGATGGAATCTTAAAACCATATTCTTTCATGTAAATGCCAAGACTGACACAGGCATCATAATTAAAATAGATTCTACAATAAAAATAAGAGGAGGGGGGAGATAATGCAGCGTATATTCTTATATTCATTCACACTTTCTAAATTCATTTCGCATCAAACTTGGAATTATTTATCGATTAATGGAAGATTCACAGATAAAAGAAACATCTTTAAGCGAAATATGATATCTTGCTAGTAATCTAATTGAGATTTAAGGATTTGTACAGATATTAATATTGAATATTAAGAGTTAAATAATCTCATTTGCTGTTATTTCAAAATTTTAGTTCTCAGTATCACAATATGAAAAGATCCAAATAAAAGAAATCAACAGCAAAGATCGCAGAAGCATACTTTATAATGGTAATAGAAATGAATTTTGAATAATTTGAGCAACAAGAAAGTTGAATTTAAGAAATGTATGTGTATGTATATCGATATCGAAAAGGCAATCTCACTTTAAGCATTAACCAATGAATTTCTTTTAGTCCTTTGCAAGTAATAAAAATAGGAATAATATATTTTTAAAAGGACAGTTTTTATTTCCTCTTATACAAAGAACACATTTGTACAGACAGGAAAATACTTTGTTATTCGCAAGCAGTAAACACATCAGCCTACTAAGTTGTTTCGTTCTTATCACGAAGCGTTAGTATTTACTACTGCAATCCATTTACTATCACAACTGCCGATAAAAATTCCATTCAATTTCTAATCCAAATATTATATAATCATTTACACTGCCCAAATTTTCCCGTAAAATGTAAATATGAATAATATACTAAAGGAATGAAATATTTACGCATAAATGCGCATAATACTGAAAATAATGCAGAAATACATTCTGTCAGAGCAACAAACCTGAAAGCGATAAGGAACAACAGGATACAATGTATTTAGAAAATTTTACAGCTTTTAAAACACTCATGGACATGAATAACAGCAAAATATTCTATTTGCTGGTAAGTAACTCAAAACTTAACAGGAATTAAAGATGTTTAGAATGAATAATATAATTGTTCTTAATTGTTTAACTTTTTAGAATTGTTCTTAATAAAATATAATAATATTTTATTAAATAATGCATTTTACTAAGAACAATTCTAAAAAGTATATGCCGATGAGATTTTCAGAAATCATGGAAAAAGATGCACACGCATATTTTACCTGTAAGTGAGACGAATTAAAAGCGTAAGCAGATAAACTTCACTTTTGCACATTAATGATTTGGCAATTCTGAAATTGCGACTTCACATTTTATATTGAATTGAATTATATCTTTTAATTTTAAAATAAAATTTTAAACAATAGTGTGTACAACATTTATAGAGTTACTAAAATATTCTGGAAAACCAAACCCTTAAGACATCATTACAAATGCTTAAATGAAAAATTTATCATCAGAGAAGACATGAAACTCGCATATTATCAAGTAATTGCTCTAGTCCGATTATTAAAGAGTTCAGAAGTTCAGAAACTTATCGAATGAAGACAACTCGATCGAATTTTTATTTTTCAAAAAACGATAATTCTACTTCGGTAATGAATACCGCGAAGTCAGTTAAGGTGATATTCAGAAACTCAAATATATATAAAACTGATTGAATAATTTTAAACCTATTTCGCAATTTAATGATTTTTGATTGAATGAACCCCTTTTCGACTGCTGGTGCAAATATACATAAGGAAAATTTAAACGCAGATGGCAAAACCTATTCAAAATTCTAGTGATTTTGGCTACATAACAAATGGGCCTTCATTCATTTTAGGAAAATTATTTTCCATTATCAGAACGTCAGTGACTTGTCAAATGTACGCATGATATCTATAGGTTAATTTTCAAACAGTGATTGTGATACATGGTCAACATTGGATCATAAGTTGTTCAGTTTGTATTCGATTAGCTTTCTTTAGACCAGGAAATTACTGGATTCAAAAAATATAAAAAAAAGGGCTGCGGCGTGAGTGTTCCACCTACATTTTGTATTGAAGGATTTTATTTTTTATATTTTATTCAGTTATAATAATTTCACTATCTAAAATATGAAGAATGTAACCGTTTCATTTCTAAAAGGGAAAAAATATCTTGAAGTGATCAATCAACAACAATGGCATGGATATAGCTATAAAACCATTGTTTCCCTTTAAATAAAACAACGACAGTACCTTACTTTCAACCGAGATCTATCCAAGAAATAGGATGGGAGTTAGCTCTAATTCCTTGAAATTTAAGATCCAACGCCCTTTTGGCTGAGTAGCTATTTTAATATTCAAATCTTCTTATCATAAACATCTCGTTCATTTCGAAGTCTTGAAAACTGAAAAAACTGTAGATAGAAAACGATGCCAAAAAACGTTTCATGGGAGCTTGCCCCTAAATTCATAAAATTCTTCTCTAAAAAATATCAATTCCAATGGGTAAGGGACCCCATAACGACTTTCACGAGATGAATCCTTGGCGAACAGATGGTGTCATGCACTGTAACGGCACGTGACATGCATGGGGCTGCGGACACTTCGAACAGCTCGAGCTGTCCCGGTTTCTACCGTTACCAGCCCATTACAAACAAAGGAACGCTCTCGGCAATACTACAACCTAAATACGTTACTATTTTCTTCGAGCATCAACGCGGCAACTACAATAATACAAGAAAGAAACAGTTTTGAAGTGAAACATATAATTAGGCAAAAAATAATGCTTCGTTGAAGAGCAAAGGTTGGGTAATAGAAGGCCTGTTTCTGTAATCGATTAAAAACTACTTTTGTCTTCTTTTTACGTCAAGAAGCTTCAATTTTTTCAGACATTTGAGATAACAATTGAACCTTTTTTTTTTTTTCCTTTTCCTCTCAAAAACGTTAGGTGAATTACTCAGCACATACCTATTTTTGTTCTGATAAAATTACAAAAGTTAAACTGCGAGTCAAGCCACCAGGACTTAATCAGTTAACTGCTTTTGACGAGTATAATCGTCATGAAGAAAGTACAATATTTTGCTTTATGACAAATTTATTCGTCAAGAGTAATAAGCAGTGACAATTTGCACTTTGAATTACAATTTAGTAAAAACTCAAACATATTCGTAAATTTCAAGATGTAATATTTTGAGGCCAAGTCGAAATCAAAGGAACTAATAAGATTATTATGCACTGTACCATGCTTTGCTCAATGCCATTCTCTAACAGCAAATTAAGATAATAAATTTTTTTTATGTTTCTTTCCCTTCATATGCAAAAAAATGTATGTTAGTTTAAATAAATAAATAAATGCGATTGAAATAAAAAAATAAAAGTCGTTTCGTCACAGCATAATTTTATATTACACATACTCTGTGTTTGACGAGTATACTCCACATCGCTAAATTTTTGCAACACAATTTAGATACGTATTTTCTGTAGAAACAATTAACTGGTTAACAGCTCGAGGATAGAAGCACTCACTGTTAGTTTTTTTAACCTTACTTTTCATACATTAAAATTAGAATCTCATGTTAATTTATAGATATATAAATAAACGTAAACTTCAGACTTTTTAAAAATTTTGTTCTTCAGCTACTATGTACAATTATTGACAATCATATAACGGTTACATTACGCGAGCCATAAACTTTAAATATCTTTACAATACTTTAAAAATGCCTCACTATAACCCCCCCCCCAAAAAAAAATGTAAAATAAAAATTACAAAATAATTCATGATGCCGCACCGCAAAGTATAAAAACAAGGCCGATGTATTGCTTTAGGTTCAAAAATCAAGATGGAACAAGTGAAAATTTCCGACTTTCCTTTAACCATTTTTTTTTTTTCCCGCCTTCACGTACAAATGCATGCTTTCGATTTGCAGTTAAATTATTTACTTGATAGTATTAAATCAGACACTATTTTCAAAATACTGAATTAGAATAAATTTTGTCCAGACAAATCAAACCGTGCTCTAACTAGTACAGCACGTATTCAAAGATGTAGAAGTGGTAATCGTTTTGCAGAAATTTATTTCCACAGCTAGACTTCGAAAGAATAATGATTTCCAAGTAAGTAAAATAGGAAAGTTGAATTCTAAATATGTACTCGCTTATTTGACTCCAGTGTAAACCATCACGTTTGAAAAAGAAAATTTATCGACAATTTTCTGAGAAATCAAATATTGAAGCATTTTTGAAAAGCCAAAATAGATGTTTTTGAACATTTGTGGCCCAAAAAGCTGGATCGCACAACATTCCAAATAAATCTTACAAATGCAAATACATTAAATAAAGTAGACAAAGAGGGGGAAAATACTGCAGTAAAAGAGAAAACCTCGATAAAAAAAAAGCATCGGAATATCAGCAATTACGTAATTTTGCAATAAATTTAAATCCACCGATTTCAGGTTCCAAATAGGATAGCATCATTCTAGCTAAATTACCAGTATTTTAACAAGTAATGTTAATTTCAGTAAATAAAAGATCCAATATACCATGTTTCAAGATTTTAAGGCTAATTTTCAATGAACAAGTATCTATTTTGGTACACATTTAATAATCCATTACAAAATATTTAGAGAAGTAAATCCAAGTTTTGAAATGCTAGAAGTTAATGGATCATGGCTGGAAAAATAAAACCGCTGAAAATTTTCTTTAGAGCACAACATTAGAAGCAAGCACAGCATATCAAGGAAAGAGCGTACGTTAGATCGGTTCTGTATACATATTCAAACCGTAGAAACATTTAAATGTAAGCCGGTAGAATTTGATTAATAACCACTAAAAATAAAACCATTTATTTGTTTTGTTAAAAATCTAGACTCCAGACTTCCCATAATTTCGCGAAATTTTCCTAATACTGAGATATTTTGTTCAATCAATGCATGTCTGCATCTTTATTCAAATAATTAAATTGTTTAAATTTTCCACACCTAGAGTATTATGATATTTATTCCTATCAGACAGTAAAAGTTTGATCACTTTAATCACAACAATGTTTTAAGGAAGCATGAAAACTTCATGTAAAATTTCGAAAGCTTCATGCAAAAATATCAGTAACACACTAAATTAAACCTACACATCAAAACATAATAATCAAACCAATAAACAAAAGATTATAATTCTTAAATGCACTTCATAAATTATCAAACATTAGCACAGTATTTCATTAACTTGTCGTCAAATAAAAACTCAGATTTTTGTTCCAACAAGTTTTAAAACTTTAAAATAAAAGGCATTAAAATAAATTCATCTCGATCTTTTTCTTTTTTCAAATAAATGAAAGCCATATTCCGACAATTAATCTCTTTGTTTATAACAGGAATAAGAAAAATATCAAAATCTAAGAAAAATGTTCGTTTTTTTTTTTTTTTTAGCTTCTAAAAATACTTTCCAAAATCAAAACCAATATTACCAACATTAGGAAAAAATGATGCAATACATGAAAGTTCAAATGTTTTCCTTATGCAACTGTTAACGTATTTTACATACCAACACAATACAAATAACGATAGGTTTCCGGCAATGCGAAATACGGTTTATCAATCGGTTGTCGGAAACTTTCAATTTCGGACACGTAATGAGTAAAAATTACCTGGAAATGCTGCTCTTCTCCGAGACAGTCCTACGAGGAAATTGTCCGGTTTCGGCCGGAGTCCGGGGTGATAACAACTGAGGCATGTCACACAATTTGACGAAATATCCAAAGGAATCCGGCTACAACAATCCTCCTGCACGAGAGAAATTCAACGAAAAAGTTTTGTTATCTGTAGGATTCCCGATGTCAACATCACGCTGCTTTGCAACTCGTTTTCTACTCGTAGCCGCCACGCGCTTGAGCGAAACAACACGCACTGGTGTGCGCATGCGTCAGAAGTACGTTGTCAAGTGGCGATGCGTGCGTAGCGACCCAGTGGCGTCGTCAACACCGTACAAAAAGCCGGTTCCCACTTTTTAATGTTTTTAGCTCTCTTCCTTTAGAAAGATCGCGCACAAATGCATATTTTATTCCCGAATTGTTTTTTCCCCCCCGACATCCTTTCGTCGCGTAGGCGCACTTTATTTGATTGCCCTTCCTCCGTCACGCAAATGCCAACGGGACTGACCTCGGCCGCACCTCTCCTCGATGGGATCTTTAGAAACGATCTTTTTTTAGGCCGATGCTTTCCAAAAAATCGATGCACTAACCAGGTATGAAAAATAAGAATTAATGACCCAAATGAATATGCACGGTTATCTTTCTTCGCGCGGAAATGCTTCGAATTTTGATAAGCTCACTTTGAATTTTCTTATGAATTTCTGCTTAGGAGCACTCCCCTGAGATATTCTTGAACTAGACTCGTTCTAAAAATACTAAATTAACAAATTGTAGCTAACCCCTCTTTTTTCTTTCTTATTTTTTCCCCCAGAAGCTGGATGCCATTTATTATCAATGCGGTTCCTAATTAAATATTTTTTCAAAGATGCAATTTTGCAAAATTTTAACATTTATCAAAACATTATTAACAAACAACATTATTAAATTTTAATATTTAACATTAACAAAATTCACATATATGAGCATACAGCATAGTCTACAGGAAACATTTTTTAAAAACATGATTTTATCTTTCCTTTTTTCCCCTTGCTTTTTTGTAAAAATAATATTTATTATTTTGAAATAAATAGTACAGCTAGCCATTTCCAAATGTTTACACGTTTGGAGCTGTAAAAACATTTTCCCATTGCTTTTCAAACACCATTCGATCATTCAAATATATAATTCGATGCAAAATCACACATCTTAAGCATTTTTAGCTGCATCGAAACGAAAACACAGAGAGTACAGAGTATATCATCTAATTAAATAGAGAAAAAAAAATTGAACGGTTAAAAACTATTTAATTCTCATTTAAACTTCTTGTTGAAGAATAAAAGGAATCAATACTAGAAATAGAATAGGAATCAATTATCTAGTTTCGAACAAAATTAGCAAACGCATTCCATAATCTTAATAACCAAGTGATTACAGTTACATCGGGCTTTCAAGAAATTTTGGTGATGGATTATCCTATTATTAAAAAAAGCACACATCTAAACATTCGAACTGATAAAGGTTAAATTAAAGAGTGTACAGTAAATCTTCCATTTAAGGGACGGCATTTGTCACAATAATGTTGTTGAGTTTCCTTTCTTCAACTTTTTACTAGGCAATCGTAGAATATTCTTTATTATTAATATGGAACACTTATTAGGTAGATTCATATAAAAAAACTAACCTATTGCAAAACTTCGGAAAAATTTCATCGATTTTTTTACCGATCATGGTCCCTAGAACCCCAAAACCACCCTTTGTTCAAAAGTTGTATAATGCGTATAACGCTCTATCCATGTTATCTTGCTTTGTTTGGTTTGGTTATATTAACGTCCCGTTTGAAGCAACACTAGGGCTATTTTGGGACGGACCTCGTCATTTTGAACCGCGGTCAGATGACGAGGACGACACCTGAGCTGGCACCCCCCTCTCCACACTACACCACACCAGCGGGAAGACGTTTGGTCATGACGGATTTAACGTGCAACTGACCCCCTTACACGACGGTTCTTCGGTGGAATCGGGTCACGAACCTGAAACCCTCCGGTTTCGAAGTCGAGACCTTATCACCAGGCCACCGCGGCCCCGCATGTTGTCTTGCGACAGGATAACTAGAGTAATTTTGTTTGAATGGATTTTAACTGGCTTGAAATATGTTTGGTGGCGGTGGGGAGGGGTGAAATTTTCATTTCGCAATAACTTTCTTAATATTGAAGATAGAAAAATAAATCTTATTAGCCAAACTAAGACAAAACTTTTGCTTACTATTTTTCGATAACTGCAATGTGTTAGAAGTTAGGCGCTGAAAAGTGAAAAAAGTCCAAATTTTGACTGTTTCTAACATCAACGATTTATGTTATCAGATAGTAACTTAGATGTAAAAGAATATACCTTTGACTTCCAGTTTGCCGAAAGGAATTTTTCTTTACATTATACAGCACAATTTCAAGTTCAACATTATTTATACAAAAATCTAAGGTTCAAAACAATTTCAATTTTACGGACTTCTTTCAATTCCAATGAGTCCTTTGAAGAGAAAGTAATTTATTAGTCACACCTCTATATAGCCAGAAAGGGAAGGAGAGGAAAGGGATCTTCTGTTATGAAAAAGCATTCTGATGTACGAAATATTCCATACAAGATTTCTAATTAAAAAAAAAAAAAAAAAAAAAACCAACGAAAATCTCGCATTAGCACGCACGAAAATTATAAGTAAGAGAAGATCCAATAAAAAGTTTGCTCTAACCGATTCATCAGTTTGCAATTGTAGAATAAAAACTACTAAATATTAATCACATTGTGTTGTGATAAAATATTTCACCAAAACTTTCATTTGCTTCTTTTTTTTTTAAATTATGATTTCGACAGCTAAGTCATCAAATCTGTAACAGAGTAAATTTACGTGACGATGTAGTCACATGACACATGGAAAATCTATTCCTTACTGATTTTCGCTATCCTGTGACAAGAACTGTTTATTAAAAAGCAAATCAAATAGGAACTAATTGATTCGATTTATTTAGCAAATATTTTCAAGATCTTTGGAAAACAGTATGGTCCGTTTTATATAGAAAAGGTTCCTATTTAACAAAATTTTCTGCAGAATCTTGACTTCCAACGATATTTGCAACCCGTATTATGAAAATCTCTACTTAACTAAGTTGTTTCTTTTTTCCCCCAACGTTCCATGATTTCTCATTTGTTGAAGTTTCAATGGAATTTACCAAATCGATTACCATAACTTCACACATCTCTGTTCTATTAGAAGATACAGAGAATCTGCTTTCACAGTTGTAGAAGGCTTGATAGCTGCTGCATATTCTATAGAATAAAACATATTCCAAAGCCTTACGAACATATGTGCTGAAGATGAAAATAAAGAAATCATTATTAAAAAAAAAAACTTTCTAAGAAGATAGGATAACGGCTTTGTGACCATTAGAAAGAATCCAGAATTTAAAGAAAACGTTATAAATAATAAGCTTACATTTTCCCAAAAGTTTGAAAATTTTACGAACCAATGGAAGTGTTCTTCCTAAAACTATTCCACACTATCTCAAATAAAGATATTGCCCTCTCCTCTTCCAACTTGTGGACCTTGGGTGATGTCATGAATGCTACAAATGCTTCAACAGTATAGTAAAGAAAAAACAGTACTTGTGCATTAATTATATATGGCATTGGCGAACAAATGGTTACGAAATATCGATGTTTGGCGTGCAATTAGCGTTTTTACAAAATCTAATTAAAACTTTGAATGTAGCGTAAATCTAGCGCGATGCTAGATGATTAATCGCTAGTATGCGGTCAATACACAAGTACACGAAAATCGAATATGCAATTTGAATGTCTTTTTCTCCGATTTAAATAATTTGTCATAGAACTAAAATCACAGAATCAGATTTCATTAACTTAAATCACGCGGTTTTTATGTACGTAAAAGTACAGACCGACAAACGCTCAACCCCTTGATTGATATGATTCCGAGTCTAATCTGCACACCAAATTTTAATAATCTGGTTCTATAAAATTCCTGATTATTGTCTTCACTTGTATTTGAACAGAGAGATAAATAAAAGTCCTCTGAATGAATTTCGTTTAAAATTCGACAGAAATCTAAAAAGACAAAAGACAATATGCCAAATTTATCTGTTTAGCTATAGATGTTTCTAACTTATCGTGTTCACGGGGAATATGGACAGACATATTTCTAAAAATGTATTTCTCGCACTTCAGGTGGTCTGAAACATGGAAATTCGTGAAAATTTAGGATTCAAATTTTTTGACCATCACCAAACTTTCTCTTTGTACGCGAGGAAGTAAAAACGTGTTATTAGTATAACACCTGTACAAAACAGGGTTATGCACCTTTTTGTAATTCAGGATATGAATAGAAGACAAAATGACTAGGTAAATTTTAGTTTTTTTTTCTCGTCTCGTTTTCATAGCATATTCCATAAATTTATTTTGCATGAAATTTCTTTATAAAAAGCTTTTAAACGGAATTATGAGATTTTGTTGAATGGAAATTCTATAGTATTTAACACAGAGTTCATTTGTTTGAGATTAATAATCTGTACGATTAAATAGAACGTGCGGCCATATAAAATGGGGAAGGGAAAGGAATCTAAACTCACAAGAAATGCAAGTTTCTTATCTCCTCCTGTTCACACAATGACCGATAAAACGGACAAACAGAAAGTGGAAGTTGCAAACGTCAAGTTTTATAGAAATGCACAATTCCAAATTCAAACTTCATAGCTGAGCTACCAGAAGTTAACACATGCTTTCTGAAGTCAGAAATGTACTAAGCATCACTGATTTAATAACTTTTTTTTTCTTTCAAAAGTAATGCAAATTTCCAATGTAAAAATGATGAGTTATTTTAATTTTCCGCTTTTTCTTCTTCTTATATCAAGAAGAGGAATTATTAAAATGGGTAAAAAATATGAAAAAATATGAAGATTTTGTTGAATCTATACATTTTGGACCTACTTCACTTTGAAAAACTGATTTTTGGAATTTATATGTTGCCATGATAAGAAGACGAAAGAAATTCGACCTGTATAAAGAGTGTATGCGAGAAAGTATTGGGGAGACTGTAAGTAATTAACATTTCGCAGATTTTGAGCAAGAATATAAATCCAATCAAATGAATATTTCCTAAATCACGCTACAAAGAATCAAATAGTTCGCTTGTTTTATTCTGAACACTCTTAAAGTCGCTATCATCGGAATTTGGTAAAATATCAAATCCTTCAAAAGGATTGAGAATTTTAGAGACTTGGCACTGAATATGTATCCTGGTATATGTTAGAAATTACAACTAAAACAAAACTTTAAGGACACAACTTTTAAGCAATCAAAATGGACATGATAATGCAATTGGGAATCGACCACCCATTTTCGGATTTCAGGCTTACCAAGGAAAATTGCAACTAAGTTTATGTAATTTGTCTATAGAGCAATCGATTGCAATAAGTGTATGCAAAAGAAAATTTATTGCAATCAATTGCACAACAGACTATTTATAATCTAAAAGTTAAATTCACCGTCCTTTTCAATGCTTTAAAATGATAAGTATGTGCCAAAGATGGGGTTGGTTTTCACTTACGAAAAAACATCAAACTAAGCCATGGCATTCAACCGAAAAAGGTTCTTTTATTGAACTAATTATTACAGTAACTGTCACTTACACTTCTCTTTGATGACACGGACAAAGAAAAATAACTTTGCCAGAAAAACAGGTAAGTGCGAACTATTGTTGTCTTTTAATCTAATATATATATGATTACTTTTTAGTTATTTTATTTTTGAAACTCCCACGCAGATAAAGCGCATTCCGCAAATATCATTGTATACGGTGATGAATAGTAGATAAGGTTTTTAATTATAAACAATAAAATATTGTTCTGTTCTAAATTAAATATCAAAGAACATACATCATACATTTTAAATTTTAAAATTAAAAAAAAAATACAAGTTTTATTAAATAATAGATATTGAAGAATTTCGAACAAAAAATAAGTAAGAAAATAAAGCTCTAAAATGATGCGTGGATTTTAAAATAGGTGTAGAGATTATTTTAGGAAAGAAGAAGGAGGGGGGGGGGGATGCCTTTAGCCATAAAAAATTTTTTTTCTTCTTCCGTTCTTTTCAGAAAATTTTTCAAAGTTTTGATTTATAACTTAATCGGAATTTCAATTTTAAGACACAGGATGAATTAACCTTTAAAGGGCCATTCTTTTCTAGTCATATTAGGTTAAAATATTTTTAATCTTGAAGTTAGAATAAGAAAGGGAATTCATTTAGCTTATTAGATAAATTTAATTTGAATAATTAATTAATTTGTTTAATTAATAATTAAGTAACAAATCAAGACATCATTTTGTGTGAGATAAAGAACTGAAGCATCTAAGTTTCTGTCTTTCTAAAAAAATTTGTCATAACTTATGCCAACCTACATAATTTCATACAAAGATTGATAAATTTGGTGGGAAGTATACTTCTCACGGCCCTAGAAAGGGTTAAACTGAAATATCAATGTGCTTCTCCTATTATCAAAGTATTACAATGGTCACATAAATAAGCGCATGATCAAAACCTCCTCGCCCGAAAAAAAATAAGATAAAATGATAGATTTTATCACATGTCAATTAAAAAAAAAACTACAGCATTTAGTGAATGATTTTTTTAGGTAATATTAAATATTTTTGAAAAATTAATTTAGATACAGTTCGTGTTGGAGATCCATACTTTCAAATCTACTAAATACTCAACTGAAACATTACTACTCAATAAATTATAATAGGTATTATTAGAGCAGTCAAAATTTTTCCAAAACTTTCTCGCATGGATTCTAATAAATGTTTTAACCCCCACAAAAATTGTAGATCTTGGGCAAGGCCATGAATGCCACGAGTGCTCACATTTTTACTTTTCAGGTACAGCATATAAGAATTTTGTGCTTCATAGAAATTAGGAAAGAAACTGATTATATTTTGAACGTCTTTTATTTATCAATTGATTAAAACCAAAATTTGCCACATAATTATAACTGAAGTCACGAGATAAAACACTAAATTCCATTTATTTTAGTTACTGTATTTTTTTTAAGCTATCGCGTTTAAATACATAAGTAAGTACAAAACAGACAGAGATCAACCTTTTGACGAATTTGGTTCCAAATTTGATGTGGCTCAACATTAAGGTGATTATTAACTTGCATACCGAATTTCACACATCCAGCATTTTACGTTTTGTAGTTATCATATATATCTGTGCTTGAACAATCAAACAAACTTCCCCTCTGCGGATTTTGCTCGAAATTTGATAGCAATCATCCATTTTCGAGTAAAAATAAAATACTAAATTTCATCGTCTATCTCAAAATCTTTTTGCGCTATCGTGTTGAGAAGCAGATGGACAGACATAATCAACACCAAAGAGGTATGCTGTGAAGACATAATTCTAAAAAAGTGTTTTTCGGACTTGGAGAAATCTAAATATGTAGAAATTCTTCTTCTTTTTTAAAAATTTATTTTATTTATTTATTTTTACTTTCTACTTTACGTAGTATAGAGAAAGTATAGTAATCGTAAATAAATTCGAGCTCGATATTTTGACAAATGTCCACATTTTAAACTTCCCTGAGTTCGAGAAACATATTTCTGGAAAAGTACTTCTGTCTGTGACAAAGATAATTCAAAAACGGTTTGAGCTAGACGGGTGAAATTTGGTATACGATTTTTAAATCAAATTTTCCAATAGCTATCAAATTATGAGTGAAATCTGTTCAGAGCAAATCCGCTGCTCGGTTGTTCGAATATAAGTTAACACGATAGTTAAAAACGAAGCGAGCTAGATTGATAAAATTCGATACACAGATTTAATATACAGTTGATATTTCGCAAATTTTGAGCCCAATGCAACAAGGAGTAACCGTCTGTCGGTCTGTACTTTTAGAAGCATGTAAATGTGATAATTTAAAAATACAATGATTTTATATCAAGTTTAGCATGGGATTTTGTGACTGCAAGTTTATTTTTGTGTCAAGTTTTTTGCTTCAATTGGTTGAGAAAAACGTGTCTAAAACAGAAATTCGACTTTGGCATACTATTAATGCATGCCAGGGATTAACCGCCAAATAACTCGCCAAGTATCACACGATAGATTCATTAAAAATGCTAAATCAATGCCAAAAAATTAATATTTCGTTAGTATTGTTCGCTAGCGCCATGCAAGACGTTATTTGGCACAAGTTTATCAGACAGTATGCTTGAAAGTTTTGGGAACACGCTCCAGCTGTTTTTTTTGTATACTCTTTGTATACGAAAAGAGAAAGAGAGAGAGAGAAAAGGGAGAAGTAGGAGAAACACAACAAAAATACTGCATACAAGCCTTTTCACTTCTGAAATGCAGTTAATTTGACGTAAAAATATGAACAGTTAAATATATCTTTTGATTACATACATACGGAGCACTAAGCCAGCATAAATAATAATAATAACTTGGGTAGCTTACTCGTATGTTCCAAGCAAGAGGACCGAGAATAGGAAAATATTGCTCACCGAAACAAAGAATTGTACATTTCGAAGAAGAATGCGTTCGTTACTCCGGATTTCCTGGAACGTGTCTCAATAACGAAGTGCAATGTTTACAATGTTTATTCTTAGTTTGGAGAGGGGGGGGGGGGGGGTGAAAAAAAAGTCTTCGTTTGCTTTTTTTTTTTTTGTTGCTACATTAAAGTTAGTTCGGGTAAATCGTCAGCGCAAAATAGCATATTGTAAGTCTTTTATCTCAAAAGAAAAGTAAAGCAAAAAATTAATCCTAGATTAAAATTTTCTTTATATGATGACTGAAATTAATAAAACAAGTTAGAACTTAATTACATTTTTAGCGTTTATTAGTAATTCATAAAACTACAATATTAGCTACGTAAATTGTGTTTGCATATAAGTAATTCTGGAAAAGAAAATCTAGGTAGCAGGAAGGAATGAACTCGTATATTCCAAAATCTAGCGAATGTTTTCTGCTTTATTCGCCATATGCGAAATATCAGAAAATCAAAGATCTTCGACTTCATTTAAACCAAAACAATTAATCATTTGCTTATTTTCCCTTAGACGATGAAAGAGAATCCCAGAAATTTGATGATTTGCTAATTTGAGGGGAGTGCCAAGGAGTTCTTGAATTCAAGGCTCTTAACCTCTGGACATAACATAAGAAGTGATTGTGCAAAGTAATTAAAAATATAATGCAAGAGTGTAATAAATTGCTAATAAACCGAGAAAAAAATTACAATTGTTTTCTTTTTGAAAATTCGGTCCAGAGAAGTCGTGTGATAACGCTATGATGAAATTAGTAAGAAACTTATTTATGAAAAAAATCTAATTTCACGGTAAGTTAGGAATAAATGAATAATTTATTTTAAGGTTTTGCATCGTCTTTTTTTACCCAAATTATTCTCAAATAAAAATAATAATAATAAACCGGAGAACATTTAAAGCTGCATTAATAGTTTTTCATTTAAAAATTATTAAGTTAAACCCATAAAAACATCAAAAAATATTATAAAGTTAGAAAGAAAAAAAGATTAATTGCCATAATTTCGTACACAAAATTATGGCATTTGAAAGTCATGTTCCAATTAAGGAGGCTAATTTTCCTGAATGGTTCGGTTTCAGATGAATTGCGAAACTCAAAGCTATCGATTTGATAGATAATGGAAACAATACTAACGACAACAAGGAAAAAGTGAGTATTATCTAGAAACTGATATGAAGAAAACAGAATATTCTATTAAACGTTCTGAAGAAATAAGCAAGCATCCGACAAATAATCAAGCAAGCTGTTAATCTTACCGCCATCTCTGGAGATTTCACAACCACACAATGACATGCGAAGTGTGAATGGAATTAACAAAGATCGGAAATTCAAAAGGTAAAATAAATCACAAATAAAAAAAATGATGTTGTTAAAAATGTAAAATAAAGTGTTTCACCCAACACCTTTTTGGAAATACTTTGGAAATTTTAATTAAATATTTAAAATCAAGTAGATTTTTTTTTCAGAACTTTTGCTTGTAAAAATTAATAAACCAGGCAATGTCTCGTTTTGATGATATTTCCGCGACATCAATCAGGGTTTAAGAAGCAAATCTTACCAATAGAAGAAATTTATATGTTAAAAACCATAAATGTGGCTGGATAGGAATTACGGTTTTGAAATATGTCCTGAAATTCATCCTATGAAATAATGTAGTTTTATATTCCCATCAAATATATAATTTAATCACTGATTATTTAAATTAGTCCCCTGTTAATTTAAATAAAAAAAACTTTCTTATCAGAAAAATTTGTTTTTGGTATTTCAGAAATATGAGACGTCGATAAATATGAGAGTAGATAAACTGGAATCTAAAAAATATCGATTAATCTGCAAATGTTTACATTCTTAGGAAGTTCAATACATTACATATTAAATTTCAGAAAAACTACTACAAAACTACAATTGCTGTTCTTTTTATAGCTTTGCGCAAATTAAGGTGAATTTTTCAGTTAAATATTAATAACATTAAGCAAAATAAATACAATAAGCATATTTATATTTAATTTTATTGTAAAATTTAATTTCTTAATAAAGAATAAATCCCCCTACCCCAACACAAAAATATATTTTCAGAGATTAACTAAAATCAGTAGCAGAAATTAAGCATTATTTATATGTCTATTATAATAATAAATTATAAGTTTATTATAATATCTTTCCTTAAGCGTGGAAATCTTTTCGCGAAATAGCTAAATCAGATATTAATTAATATAAAAAATTAATCAGCATGTTTCTATAGGCGGTTATCGAAAGATATACTTGTGAAAAACAGCTGAACTTCGAGAGATGAAAGAATACAAGTTATTTGCAGTTATGTTTCATTCTTTTTATATGTAAAAAAAAACACACCCATCAATTATCGTTTATTAGAGGTAACATAAAAATTAGAATAAACAACACACACGATAAATTCATAAATCCAGAATAATGGTGAAGCACTACACTCCATTTTTTAACACAATGATAATAAATTTTACTCTTTAATGTCACTTCTAATAAATAGCGAAATAAAAATTTCTTTAAAAAAAGGGCTACCCGAACAAACGCGACAGATGTCCAAGTATCGAATTCCGTTAAACTATTTCGTCCCTGAAAAACCATAAATAATTATGCCGTCACGCGACATCTTTGCGAAGAACACGCAGATGTTCCTCGCGAAAAAAGGCTGACGTAAAATTTACCCCACGAAGCGGAGGGGAAAGAAGAAAAATTACACCCCCCTCCCTTCGAGCCGCACGCGCAAGCCGGAAGCACAATCGATCCATACTAAACATTTTGAACACTATGTAGTGTAAGAAACTGGAACGAAAAACATAAAAATACACACGCGACACGGATTTTTCGCATAACAGGTAATATGAAACGAGAAAGATGAATGGCATCCGGGCTTGCTTCGAACACGAAATTGTTCCGCTCACATAAGAATTTTTATGTGCTCTTCAATCCCAGCACTTGTTCAGAGAAAAATTGTAACATTCAATTTAAGTAACTTTACTACCCCCCCCCCACAAATTTTGCAGTTGATTTCATTATATAGTGTGACAGTAGCGTAACGAAGAGGGGTGGGGTATTATCAATCTCCAGGGTAGTATCAGTCTTTATTTTTTAGAGGTGTCAGTGGAGGCGAAACATTTGCTATGCCCTAGATGCCATATACCCTTTATATGTCAGTTCAAGAACATTCGGATTGTAAGTTTTCTATTTGGAAAATGCTATCTTTTCAGTCCGCTGACGTACTTCATTTTAAAAAGTGACATAATTTCACAAATGCTTTGTCTCTATGGCAATTCCTAAGAATGACAATGGGATTGTGATAGCTATGCCTTTATATGCAAAGAATACAACAATTTTACTTGTCACTCATCCTTTAAACTAAAATCGGTGATAACACGAACTAAAAACACTGAGAAAGTAATATGATGCATAGCCATGATACAGCACAGATAACTGATGCCAAAAAAAGTAATATCATTTTTTCGCCCCCAATCATCCTCAATATTTTTGCAAATGTAAAAGGTGCTCGATATATTGATTCCCCCCCCCGCCATCCTTCGAAAATATTTTACTTTAAAAAGTGGCATAAACGCATTAATGTTTTGATGTCATGCCACAATCCCAATAATAGCTATGGGCGCATTTATAAACACTTTTCCCATGGTCACTATGCCACTGATATTTCATTATATCCTGTTAATAATTCAAACACTAGCGTTTGTGCAGTAAATTTCTAAAATTAACCCTGAAATATTTTAGATTCATGCATTCTATATACAGTTTTAACTCTCTTAATATTGAAATCCCCCAAACACTTATTCAACAAAACTATAGTGGGTGCCTAAAACACCTGAATATCAAAGCAAAATTTCCACTCCCCTCTGTTAAAGTGATACTGATCGAAAATCAAAGGTACATATGTACTTTGTTTGTAAGAGAAGCTCGCTCAGATGTGTACAAGTGCTATGTTTCTGAGAACTATGAAAATATGTTCAGGCATACATTTGCTTAGTAGCTTTCAATTAAGCAGGGCCATTTTCTGTATATTAGCCCCTTAAAAAACATGGGCTATCATTACGGTTTCTGAGGTAGGTAGAAAATTGCTCTTGTTTTTTAGAGAAACTTGGACTGAGATATCTGAAGAATGATCTTAAAAATACATATTAGTTCTTGGAAACTTAAAAACACAGTCATCAGTTACCTCATCAGTTATATCTTTTTTTTATATATTTTCATGATAGGTTATTAATGACTACATGATATATGTGAGAATGTTACTTTACATTGTCAGTAGAACAGTATAGAAACTCGTGCTTTTCGCTAAGAGCACAAAGAATATCAAGCAACATTCACTTCACAATACTAACAGCAGATTATTTATATTAAAATCCCACTACTATATTATTTGTTGAATATATTATGGCAATATTATAAGCAATAATAATTATAAGCAATATTCAAGCTGTATACGGATGAGGACAACCCTATAATATACTGTAAACTTTTGATAATCTACAGGATTAAATGACAAGGAAATTGCAGTTATACTACAGATGGGCACAAAGCAACACTGGATTATTTTTTTAAAATTTACATCAGTCTTCATAAACATTTAGAATTTAATAAAACATCATATACCTGTTGCAATTTAAAGCTTCATAGAACTGTTTCCTTTTAAAAAAACACATACACAAAAATGACTATTAAATTTAATTATTTAACAAAACAAAATATTTTGGGAGTTGAAATACCTCTTCTATTTATGACTGAAACTTTTAATAATATTTTGAGATTAACAAATACTTGTTGTAATCTCTTTTCGAATAACTGTTTCCCACATTGGCAATTATCTAAATTCAGTGATGGATTATCATCACTGAATTGTAATAGTAGCATATTTTGCAAACATTAAGCCAATTTCTGCAAGAATTAATCTCTTTTAGAGGCTCGAACAAGATGTAGCCCCTTCATGATATTTTGCAACTTACTTTTTAGAGATGGGGATAGGGTGGGGGGAGGGAATTATTTCAGTGAAATGATAATCAAAAGTTGTGATTGTTCAATTATGAAACCAAAATCCTCAAATGATTCATAGCCTTTTAATTATACTATTCACAAATATTTCTTCAGATTTATTTTCAAAGCATCAACAAATACTGAAAAAATAGACTATTCACCATTGGCTTTAAATAAAATTGTTGGACAAAGGGCAATATGACACAGGCCAAATTTAAATACAAAGTTTATGTTTTGAAAGAAGAATTTGACATTTCATCAATAAGAAAATTAATAATCTGGCTTCAGAATGTGATTACATACATAGTTTGATACCAGTCACAAGAGTAATTAATTACTTCATATTAATATTATTAAAGCTAGAAAGGCTGACATTGGATTAATTATCTATACAAGCTAGCAAGAACAGCAAAAATATCAAACCTTATAAAGAGAAGAGAATATTTATAATCACTGACATATTTTGGATCCCTAAGCAGTAATATTTCAAAGAAAATTATTTCAAAGAAATGAAAATTATACCAAACAGAAAAGAATGCTATCAAGACAACAAAATAGAAGAAAATATTCTTCATAAGCACCAACCAATATAAAATTGATTAGTAATAAAACATTTGCATTCTAAATGAAAGTAAAACAAGTTGTAAGCAAACAAACTTACAATTATAATTTGTAGACATTTTTCTAAGACTATTTTGAAATCAGTGAGAGCCAATACTACACAAATTCAATAAGAATTTTAAAAGAAAATTATTAATACAAATATATACATAGTGGAAAGGGGGGGGAAACCCTCCATACTTTGAGAATCAACTGAAATAATCAAAAATCTTTCAACTAGTTTTAATTTAAAATAATCTTTACTAAAAAGCAATAAAAGATCCATCTTGAACACAATAGGAATTCAAATTTTCAGAATTCCAAAGATCGAGTTAGGAAAAATGAGAAAGCTGATAATTTTTGTTATTATTATTCTGAAATTATAGGAACAGAAGTATTTTTTACTAAGTTTAAAAACATACTAATAAAGTTTCATAACATTCCTATATCAATAAAGAACTTTACAGATGAAAAAATTTTTTTAAATGGTGGAAGATAGTTTTTAAATAAAAAATATATTTTATTTAAAAATAATTTCTGGAAAATGTATTAAAAAAAATAGCATTGTAAACATCAGATAACAAATCAATATAGGTAAAAGAATCACATACTCTCCATTTCAAAATGGTATGAAAACTGTTTTTATGAAATTACACTTTCGAAAGTTATAACTTTATCATTCTGAAAGGAAAGCAAATTTTTTGCAAAATTTAATTCATCTGAAAAACAACATACAATTTTGTGAAAAAATTGGCATGAAATACACCTTCTTTGCATTCAATTAATACTAGTGTTTACTGAACTAAGTAATAAATTCTTTGTTGTTGATATTTCTCTCTCTCAATGAAAAATAATAATAATAAAAAAAAAAGATGCACAAAAACATTTATTAAATTTTCAATAAATTAATAAACATTTAAATGCTATTTTTAATATTTAAACATTATTTAAGGTAAGATATTTCTGAATAGTGTACATCATCATTTACCTTAGAATATTTCCAACAGAAAATGTTTTTCAAAACACTGATTTAATGAGAATGCAAAAGTTTTTACTTACAATTTTTAAACTTAAAAAATCTTGTTAAATTTTTAATTTTTAATAATTTACAGTTAACAGAGAAGTGGAAACTTATTTTTTAAATACTTCTGTATAAGACTTCACGCATAAAAAAGAAATATTTTTCTCCGAGCTGTTTCTCTTTTCAAAATTTAAAAAAATGTTTATTCAAGATCATAAGACTGTTCAGCATAAAAAATTGCCATTATAAGCAAAAACCTAAAATTTCATGTCACTATAAAAAAACAACCCAATCTCAAAAAAGACACAAACAATAATAATTAACAAGAAAATTAATCTGATTAATACACAAGAGTGGACAAGTTATTGAATGAATTAAAAACGTTCTTTTATTAAAACAGCTAAATTAAACAAACAAAAAAAAATCCATATCATTAAAAAGTGAGTACAACAAGAATTCACAGACTGTATCCCACAGACAAAATAAAAGTATATCAGACACAATTTGATTTTAAAATTTAATTATAATTCTCAATAATAATAAATAATTAAAATACATAAATTTAAGTCTTTGTGAAAGCTAAACCCCATGAAATTAAAATCATTAAAAATGGATATTGATAATATTTTAAACAAAGGATTGCAAATTGCAAGTGGTGGAATGCTAGGGAGGAGGGGAAAAAAAAAAAAAAAAAAAAAAAAAAAAACGACATTATTTTCCTTATTATTTAGGAATTTTCTTCTTAAAGAGGAAATAGATTACAGGGAAAAAATTGAATATTGCATTTTAATATTTATTTATTTGAAAATCAAACTTAATATGCATCAGTAAGTGATATTTCAGTCCTCAAAATTTTTAAAAGGTATAACGATATTGTTATATGCATAAAAAAGACAAAGAGTACACTGAAAAAATAACACAGTATAATGTATGCAAAGGATGGATAATCTTGTACTAACTGAGAATTCTAGAATCTTTTAAACCATATAATCTTTTAATTGTGTTAGTTCAATGTTACATTACAGTAAATGAAAAAAAAGTCCCATATTGTTCTGTTATTATGGTTATGATATACTAACATTTCTAAATTATATCAAGGATTACATTACAAGTCAAATAAAGGCTGATATTCAAATACTAAATTTGTTTAATAGAATTCTTAATATAAAATCCAACATAATACATTTCTTTATTACACATAATATCTTTGGAAATACAGTATCTCCAAATCTGTAATATTTTCGCCAATCAATAGTTTTTTATAGCCTCTTCTTAAAGCATATTTAAGAAATTTCAGTTTTATGTAGCTTAATAAAAGCTTTTTTTTAATTACATAATTTACATGCTTTAAACAATGATAAAATTTTCATATATAAAATTTTCCTTTACATTTTTACTGCATGTGACAATGACTAGTCATTTGAAGTTTAAATACACTTATAAAAATGATTAAAAACATTTAAAATTACTTAAAACTTTTATATGTGTACATTTACGTTAATATTTTTATATGTATACATTATGTTACATGTTTGCATGCACATGCACACACTCAAAACAGAAATTTAAACATACTTAATATATAGTAAAATACATTAAATAGAAACAATATATAGTAAGGAACTAGCTTTCTCCAAATTTAATAACTGTATAAATTTCTAAATATATTTTTTAACAAAGCAAAACTTGATTATTTTAAAAAATTGTAATTTGTTTTAATTTATTTAAATTAAGAAAAATGTTAAAATTTAGTATAAATCATATTTAAAATTAACTATCAATATACAGAATTAGATAAAATAATATACTTCTTAAAAGCAGATATTCTTACATTCACACACAAAAAAAATGAATGACATGCGCTAACAATATTTCTGTTTTACTTTTAAGAGAATCTGCCCTTCTTCCCTCATCAGGTAATCGAATGAGGATTTGAAAAATGGGACACTTCAATGAAGTAAGGGAAAAAAATCAACAGAAATCCTTGAGAGTTAATATTTTCTTGTAAAAATATGCATGTTTGATAATAAATTATCACATTCTGATGAGAAATAAACAAATATTTTTACTAGTATAAAATTGGAAAGGTGTAGTAGCACATCTAAAGCCATTTGAACAGTATACATGCATATAAAATATATATCAATATATAAAACTTACCTTGTAAAATCTTCTACTGTAGCTGCTCTTGGAAGAGGTTGGTCATCAGGTGGAGATTCCAGAGGATATTCTGCTGGTATATTTACTGAAAAAGACACACTGATGAGTACTTAACAAGAAAGAAATATTTTATAAATTAAAAAGATATCCTTAATATTATTTCATTCACTGTAAAAGTTTTGATATGATGAGACCATATTAATTATGTAGCTTTGTGTTAGCATACATTTAATAGAAATCCTTTTCATAGCTAAATATTGCATTTCACATTTGTTACAAATAAAATACTATTTTTAAAAAGACAAGCAAAAGCCTTCAATACAAGTTTATTTTTAACCAACATTTATATTAGTAATATAGAAGATAACATAGATTCAAAAAAGCATTAAAATTTTGGAAATTAATATGGCAATGCATAAGAAATAATTATTTATCAATAAAAATACACGATTTTCTTTGCCTTTTATAGCATAATAGATTTCCAATTAATACAATATATAAAAATTGTAATTTTTTTGACTATGCTATATAAGAAATTATGCAGAACAGGAACAATTATTTACTATTATATAGATGTATTACACATATATGCATTTCACATATTGCACGACTCTCTAATATATTGACACATAATCAAGAATTTTTCAGCACCTTATAAGGTGCTCAAATGCTAATGAATAAAATAAACCTAGAGCAACAAAGTTTTCTTTTACATATTCTTATAAAAAAAATAATAATAAGATTTTACATGCAATTCAAAATTTAGGTATCTGCATTTTATAATGATGATCATCACTTTTAGTTGGGAATTTTCAGATTATACCAATATCGCCACTATCCATTATGTATGATGCAACAATTTTGGCAATATATTTTGATTGTTTGGCAATAGAAATTGGGGGCTGCTTTTAAGGAATAAGTACCAAATCTATATTGGAGATATGGAGAAGATTATATTACTTTAATTAACATTCCATTTTTAATTGTGTCAAACAACAAGACTGACATACATTCTCTCGAAAATTTCAGCCTTCATTAAAGAGAGGATCTATAACCTGATATAATAAAAAGACATCAAGCTCTCAAATTCAGTAAAAAATGAATTATACATCGCCATGAAGTTCACAGAATTTTTTCTATTTTTAACACAATATTTAAAATATATTTTATATTTCACTGTTAATGACACACTCAGTTTTCATTGTCACAACTATTATTTCATCTTGACTTTTTTTTCCCCAATGCTGATAATTAATTAAAGATATGAAGATTTGGCTTTGGAGCTGAATAGGTTTCAGTAGAGAACATAATTTTAATAACATTTTCAAAAATTGTGTCACACTTCCAAACAAAGTTCTAATTCAAAATAAAGCAACGGCGAAAATTTTTTTAAGTGCACCTGTTTTCAAATACTGATACTTTATGAAGATATGTAGAGAGAATTAGGGAAAAGGTATAGCACAATGAACAGTATGTTGCAAGACTTCTAAAATAATAAGAGTTATAAACAAAATTTGCAATTTAAAAACTTTTTGCAGAAGCCATTAAGACATAACTACACAATTGATTTAATTGAAATTTTTAATAACTTTTAAAACTGGTGAGCCAATTAGTCATCAAAAGTGGTTAGTACATATATATATATTTTAGTATACTTACAAGGAGGTGGGGTTACACTCTTCGCTCGAATAGCTTCCTGTGTTTGAATAATGTTAGCCACAGGCAAGGGTGAGGCGTTCCTAGAGTGATTCCTATACATTCTGTTAGCTGCATTTTTAACAACGGTTAAGATTACTCGGTCTGTGGTTGCTTTCAAAGTAGCTACAGCCTCTTCATGTGTTACATTTTCTAAATTAGTATCACCTACCTAAAAAATACAAAATATAGTATTCAGAACACACCTTAACATAAATATTTTATGTAAACTACATAATAATAATAAGAGATAAAAATTGAGAGTTATTAATAACGATGTCATCGAAAATGTCATCAAAACCAATCAACATTCAATAAATAATTAACTGTACTTTCACCCATGTATCTTAAATGCTTTCTAAAGATTGTTCAACATAAAATACTAAATTATTGTTTCAGACAAATGTATAATAAAAAAGAAATCCAGATTGGATATGGAAATGCTTTGGTTTGAACTTACAACAAGGCTATAAATAATAGTCAACTTAATTTTGAGTAGCAATCAGATAATAAAGACGAGTCACTGTATCAATATCTTTAATATTGAATATTAAAAGACTAAATCTAAAATAGCATTTTTGAAACACATACTAAATTTATTATTCATTTAAATTATTACCACACAATAATGCGAGATAATATCAGATGGAGTGGAAATGCATTAATATAAATTTTTGCCTTTATGCATTCTATAAAACTAAAATAAACTTAGGTTACCACCAAGCAAAATCATGATTAAAAATGGACAGCTTTCACCAGTAAAGGGCATGTTTGTTTAAAAGAATACAGGAGCTTCCAACTCAATTTGTAAACAAACTTACTCCATTATAAACAATTATTGATACATTACGTGCAATTATATTTTTATTATTGCAGATAAATTTTGTTAAATTATAATTTAACCTACAAGCTATACATTACACTTTCTAAGAAAATTTAAAAAGAATATAAGAATCATTCATAGGAATTTTATAAAATTAAGTAATGGCTTAGTGTAAGTGCAATAATTTGTCTAAATGATGTATATAGTTTAAACCTTTATAGTAATAAGAAATATTCAGCAAATTTGGTAGTACATCTTTAACCCCCCCCCCACATAAGGCAAAAATATATTCATTACATGGCAAAAATCTAAATTTTGCTGTTTAACAAGGTTCTTATGTTGTTATGAAATTTATCAGTTACTAATTAAGAGTTTAATCAAATAAGGAAGAAAATATAAGTTTAAAAATTTCTTTGAATACTTACAGCTACTAACTCATCTCCAACCTCCAACCTACCATCCAGATGAGCAGCACCCCCTTCCATTATTTTGGTAACATAGATGCCATTATCACCTGGCACATGTTGGTTTCCAATGCCACCAGCAATGCTGAATCCCAAACCTTTGTTACCTTTGATGAGTTCGATTTCTACAATTTGTGGAGAAACTCTACGTCTTTTTACTAACTGCAAGAAAGAAAATGATTTTTTAATGCATTAGTTTTATCTTTTTTTTTATATAGAAGTTCAAACAATAATTAATAAAACACAATAGAAAATTAGAAAAATGGTATTATATTTGATTATTGTAAGAAAACAATAATCAAATGCATATATTATAGTAAGAAATAGAGGATAAAAAATAATCATGCTCTTTACTTTTTTTTTTTTTTTTTACATAATAGACATTTATGCAACTAATGTAAAATGAAATAAAAAAGCTATATTTTAAAAAACATAGTTTAATATTTAGGAATAAATTCATTTTTAAAAAACTTATATCAAACAAAGAAAGCAGATCCTGTAAATAAACTGGAGAACATGTGTATCATTTTATATAATAGAATATGTATATAATTTTGGACACAAATAATATGAATAGCACCTCAACACTTAATTGAAGAATCTAATTTATGATAAGTCCTTATAAAAAAGACTTTTTTTTAAGTACCTAAGATATTTGGTACTACTACCATTATGTAACTTTTATAAATTCTCTTAATTTTAAGAAAAACAATGAGTATAAAGAAAATGCCTTATTTGTTGTTGCAATTTGTGAGAGTATAAATATAGATTTAATAACAATAAAAAATACAGTCATAAAGCATACTTATAATATTAAAAAAAAATTAGCATTTGAGAAAAACTGTACAGAAATAAGCTGAAAGGTTAAATTATTGAATTTTAAATTCATATAAGAATGTTTTTTGTATGATGATATGCTTTGAAATTATTGAGGGAAAACTTAAAAAAATTTAATCTTTCATTAATTAGAAACATAACTAAAACTTTGAAAAATCCTTTCTTACTGAGCACCTGAAACCCAAGAAATTACATTGTAGATAAATTAGTAGCTTTAAGTGAAACAGTGCACCCTATTTTGATTTTTTTTTTTCCTATCTTTTATGTCATATTATGCATTTTATAGACATTATCCAGTTTATAGCATTATAATGTTAAAACTAGTATTAAATATACATATTTAAAGATGGTGAGTAACTTAATGCATCATTGCTCACAATAAGCTTAAATAGACGGAAAGAAGAAAGAAAGAATCACAAATGTTTTAATCATTCCTTTGCCCCAACATTGGTAGTATTCCTTATGACTATCAAAATATAGTTTTTAGAAGGTGGGGCTATGTTTGTTAATAAGAAAAGTATAAGACCTTCTTTTAAGATAAGGGTTTAAGAAAAAAATAGTAGTGTACTTTTTCCTTTTCTCAATTCATTAGCAGATAATACCTGTAGCTAAGACTACCAGATGTGATTTATTTTTATTTTCTCTGATTACAAATCAAACTTCCCATTAGATATCTTGATAAAATAAGATAAAAAGGGTAACAATATGCCTACTAAATGATTATACAATTAAAATATTAGCATCAAGAATTGAGAGTAATTTCTTTGGCTTATTGTATACAGTGTTTAATTTGCAAGCAAAGAAAAAGAAAATGCTGGTGTAGATTTACAGCACATAAAGACAAGATTAAGCTAACTGAACCATTCAAATTATAAGAGACGGCTAAAAGAATTGAATTACAATGTCTCATCTTAAATACAGTAATAAAAAATTATGGTTGCTCTAAGCTGGAATACAATTTAAAATGTCACTGAAAACTCTTTCAAGACAATATTATATTATTGTCTAACAAATATGAAATATTTCATTGAGAAATATAAAACTAATCTAATTTGGATCATCACTAATTAAATAAAGAATCCGAAGATAATACTTAATTATCCTTCCTGAGAAATAAATTGAAAGAACACAAGGAGATTTAGATAATTAAATAAGAATTCCAAGCATAGAAGAGGCATTTGTTTAAGGAAATAAAAGATCAATAAAAGTAAAATTAAATTATGCAACAATGAATATTCATAATGCAAATGATTTTCATCATTTAATGCATATGTCACCCTTTGCATTAACAAGAAAGATTTTTGTATATATATAAAAACTTATGCAGAATTAAAATTTTCCAACATAAAAAAAATCAAATGTAAATTAATCAGAATGCATGCTAATGAAATAAAGAGAAATAGACTGGAAATGACATTAGATTTTAAAAATTTCGTTAAAATTATTTATTTGATTTCATCACTTTTCAAAAGAAACAGTTAATGAATGGACCAAAAGGAAATTGAAAGAGGAAATGCAAAATCAAAAATTGAAAAAGATTTCAAGTCAATTGAAAAGTGAGATTATTCATTAGAATCAAGAAGCTATTATCGGTAAATGTTTCCAAAACTTCAATTAGTTGGAAACAAATGAAATCATGAATACATAGAAAAGGGCAAATTCTAGCTATTTTCCAAATTAGCTAGAATTAATATTTTATTTTAGATAAAGATAACAGGTATCAACATCGATTAGTAAAAGAGTTGCCATAGCTGTTGAAGCTTTAATAATTTCCTAAGCCACCAATGGCTTTTCATTTTCAGAAAGAAAAAAGAAAATGTTATTGCTAAAAGACAACAGGCAAGACTTCCCTTGTCCTTCAAGTTTTGAAAAGTTAACTTTCCAATCACCAAGAATTATTTACAGAGAAGCTAAGTAAATTCTTATTTGAGCAAAACTAAACTAAAAGATCACATTGTTTTGAATCGGGCTCAGGGACATTCAAATATTTCTTGAAATGTAAACATGAATTCATTCTCAAAAACGGTCACAGAGTCGAACCTATTGTTAAAATCTATTTTAATGTCCTCTTCACTTTGCTAAGGATGTCAACAGTGCCAAACTGCTAATGTCAGAAGATGGCTGATAAAATAAATAATGCTGTGCAAAGAGTTACCAAAAGAACTATACCTCTAGCATGTTTAGTTACCATATTGTTGACAAATTCAACTGGCTTTACTGAATTTGTCATTGACATTTATATATTTTGGTCATACTGTTGACGAATTTAATGTTTGATGTTATTTCGTATCAAAATATGCATCAAATTCATCAAAAAAGTAAGTACCAAGAACCTCTATAAATATTCCTTCTACCTTATTCTTTTCCCATGACTAAAAATAGAAGAAACAGCATAATAATAATAGGCTTTATTACCTAGATGACTTAAGGCTTACCGATTAAATTTGGTCTTTCAGACACTATTGTCGGACCAGAAATCAATTAAACGATATTGAATATTTTTTTAATGCACTGTTTAAAATATTTAAATCACTGAGTAAACTTATGGAAAAAGTTGGATCTTGATCAGCAATCAATATTGTCAGCACGACTTTAGATTAATGTTCAATCTTCACAGTAGATTTTTTTAAACCGATTTTTTTGTCGAATGTAGTTTTGACATTTTTTTAATAGTAACACTAAAAATTATTTGTTAGAATATTTTATACCATTAAAAAAAAAAAAAGCGGACTATTGTTGTATTTTTTTTCCATGTTTTATTTGAGTTTGGTAAAATATCGGGCACTAAAGTCTTCCTAAGTCTCTTTGTCTTTTAAAATCTTACCATCACCCCTTCCCCTGGTTTAAACACAAAAACATGCTTTTAATAAGCGCCACCAACAAAATTTTCATCAATAACTGATGTTTTAACATCAGCTAATTGTGACTTTTGGTATTAAAAGAAAAGAGCTTTGTTGCAAAAGTTTTCAATCAATACATTAAAAAAAAAAAGAGCTTATAATAATTTCACATAATTTAAGTTAACTAAATGTCTATATCTTGAAGAAGAAAAAATATCTAAATATAAAATTTAGACCAGCAAAACTTTTTTTAAAACTAGAAATAGCTGTAGACTTAATATTACTGTATGGTCGACAAAGCTGAATTATTTGGAGTCCATTTCTCGCCATAAGTAATTGTGACAATTGTTTATTGCAATTTTATAAGGTTTGCTACTATTTCTGGTAGCCAATCAAGATGGTTTTTTTTTGGAGAGTTTTTTTACGATTAGCAAGAATTTAATGTGCTTGGCAAAAAACCGTTTATTAATTTTTAATTTTACACTACAAATAACAGCACCGAGAAAAGCATATAAAAATTCAAATTCCGAAATAAAAAAAATATGAAAATTAAAATTATTGTTAAATATAATAAATATCTAATTTTTGACAAAACAAAATTATTTCAAATGTATATTTATTAGCCGAAACTCATTGTACTATTTTAGTTTTAAGAAACAGTTATTATCAAAAAAAAAAAAAAAAAAAAACTATTCAAAATTTTTAATATATTTTTCAATTTCTACTATTAGTTCACCCCCCCCTATATATATATATATATATATATATATATATATATATATATATATATATATATATATATATTATATCTTGTTCAACTTTTCAATCGTTAATAAAATACTTTTTATTCATCAACTCAAGTTCAAATATATTTTTTTTAAACTTGTTGTGAATGACTCTTGATGCTAATACAGTTTTTTCAAATATTAATTCATTAATTAAATTGAATTAATTTTTTATACTTTAAATAGAGTTTTAGCAGTTTGTAATGAAAATTGAAATCAACAGGCAGCAGCTCAATCGGTAAAAGGCAAGGATTTCAGCATTTTTCACGTGAAGGTGAAGAATGCGAGTTCAATTTTTGCGAAAATCAATAATTTTTTGATACTTTATAATTTTTTTGATAATTATTTAATAAAAGTAACTAAAATAAAATTTTTATTTGTTGACCTAAGTAGGAATTGAATGAATTTTTTTTTCTCATATTACTTTTTTTTTCACTTAAAGCAATATTTTAAATAATAGAAAATTTGTTAGATTTAACGACAATTATATATAAAGAAGCAGTGCACGTTTTAGCAGAGCTGTCTAAGTGGGTTACATATAACACTGATAATACATTTGAAACTAATGTGAAAAAAGGGGTACAATTCGTTTTTAACGGCGACCAAAAAGCGTCAAGAAAAATTTAGACAAATTATAGAAATATACTCAAGTGCATTATTATTTATTATGAAAAATTTTGAACGTGCGAATCACCTGTTTTGATGATTAAAATCGCCAAATTGGCAGATTCTTTTCTTAACGCTTTTTGGTCGCCGTACGAAGTGCCGAAAAAGTTTAAACAACATGACTTACCAAATGGACCATGTTACCAGCTCTTTTTAATGCATCAACAGCAACAGAATGAGGTATATCAATGAGATCAACATCATTGACTTTTAAAATAATATCATTAACCCTGAAATAAGAGAATCATCCATTTTAAATTAGCGTTAAAAATTTTTTAAATAACAGATTTAAATTTTGCATGAAATATACCAGTTGAAAGATGACTAATTCCACCATTATTAAGATATAAGCATACGCGATTTTATACTAATCATTTCATAGAAGCTTTACAAAATTTGGTGCTTCTCTGTAAACACGACAACGCAATCAACATCTGTTTTCTGTAGCTATTGCAAAACAAATATTGATATCAAATATTACACTTCTGTTATTCATAATCAAAATGTGTGCAAAGCGTTTCCCCTGCAAAGTTGGCAAAAATTCGTCAATTTTCATTTCAAAGTTGTTGAAACCTGTGCACATTTCAATTGATACCGCGTTAATAAGAAAAAAATTGTATGTTTTTCTACTATACAATAAAAACTTTATGTGTAAAATAAAGATTGGAAAAAGGAGCTTTATATTAAACTGATGCACATCAAATAATATTTTAGATGACGAATTTAAATCAATACTAATTACATGAACTATTAAACTCATATTATTACTCAGAGTAACTCGAAGATTATCATCGAACTTTAACTATATTTACAATGTATTGTACCTATCAAAATAAACAATATATCATAAAAAGCTAATCAAAAGTATTTTCGAATTCTTTACAAGGTTTCTATATGTTCTCTTTTCATTGTGCCCCCCCCATATTATATATTATATATATATATATACACACACACCCCTTTTCTCCAAATTCCCAAATCAGATTTTTTGATAGTATTGGTGGGAATATTGTATTCAGTCTCCTAGTAGTTTTATTGATAGGTTTAACGGATGCAAAGTCAATGAACTCCAGTTTTGGCGACAAAAAAAAAGGACTTTGAATATTCAGGAATTTTGGCGATAGCGCTATTAAGACTCGAATTCCAACGCTTTTCTCCAGAATCTTCTTCATGGGGCTATAAAAAAAATCAAGAACCAGCAGTCAATAGCGAGTAAATGAGGGTAGTCGAGAGTAGTCGAGTTGAGGTCAAGCGAGTAGTTGAGCTAAAGTCTCTCTATGGAGTTCTCTCTGAGCACTTTGTGCAGCGATTTACTGCAAGTTACTTTTTTAGGTACGCTTTGGCTTGTTTCATTACCTGTATATCGTATTTTTGTGCACAATAAAGCGTCTTTATCAGCTATTAAGTCAGCTGGAATTTTTGGATGGATATTAAATTTTATGTAACAATAATTAATATGTACATAATCAGTTTTCAAGTTGTAACTATAGATACAAACTAAAATGGCAAAACATTTAGTCACTTTCAAGGAGTTGGTTTCAGTATCTCGCGTGTATAAAAAACTTCTTAAAAATTCAACAAAACAGTAAACGATTATTTTTAACACAATCCAAATGCTCTAAAGCAAAGATTTCCACAGCTGTTGATATATGAGTAATTCAGATAATAAAACAATCACAATTATCTAGAAGTCTGGGGCAAACAAACTGAAGAATATATTTAAATGTCATTTTTTATAATTTGAAAAAGTTCTTGTTAAATATGTTCCATAATAATTTTCATCTAAATAAATTTGAAAAAAAAAAATTCTTTTGTAATTTAAATCAAATGAAATACTGAGCAAACTGCATGAAAGCGTGGAATTAAATTTCCTATGAAAATAACATTTAAAAAAAATCCCACAGCCTCAGGTCCTCAATGTGGTTGCCTATTCTTTAATCAGGTTCTGCATTTATCACACACAGAAAAAAAAAAGAAGCATATTTTAACCTTTTTCAGACATCTTGTATTCAGGATAATCACAAAATAAATTCATTTTCAACTTACTGAATAAATAAATAAATAAAAAAATAAAAAAAACTACAATCATAAAAAGCGGGAAAACATTTTAAGTTTCTTTTCGGATAGTTAAGATTCTATATGGTCTTTTTTTCGTAACGAACACTTATTTATATGGTGGTCTGGCTCTCTCTGGAGAATATTAGAACATGCCATTAGCATGAAGCTTGTATTCGTAACAGCAGTTGTATGCTGCGTGGATTCAGGCGTAATTGGCGATCCGAAATCTTCCAAACACTTGGTTGTGGAATTTCCAATGCTCGACTAGCGGAAATGTTGATTTTTATGGATTGCACGTGGTAAAATCTTTAATTATTTATCATACCTCGGAACATTTGACCTCCATGTTTTCTTTTAAGCAGTGTTCACACGAAGCCAACTGTTGCGCACAACTATGGCCAGCCACGCCTACCTCGGGACCTCATGTGACCGCAATGGGACAACGACAAATGGTTGTCTCATTGGGACAACTACTTGCCATTGTCCCATTGCGGTAACGTGACCTTCCTGAGGAGGCGTGACCTTTTATTGGGCGCAATAGTTGGTCTCATGTGTACACTGCTTTACAGAAACTTATCTCGTTTTTATCCAGCCAGTGTCTAAATTTAAATATTTTAATGATTCGATCTTATTTCATAAATGTATCGCAATCTTCGCTGCAATGAACTGAAATAAGCGGTGGAGATTTTGCTTATTCTGAAGTACAAGACAGTCCTTTTCCGTCATTTAGGGATATGATATGTGGGAAATAGACACTTTTTCTTTTTCACTGCTTTGCGATTTATAAGAAGTTCATTTGATAAAGGCAAAAAATATCTGTATTTTTTTTAAATTAATAAACACAGAAAGTGTAATTTATATTTTTAAAGTTTTATCAACTAGAAACCTGAGATTATTTTGCTATAATCCCTAATTAACAGATTTATAATACTCCAAGTAAATAAAGGTAAAGTAGACAGGAATACATTTGCATGCAACTTTTTTACAAATCGTTTGTTCTAATTTCACAATAAGAAAAAAATATACAATAAATATAATTAGTTCGATTAAAATCCACAAATTCTAACAGCACAAAAATGAAAGAAAAGGAAAAATCAAACATTTCAAATGGATAAATTATTTTGCAGAAAAAAAATAATTTATCCATTGTAACAAAATAAATTTTGCCGCAAATTTATGTTACAAAATTTTTTATAAGTTACTTTTTTTTTTCAATTTTATGTAATTTACTGACAGTCTACAACTGCAATTATTTTAATTTCACAAAAAAATCTGATCAATTGCATTAACACGTCTTTTTTCAACAAATCTAAGATATAAATGAGACTCAGCATTGAAAGGAAAATTGGCAACGATTTAATGATCTATTTGGAAGAGTTCGTCCTTTTATTTATTTATTTTGTTAAAAAAACAATAAAATATAACAAAATTTCTATTCTATCATATTATCTTGAGTCGTACTCTTTTCTCCAAATCTCTCGTGCCACAAGTCTATCATCCCTTAAAACTATGCTCAAAAGAAGACAGGCAGAAAGTTTGAGCCCCATTCAATTCCAATCAATATCTACAAGTATTTTCTACTTACTGTAAACGTCCATCTGCAGCAGCTGCGCCACCTGGAATGAGCTTTGTTATATAAATACTAGGGTTGTCTCCTACATGGGGATTGTCTGTGCCACCTGCTATGCTGAAACCTAATCCAGCACCACCCTATAAGAAAAAAAGCTTCTTTTTAACACACTTTTATCAAATTTAAGATACTCCAGAATTTTTTCCCCCATCAAATTATAAATAAGAAAAACAGAATATTTCGTGCTATAATAGTACCACAAGATTATATTATGTAAAACAAAAACAATTCAAACATTTAAAAAAAATGATAAACGGGAAAATTTTATACAACGGTAAATATGAAAAATACTAGAATAGAAGTCTTCATTACAGTTTAAAAGAACTTGTAAAAATGTTCCTAATTTGTTAACTAAACAGGCTATTATTATTGCGATTTTACAACATACTCACATTTAGCACTAATTCTGCTTATCACTTTTAATCCTCAATTACTTGTAGTAAACACAATACAGTGGACGTCCATATAGCATGAATTCTTATAAAACAACGAAAAAATCGTGACTAGTACTAAAAAAAGATTATACAACTGGTTTTACACTAAAAGAATTTGGTGGAAAAAAGACTTACCCAAGTCTTTCCGCTTTGTCACGAATACAAGACTTTAAATTCCATTCACAACATTTGTTTTATAAAACTTTATTAAAAAAAAGTTTTACGTTCAAGATTTTAAAGTAACTATATTATTGCTGAAATAAAGGCGGAAACAATATAAGCCGCATGTAAAAGTTTTCTATTTTTCGTCAAAAATTACTTTTCAGTGTATTTATGATTTCTGTTCATATTTTTTGTTTCGATATTTTATCAGGTAAATTTATTCTAAAATCGGAAAACCTGTGCACAGTAGTGTGACATAGATTTTGTATACTTAAAATTTAACCTAATTTATTACACATGGATCAGTTATTTAAGTTTAAGTTTACAGTAAAAATATGAAATACTTCATTTTATTGTCTACGAAATTAAAATAATGCCAAAAAATTGTTAGTTAAGTAATCTTTTGGGTTCGATGGAGGTTTATTGTATGCCTTAACAAAACGATTATAGAGAGTTTTATATTTCGAATTTTTTATAAGAATCATGCTATGCTTCCATTCAGAAAGAGGGAAAGACAAAAAAATTGCTTTCAACTTTATTTAAAGAAAAAGAGTTTTAAAAAAATGGCATACAAACCCTTTCTAACGTGATTTCTTCATATTCCCATTCGTCATCACCATTTGTCTACAAAAAATAAAATTAAATTAAAATTAAAAAAAAATAAATAAATGACATATGATAAAAAGCAGGTTAATACTTCAGGACAAATATAACTTACATGATGGTCAGAAACTCGGAGATTCATGATGTTCGGTAGTCCCTGAAAGAGAAATAATTATATATAGCACCATTTTATATAAATACCCAACTTGTTCAGAATGAAGCCATGAGAGGAAAGCATCAATCAAGAAATAAAAGCAATAATTACAAATGCAATAAAATATCTCTTGTTGGGTGAGCTTTAATTTTCGAGTAAAACTGAGTCTTTGGAATGACTCATATTGTGTGTTCCGTTGAATTTAAACACATTAATGTCAAATAAATATTCTTTATTTTCTTCTTTAATAAATATTTTTTACTTCTTATGTACTAAATACTAAATCGTGAATAATTATACGTGTGTGAATTAGATCATGAGTAACTAAAATCAGACAACTATTATTTATTAGACATATGCCTGAATTTACCATAAGAAATGTACGAAAAAATTCTAAATATTACCATAAAACAAAAACAAAAAAAAGTAACTGAAAGTAAAATATAAACAATTTGCCAAATAAAAAAAGCTCATTTAAATTTTTGTCGGTTAAACAACGCAATACCTTATTTGCAATACAATGGTTATTAAAATATAATATTGGAAATCTGTGTTTGTTTGAACTTTTGCCTTCCTCACGGAATCGAATAAAACTGACAAGAGAATTAAAAGAAAAAGAAAAAAGGGGGGGGGGGGGGTCAGCTTGATTTATAATATGGATAGATATATTTCCAAAAATACCTGGGCAAGCTAACACACTAAGATTTAAAAAAAAAAAAAAAAGTTGGATCAAAGTGCACTTGAATGAAGTCGAATAAGCATAATATCCGGTATATTAAATAAATTCCTAAATTTTCGTATGAAGCAGGAGGTAATGCTTAAAAATAGTCTTTCTAATGAAAGAAACAGACATCTTTGAAGTTGACTGTCATGCTACAATAGGATTTAGAGATGAAAAGTCAACGGAATAATATGTCTTTATTAGTGTACCAATTATTAACTTAAAAAAATATGGTGGCTCCAAATAAATTGCAAAAGCACGAGAAAGTGATAATTTTATTTTGAGTATTTACATCAAATTTGTTATATATACTTTCATTTTTAGAATATGTTCACTAATTCTTTTTCTTATGGCATTCAGCGAAAAACGATTCTGTTGTGAATTTCATATTTTACACACATTACATTAACTTTCCAGTATACAAATGAAGAAGCGTTTCTAAAAATTTCATTTTAATTCCATTAAAGACTAATATATATAAGTAACCAATCTAAAGTAAGAAAAAGTTTGAAAACGAAACTAAAATGAAAACGAAACAAAACAGTTTCGCAATCGCAACTAAAATTTATTACCTATTTAAACTAAAACCAAAAAGGAACTTCATAGTATTTAGAGAGCGCAATTGCAGCTACTTCTAAAACACAGATGAATTGATACAAAAGTATTAGAATCAAGTTAATAGGAAAAACAAAAATCAAATAAAAATTAAACCAAAAAAATTATTAAAAAAATATTAAAAAAAGAATCCGGCCTGAAGACTTTTTCAAGGGTCACCCTCAGGCAGGGATTCAAATAAAGGGATTTTTTCTGTGAGGACATACAGACTTTGTCTAATAATGATTCCTCGTGACCCGAAAATCCCCTGAAATTATGCTCAAGAGATATACCATTTTAACAGAAAGGAAATACAAAATAACAAATTAGAAAAAAAGAACCACAACAAAATAAAAATACAATAAAAACAATAACAAAAAAAAAAACAGCATTAAAATTAAAATTAAAAACGAAAAAGCCAGAACATACCATCCAACAGTCAAGGAAGCTTTAAACAATCGATTGTGATTTCCTGTTTTTAAAAAAGTTAACGGTAAATTATGTAAACAGAGGTAGGCACCCAGCGCCATCTATTGAGTGATCCTATGGCGCTGGGTGCCTACCTCTGTTTACATAATTTACCGTTAACTTTTTTAAAAACAGGAAATCACAATCGATTGTTTAAAGCTTCCTTGACTGTTGGATGGTATGTTCTGGCTTTTTCGTTTTTAATTTTAATTTTAATGCTGTTTTTGTTTTTTTGTTATTGTTTTTATTGTATTTTTACTTTGTTGTGGTTCTTTTTTTCTAATTTGTTATTTTGTATTTCCTTTCTGTTAAAATGGTATATCTCTTGAGCATAATTTCAGGGGATTTTCGGGTCACGAGGAATCATTATTAGACAAAGTCTGTATGTCCTCACAGAAAAAATCCCTTTATTTGAATCCCTGCCTGAGGGTGACCCTTGAAAAAGTCTTCAGGCCGGATTCTTTTTTTAATAATTTTTTTGGTTTAATTTTTATTTGATTTTTGTTTTTCCTATTAACTTGATTCTAATACTTTTGTGTATATATATATATATATATATATATATATATATATATATATATATATATATATATATATATATATATATATATATATATATATATATATATTGTGTATATATATATATATATATATATATATATATATATATATTTCGTAATTTATTATAGTAAATATTACAGATAATGATGCTCCCTTCTCCCAAATTCACTGCCTAAAAGCGGCTTTCATATGGAATAATTTTTTTTATTAAAATTGATTGATAGTCAATTAAGTTCTGAATCTATTAAAATATTTGTATTGATATCGGTAAAACACAAATGTGCAGAATTTAAGAATTCTCGTTCATTCTGAAATTAATGAAAAATGACATCACAAAATTCCATCTACAAACATGAAAGAAATCAAATTAAATGAAAGCGCTTAAAAGATGAAATGTCTGAAATGCATCTAAATAAAACAAACAAAATGTTTCGTTAAACAATGAAATTCGTCCGAGATTAAAGAATGAAAACTTGCGTGTTTCATCAAGAAAACGCGGCGACGAAAGGATTTAAAAAATGCATGTGAAAAACCCTTCGTTTGCAACAGCAATGATGTATAATGGTTGCGCGACATTCAACACTGTATGATGTTTTTGCGTTCTAAAACTAGAATTTTAGTTTGGCAGACAGACATTTTTTTTTAAATTTAATTTTGACGCTTTTCTTTTGAGGGAAATAATTTAACAAAGTAACATGATGAATTTTAGATACTGAAAATGGTATACATTAAGTGAATATAATTAATAAAATATTCTCTCCTCGGCCGTCGTGAATGCTCAAGACATTCTAGTACAGTATTTTCTTTAATCCAACAGTCTGCATCCCCTGAAAGTATCGAGGAAATTGGGAAGGAAGGGGCAAATCCTTGAAGTCACGGGGAAATCCAGAAGCAATACTGTTTCGCATGCAGCAACCATTTTACGCGGTACTAGAGTGCCTCAATACCGTAAAAGTGGCGTCAACCGAATGACAAAATTTGATTGTTCATTTACTGCCCCGAGCACTTAGGTAAAAGCTGTCGTATGATTAACATGCAAGGCAAAAGAAGTTCTTGAGAAACAGCCAAATTTATTTAAGTAAATGTATGCATAATTTGGAAATCTTGATATAAAGAAATGTTCTATAGTTGAATTGAATACGGTAGTGAGGCACTAGACGCGGTACAATGCAGAAAATCGAGTACGGAATTTGGATATTTTCCTTTTCACCCATTGGGACCAAATTTTAATACTGATATACAAATTTGGTCTCAGGCATTAAATCGTACATTAAATTTTAGTTTTCAAAATTAATGCTTTTTCGATATATTACCTTCACTTACATAAACATATATAGAACGACAAAGAGCAATGCGTTTACAAATTTGGTCCAAAATTTAATATATATCTATGATTTTTAATGGTAAATATGTGTGCAAATTTCAAATGACTAACCCAAAGAATTTTGAGTTATCATTTTCAGAGGGGCGGACAAAGCAACTGACAGTCACATCTCCAAAAATGTATTTTTTTGGACTCAAGGGACACTAAAACATGGACATTCATCATTTCTGATGAATTTGTATCGATTTTTAAAATTATTTCAATACTTTCTTTTTATATACTTTATATAGGAAACAATAAAAATATATTAACACTCAAATTGAGATAGCAGCAATAAAATCAGAAATGAAAAATCTACACAAATTGATAACCCAAAGAAATATACATATCTCCATCAGAAAGTTCTAACATGACAAATATAACAGACATTCAACAAACACAGCACAGGAATTCGAACACAAATCCGAATGCAAACTCAAAATTGAAAATATATTTAAACAGACATCGCTGGGTTTGAATATTACTTGGATGCAACTGACATTCAACGATTACAGATCTTTTCTCTCTTACCACGCCTTCAATCCATTCCAGATGCAAATGAAATCCACCAAGTGTCGCATTTGCTCATGAAAGAAACCATACCTTCACGATTCCAAATAGAGACCGAATTTCTCGACATTTCTAAGTGGAGAGGGGGAAAAAAGGATGAATTCCCGAAAGTCCTCAAAAAGAGACGAAGATGGGAAGAATTTCATGCGTCTTTTTATTTTCGGAATTTTTCCCGAGTAGCGCAGCGAGCAATAACGCTAAAATCCACCTTACCATCGGGAAAATTCAATAAAGGCGCCGAGAGTATTTCCTTTGTTTCAAAATATTTATGAAACAAAAGTGGGGACTGCGCGCTCTTAACAGGATCACGGAATGATAAAGAAAATTTTCCTCGGCCACTTTAAAAAGCATCATGCGCCGGGAGCCGGAATATGCAATATATCTCCCGGGATGGAATTCGAAAAGAGAACTTTTTTGGGAGGCAAACAGACCGTAAATAACGACAGCAAACCATAAATCATTGGATTTCTGGAACCTCTGTTCTTCATTTCCGTTATGCTATTAAGTCGAAAACGGTTTCCTCTTTCGGAATAAATTCGGGAAAAAAGATGCATCCTTCAAACAAACGCGGTGATCTCTAAATTGGTTTTCAAAGGACGGGTTGGTTTAAAAAAAAAAAGAGGAAGAATTGCATTTCAATATGGCATAACTCATGAGACGGGAAAGTTGAGTTTAAGCTCAGATAGTCATCGGTTATGATTTATTTCATCTTTCCTTTTTCGTTCACATAAAGTGGATGATCGCTCCATGTACGTAATCCATTCAAAGGTATTAACCCATCACCGATTTACAATAGTTTCTTTTGGGGGAGGATTTGATTAATTGGTTCAATAAAAAATATTTTTATAAATAATACAGACTTTCCAATAGCTACTTAAAAAATCGTTTGAGATAAGCATATACTTCTAATAGAAAAAATGAGCTTAATAACGACAAAATTATATTTTATGTTGTCTGTATCGATACATGCAAAGGCGGATTTTCCAATTAGAAGTTGTCTAGGCAACTAAACTAAAAATGTTTCACCTATGGTCGTAAAACACCTAAATCCGCCACTGAATACATGTACTGCTGAAAAATTACGTAACAATATTTTTATATAGATCTCCAGTTCCACTTATCAAACTTAATAAAAAATGATTTACAAAATTAAATTTTAAACAACAAAAGCAACAAAATTTTCAGTCTTTGAAGACCATGGTCCACATAGTTACGAAGCTTTAATATTATTTTCAGAAGCTTTTAGACAATTTTAATGCGGCCGTTGAGTAGCTTTAAATAATGACATTCAAAGTTTCACAGCTCGGTCTGATTTAGTCTCAGAAAAATGAAACTTAATATAAATAAATCTTAGAGTATTGAAAGTATTCTAATAAATATTACTAATAGGGTCGGAGAATTGCATAAAAATGATCACATCATAGTTTTTTCAGCAGTACTTTTATTGACTCCAATTGCATTAAATATTATTTTTAACGTCATATATTTAAAATCTTTTTGAGATCATCGTATACGAAGCATCTACAGAGAAAATACTGTAATCGTCTAAAAAATCAATCTCGAGATTTTGAGAAATCTCCACGTTTCAGACTTCTTCGAGTCTAAATAAATAAATAAAAACTCAAATCATTTCCATCTACGAGTAAGATTACTCAAAACGTTTAGATCTAGACAGATGAAATTTTGTACTTTGCCTTGAAATCAAATTTGGAGCATTCTATCAAATTTTGATCCTTCCAGAAAAGTTTTGTGTATCTGAAAACAAGTGAACAAGATAGTTACAGAACGTAACAGAGTTAGATGGATCAAATTTATTACACAGTTTTAACATCGAAAATATAGATCCGAAACAAATTTTGAAAACAAATATATTACCGGTTGACTGTCTGTCGGGTTATACATTCGCATGAATATAAACTTGATGACTGAAAAACGCACGGATTAAGAAAAATAAAGTTTGTAATCTTGTCAATAAAATTGTCTTCTGCTAATTGTTTGTTCAGTCGGTTGGGAAAAAAGGGTCTATTGGTTCCTCCTCTTATCTTATGAAGCACAAAACGCTAATACACGAAACTTTTAAAAATCTGAGCACTCAAACCATTCATGGCCTCGTCGAAAATCTACAATTTTTATACGAAGAGACCATCCTTCCGTTTAAAATGGAAGCATATATCGATATTTAAAGATTTAAAAATTAATTTTTGGGACATTACTTGGAAAGATACAATGTATAATAATATCAATAAGATTGGCTCTATTATGAAAGACTGGCATCGATAATGAGAGAAGAAAAAAAAAAGAAAAAAAGAAACGAATTTTGAAATTACATCTTAATAAGCTATTTCATTCGGTATATTCCATGCCTCCATGACAAAACAAAAGGTTGGACGGTTGCAACAGTATTTACTGAGAGTCCATATGACAGATTTGTACCCTTTCCGAGCCTGCAAAGAAGTGGTTTCAAAATTCTAAACTAGATATATATAATGAAATTTTAAGGAAACCACTTTTAAAAAAATAAACGAGAACATAAAACATTCTGTACATAGCCAACAGAAAAGTAGCGAGAAAAACAAACCGGAGCATGACATTGCTTTTACATCTCTTCATAATATTTTTATTAAAAAAAAAAAAAAACCGTAAAGTCATTAACATTTTGTCCCGATGATAAGATTGGCGATAAGGATATTATACCCCCTTTTTTTCAATGGTTGCTACGCCACTGAGTGTCAAAGTTAATGTATGTTATCATTATAATTCCATTCCAGAAACAGTTCAAAGATGTATGGAAGTTACACTTTTTTCTCCAATTTCATTCCATCCTTTTCTATTTTTTTTAAGTGAGAGCGCTGCTATTTAGGTAATTCTTTAGCAATCCTCTACCTTCTGTTATTTTTCATGCAGCAGCTCCACAAATTCTTATATGCAGTTTCGATTCTAGTTGTATTTGTTTTAGAAAGTGATCGTAGCCTGAATATAATAATAATGGTACAACGTGGAAATATTCATTGTTCCACTTTGTTCGCAGTCACAATTGCCATTAACCAATCATGCATTTCTTATACATACTTTTTTCTTACAAATCCCTATAGCTTCATAATACTGAACGCTGTGTTATCTGGATTGAAATAACGGATTTAGAATTCAGACAGAAACAATGAATTAGGTAATTCTATACTAAGCCCCTTACTTCTGTTATCTTTTAAGCAGCAGTTCTACAAACCTTATATGAAGTTTTCGTTTTCAGTTGTGTTTGTTCTAGAAAATACTCATTACCCGAATATTATAATAATAGTACTGAGTAGAAATGTTTGTTGCTTCACTTTGTTCGCAACGACAATTGTCATTAAACAATCATGCATTCATTACATTTACTTTTTCTTATAAATTCCTGTAGATTTATAATACTGAACGCTGCGATATCCGAATAGAAATAACGAAATTCCTGATTCCAATGAACGTTAAATGAAATCTGATTGCTCATTAATGCATGTGAAATATAAAGCACTAAAGATAGCATTTCATTCCTGGAGAAAAATGGGCCATAAAATTAATCGAAATAAACGGCGACGAAAAATTATTGCTCGTAATGCAAAATGTAGAGAAGGGATTTAGATTTAATGGGATTTATACGTGAATAACAGGAAGCATTTCAAACACCAGCAATGAAAACGTCAGTTTAACTGCTAGTAATTACTTTGACTACGAAATTCTTCGAAAATATCTAATCAGGCAAAATATTTCCTAGAATGAAATAATGCAATCAAGCTCAAAAGTGATTAAAATGTCGTCAGCAGCTGCTGGTGAATATTGATACTCAAAAGAGCTATGAAATATGTATGCATAAATCTTTGGTAATGGTTGAAAAATTAAGGTATCCAGGTTTACTTTTAAGACTGAAGATAATAAAGATGCCAAACTTTGTAATATATTTTCGTAATAATATGCGATTCCATTTTCTTTCGCTGCCTTCTTAGTTCTTGAGCCACTGACCAACCTCTCCTCCTCCAGAAGATTTATAATTTAAAATTAAATTCTTTTTAACAAGAATTTGTTATCATAAGCATACAGGCTCGTCTGAATTTAACCTATTTCCAACAACTATAAAGCTGCATCTGAACAAGTTGATGCAAGTTCGGCGGGGGAAAAAAAAAGGGGGGGGGGTGGAGAACGAAAAAGAAAAGAAAAGACCTAGGAAGGCGAGCGTGTCAACACTTCAAAAGATTACATTCAAATTAACAAATAATTAAAAGCATAATAGGACATGCCCATGATGACGAAAGGAAAGGGCTAGAGAAAGGAGAGACCCCCCCCTACTTTATTTATTTATTTATTTCTCGTTGTTGTTGTAAATCCAATAACAACTCAACGATTTTACAACTCTTTGGGGTTTTTTTAATGAACAAGGTTGGATTGAATTAGAACCAAGCAAAGTCCAAGATTTTTAATTTTGATTTACAGTACGTTAAATATTCTTCGAGTGCAGAATTATTTTGGGTTCTAAATCCATAAAATTATTATTCAGAATAATATAAATGCTAGTCGATTTCGGCAAACATCTGTTCGCTTATCATCTATATGTTTAAAATAATTGGCAAAATCAAAAATAGCCCCCCAGTCACACTTATTGAAACTATTTGATTAATTTTTAGATTATGAAACCTACATAATCATCAATGGTCTCTCAGCCACCATAAATTTTCGAAGGATATCCTTAAAAACACTATTTCACCTTACATTCTCCCAAAGGAAAACCTGTGACAGAATTCTCAAGCCAAAATCACTAAATTAAATATCTAATATATGGATTTCAACGATTTTTATTTCAGTGGAAAACTATGGCCGCCTCTATACATATCACCAATGGACTTCTTCCTCATACTCCTTCAATTTCGAGATATTTCAAAATAAAATTCAGTTAGAGTCCTCAACCTCAACAATTGTACAAAGTCATCAATTTTCATAAACTACTAAATTCGGTTACTTTGGAAGCACAACTAACTAACTGGAATATTCCATCATTAATATGCAATTCTAATTTAGAATAGAATTTTCTTACTTTTTTTTCTCATCAAAATTATTTGACATGACTATATTAATAGCCTTAATACGAATGACGAAACCAATACAATAATACAATTAACAATTAATACAATTAACGGCAACTGATGACGCATCAAGGAATCATGAACTTTCATATGAAATTAAACTAACTGAAAAAAAAAATGATCCAATGGTTGGAGTAAGTGAGCTCTCTTGTGGGTTTTCCTACTGCAGACAAAACATAGGATTAGAACAAAAAGGCCCTCTATACACAAAATACTGAATTGTGAGAAGCATAAAGACCGAGAAGCAAAACAAATAATTATTAATTTAGTAATAAAATGAATAAATTAATAAAAAGTGCTTGAAATATTAAAAATATCGTAGAATTATTACACAAAAGAAAATTAGTGATGTCAAGAATGATAAAATTCGATTCCGAAAACGCTAAAACCAGCGGAAATGTGTCAGGTCTGTCATTGAGAATGTACAGTGGAGTTCTACTTTTTTGATTTCTCTTGAAAGTGAGAGATGATGGGACGCAGCCAATCTTTGATATCATATCTGGGATCTATACACTTTCATATGAAATAAAACTTTTTGAGATCGGATCGTTGGTTTCTCTTCTTATATGAATTATATAGATCTTTAGAAAGAAATATCGGATACGTTAGGAAAAAGTAAATCACCAGTACATAAAATATTGTTTAAAAGTAAAAACTGAAATTAAGATGAAAACTTTGTATTTTTGTGGAGAACGGATTAAATAAATTTTCAGATATTAATCTGTTTAAGTATGTGTTAGATATCAATGCTCATTTTCTCCTTCTCAATTCCCCTTTACCCTAAAAGTAGAATCTGCCGTTTTGTAACTGTAGTGTCACAGCTGCATATGCACCAGCTGCTAAACATTTCTGTCACATGTATTATATACGAATGAAGATTCCTCCAATGGTGTTTCAAACCTTTATTCATGTTATTAGTTAATCATTTACAGTAATGCCTTCGTGTGTGTCGGTATTGTATAAATAAACACTTTTGTTGTTTTGCAATATTCGCTGCGCAAATCTCCCAACATAAATTTTGATATTTCATGAAATAAGAAATTTCAATATTCATTTTAAATTCGATCAAAAATAGGGTAGGAGGTCTACATTCTGGGAATTTTAAAATAAATAACGTATTAATATGTTCAAAACAATAGTAATCTGTTCGTATGAACAGATTCTATTGTTTTGAACTCTCCAGGTCTTTTGTACCCTTCCATTCTGTATTCGGTAGTGAGCACAGAGCAAGACCGAAGAGGCATGCCGAATTTCAGCCAGCTACCCGCAGCTACCCACGTCGAATTGCATTCCAGAGAGCAAATGAACCTAATTCCTTTAATTAAATCCACGCCCAGAAACCGTCGAATTATCGCAACATTCCAATGGAGGTGTGAAACAGCTATCTGCGGAGTTAGGCGTCGTTTCGAAATACCAAAGGTACAATATTAAAGGACGGATCTTCAAGAAATATAAGATGACTGGCAATTAATTACCAGCTTAGATTTCTCGTTGTTTCGCCCAATATTGCACGATTTGGATTTTAAAAGATATTAAGATTGCAATTTTATGACATCCGAGATTTTGAATATGAGCACCACAAATGCCATTTAGAAAGGTTTTCATTTCATAGCACTGATGCGTTTTCTCATGTTTCCGTGCCTCTTCTAAATTAGAAAATAGAATCCGAATTTGGGAATTGCAGAGGGACGAGACTCTTTATAACTGCATTATGAAGTAAATGAAAATAATAGACGAGTTAAAGAAATGGTTATTTAATTATTTTCTAAGTTCCATATTTCATAAGATAAAACAAACTCGAAAATGCACTACACTCACTAAGAATACAATCTAATAATAACCCTCAAGAAGGATCATAGGGAATATACCTTGATGTTAATAACGTAACGCCATCTGTTGTATCAAAAGAGAACGCAGTAGAGTTATGTCACCGCAACAAAATTGAATTTCTATTACTTTTAAGTCTTCAACCATAAACTTGTGATTGCTGATTTGCTAGAGTTATATACTATTTTAAATATTGCAGGACAATTGTTGGAGGATGAACTAAAGTTTTGAACCGAGATCAAATGACAAGAATGACGCTTCCAAAGACACCACATTCGGCAAATCAATGCATCACAACAACGAGAGGGCGTTTCATGTACATGGAAGGCCTTTGACGAAATTGTGTTTCGATTTCTGAACTACCGCTCTCAGAGAACGAGATCTTTGTAAATAACACCATCAATGTTTTTCGGCAGAGAGAACAAAAACCCGAAGATATTTTTTTAAGATAAATTTCTTTTCTATTTTAAAAATAAAATATAAAGCTACATGCAGCATTTTAATTTATGTATGTACATGTTTTGTGTAAGAGAAACGAATTAGAGGAACCATTAAGTCAAAAAATCAATACATTAATGACATTTTTAAAAGTTAAATATGATGAAAGAGTAAACACTAAAACCAAGCCGTGCGCCATTTATTACATTTGCTGTACAATTAACTAATGATGACAAGGTGCGAAAATGTCATGCTATGCCTCGGCAGTCACTTCCCCTTGCTACGTAACTGGCTGGTTTGGTTTAGTAATATTAACGTCCCGTTTTAAAGCAACACTAGGGCTATTTTGGGACGGACCTCGTCATTTTGAACCGCGGTCAGATGACGAGGACGACACCTGAGCTGGCACCTCCCTCTCCACACCACACCACACCGGCGGGAGGACGTTTGGTCATGACGGATTTAACGTGCAACAGACCCCCTTACACGACGGTTCTTCGGTGGAATCGGGTCACGAACCTGAAACCCTCCGGTTCCGAAGCCGAGACCTTACCACCAGGTCACCGCGGCCCACGTAACTGGCTGGATTTTCACTGTTAGGCGATAAAGCGCACAAATTTGCAAAATCCCATGTTGCGACATACATAATTTTATTGTTCGGATTCTTCTTTTACCTCAATAATAATAATAATAATAATAAATTAATAACATTATATATATAATTGTACACATATGAAGAATCCCAATAGTGAAATTTTGCAACTGCTGTTGAACACATTACTTAGTCCAACTTAACCCTACCCTTAATTTAATAATTTTTTTTTATAAACACTATTAAATGCTAAATTTAGAAAAAAAAAATATATATGAAGTTATCGATATCATTTTATGAGGTTAGAATTTAAAAACACTTTACGAAATACATTAAGACTCCTTATGTTGTGAGGGATCGCACAAAATATTTTTGCCTCGGAAACTACTCCCGAGTTGAAAGGCGCACAGCGCATTTAATTTAATATCGAAAATTGAAGAACGAATTGAAGGCCTCCGGCAACATCAAAATAGCTCCTTATTTGCACTCGCTTAACTCAGAACGTGTAGATAGGGAAGATAAAAAGAACATTTCCCTTTAACGTACAATTGAAAAGGTAGAAATATCGTCAAGTTTTAACGATAATTGCTTTTACATCGCGTAATAAAGAACGATAGTCGTTTAAGAATCAGCTCATTTCTCCCAAAATAGATCCAGAAGTATAGTTTCGTTGTCTTATTTTTCGTAATTTCATTATGCTCCGCCCAAAACGGAGCTCATTTCACTACCAGATATTCTTTTCCTCGAAAACGGATTTAAACGATCTGTCATTAATTTAACTAATGGTATCTAAACGGAGCTCACAATGAAAATGAACATCTGTTTTCCACAGGTAGCAGAATGCTTGGAAGTGAAATGAGTTTTTTTTTTTAAATGTATTTTCTAGTCTGCTGTATTAAATTAGAAAGCTACACAGAAAAAGATTTTAGACCAACATTTTAATTTGTTGTAACATAACAGCCAATGGGGGAAAAGTAACTAAAAAAAAATCTTTATTAAAGTATTTGCCACTTTAAATGAAACAAAGATTTGATTAAATTAATTGAAATTTACAACGGAATTATAATTTACATAAAAACATTCTCAAAATGGAAATGTTTAATTACTTTTCCAGTCTAATTTTAATCCTTCATTGTTAATTAAATCCCACCAGGTTATTTTAAATTTCAAAAAGATCCACATTGTTTACCTCTCTAAATTGAAACCTTTTATAACAAAGCTCCTTCAACCTTTTCCATTTGTGAACTTCTTTTTTTCGGGGTGGGGGTGGGGGGAGGGGAAGCAAGTAGAGGAAAAACAAAATTTTTACGACCTCAAATCGATCAGAAAAATTTTGTTTAGATCGCTTGCAAAATAAATAATAAAATGAAGGAATGATTTACAATATCTTTAAAAAAAAATCAATTTAAGGTAAATCATTTATCTAAATTACAGGAAATCTTAGAAGACGATTTTCTTTTCGATTTTTAAATGATTTTAGTGAGCTTAAGTGTCTTCAGATTCATAGAAATGGAATTTTGTATCGTTTTGTGTTTACGATATCAACACAATCACTATTATTAATAATAAAGAAAGTGTTATGTGTGGCGCCAGATTAGACTATTTGACCTAGAACTATCAAAATTGACACATACATATTTTGGAAGGAGGGAATGCACACCTCGATGGGGTTTTTGAAAATTCAATTATAATTTTAATTAATTACAAATTAAATGAGATTTTTTATGTCTTATCGCAATAAATTCAGAAAATATCGCACAAAAAATGATTTTTGCACAGTTAAAAAAAATTATCACTTTAATTATACAAATTTAGTTGCTGCAAAATTCCTCAGTTTAAATATCATTCACTTTTAAAGTTAAAGTATATTTCAGAACAATATTTTCATTGTCATGAATGGAATCTAAATACTTTTTATTGCTGCTACTTATATTTGCTCCTTTTTTTCCTTCATTGTTGATAAACTATGAAGATTCAGTTTATTTTTCCAAATTGAGTAAGTTTTTTTTTAAAATCATGCTTTTAATTTTTTGAATATAGAAACAATTACAGCTAATGCTTGATTTAGAAATAATGATGATTTTAAAAAAATGCGCATTTCTAAATTAATTAACCTTTTAAAATTAATTAACCCATCTTTTAGTTTGGCATTTTACTTTGTAATTGAAGTTCATTGATTTTTTAAAAAACTTGAAGTGCTGATTTCTTTTATTGAACACTTTTTTTTAAATAATTCTTTGCTATATTACTTAAATTATAAAATATATTTGGTAATTCATGCAAAAAAATAAATATTGTATGATTCTCTTTCCTTTCATCGTGCTTTTTACGAAGTACTTCGATTTAGCAAGCATGTTACTAGAATAATTGAAGTTGTAGCACCTCTTTTTCCCCTTGAGCAGAGAGCGCCCCCTTGTGGCGTTTACAGACAAGCAGTTGAACGGGAGGCCTGCATCCTGAGGTCGACTTTTTTTTCTATGCGCAACCCTTGCGCTAACACCGAATGCTTTCGGTTGGAAACGGTGGAATCCCTCCTCCATACTGTTTACTTTAACTTACTTGTCTATGTGTTTTTTGTAAATTTTGTAGTGTAGCTGTGTTTGTGTAGATTAAAAATATTATATTTAAAACCGGGCAGTTCAGTAGAAAATCGCAACACACTCACTATAAAATGTAATTATTTTCCGTTGGAAGATAAACTTCGAATTTTAGGTGAAATGACAGAAAATTAGAGAAACGATGGCACATTGAACATAAATGTATAAAATTTCTAAATTAATATGAAATAATTTAATACAGAATGGACAGATTTCAAGAATATTGATAGATATCGCGGTAAAAAAAAATAGAGAGAGTGCCAGATTGTAGAATGGTTAACTTTAAACATTTAATGCACTCAAACGCTAACACAAAAATCACCGGTAGGTGGCACTATGAAAGGTGATTACGTACGGAATAAACAAATTAGACAGTTCATGGACAGTTAGAATTACCAATATAGCATGTAGTTACTTCTTGGATAGAAACTTGCTCACTAAGAAAGGGTTCTTCCACATTTTAATTATATTTTTAATTAAAAATTAACAAGCATTTTAATGTTTTTCCTCAATAATTTCAGAGGACATACACCTTTTTTTACCTTAAAATTGAAAAGGGCTTTTCAATAATACTACTTTTATTTCTTTACAATTTTTAATTCACCATTTAAAATATTTGTAATAACATATCACAGTAATACTTCTCATTATTTTTTATTTATTGAACATGCGTTCTGATGATATAAAATACTTGTGTGTGTGCGCGTGCGTCATCGTTGCTATATATTTAAGAGTAAATTTTAAGAATAAAATAAAAATTGATGAATCAAACTAAAAACATTGCCATGCTATAATGTTTAAGACTAGAAGTTGAATCTATTTTTAATTTTTTCTCTCTCTTTTAAATTGTCTTTGGATTTTTTACCCGTCCGTTATTTATTTATTAATATTAAGAATTATTTATTTAACTAACTTTTTTACCAAAAGAAAAGCTTTGATTTAATGCTTCTAAAAAGAGACAAAGGGGGGAAAATACTATTCTTGCAGCATTGGTAGAATTATTACCGGCGCCATTATCTGCACTGCAATGGGTAACTCGAAAATGATAAAGTGGAGATAATACTTCAATTGCGTTAATAAATGGATCGATTGTTTAACACTTCGTCGGGCACAAGTGCACTTGACAGACGCAAGAAGATGATAATTTTATTCTTCTGATTTCTCCAACAGCTTGTTATGTCTTTAAGGTTGTTATGGTGTCAACTTATAAGGTTGTTACTGAAGACTTATAGTATAGTTTTAATTAATCTACTCATGTGATAAGAATGCAATTGATAAAATTTGAGATTAACTGACAACCAAAGTTTATTCAGAGAGCAGAAAGTTTATTCAGTTTATTTAAACAACACATAAAAATATGATCTACTACCTTGTTTAAGTTCATTATTGATTGAAATATAAAATTAAAAAATTATTTAAGAGAGTAATTTTTATGTAGGATAAAATAGAAAAATATTAGTGGAACTCAAACGTTGTTACTCGTGATATGATAAATATAAGCAAAATAAAAAATAAATAATTAATTAAAAAACAATCTCTATTAACCATAAAAGAGAAAGTGTAAGCTTTCAAACTCGGTAACCCTGGAGTGATTTTTTTGAAATTTTAAATAAATTTTAATCACATTTAAAATTTTAAAAATCTTTAAATAAATCTAAAATTAAGCAAAATTTTAGCGTTTTCTCGCCAATAGATTCTGAAGATATTATAACGCAATAATGATTTTTACATCACCGTAAAGGCCAAAAAATTATTTTCTCAAAGATATCAAATTTTTTGCGAAATAATTTTTTTTCTTAACTTTTTTTTTTTAATATTTAAAACGTATTTTACAATAATATATATTTCATTGTTGAAATGAAACTCATAGTGTTTATGTTCTTACTACTAACATTTCATCCTGGCCTTTTTTTCCTCCGTTGTTGAAGATAAACATATAAAGAATCGGTTTATTAGTGTCTCGTAAATGAAGTTCAGAGAAATTAGTGTAATTATCAAAAAATTCGAATTCGAGATTGGGAAGTTTGAGACCTCTCCGAGTTAGAAAAATATATTGTGTATGTATGTATGTCTGCGTTCATTGTAGAAAGGTTTTTGAACCAGATACGATGCCGCGGTGGTCTGGTGGTAAGGTCTCGGCTTGGGAGCCGTAGGGTTTCAGGTTCGAGACCCGATTCCACCGAAGAACCGTCGTGTAAGGGGGTCTGTTGCACGTTAAATCCATCATGCCAAACGTCCTCCCGCTGATGTAGTGTGGAGAGGGGGGTGCCAGCTCAGGTGTCGTCCTCGTCATCTGACCGCGGTTCAAAATTACGAGGTCCTTCCCAAAATAACCCTAGTGTTGCTTTACAACAGAACGTTAATATAACTAAACTAAACTAAAACTTGAACCAGATACGGGAACTCTAAAAAGCAGAAGGACAGAGTAATAGTCAGTCGTATGGTTAGTAATAATCGAGTTGAGAGATTAGTTTAATTCTCATTTAGTGCTTTATATTGTTGTGTTGCAGAATAATGTCTAACAATACAAAGTACTCTTGCATTACTTGCATATTCGCATTTTCATCTAGAATAAAATGTCATTATTCTCTTAACGAATCAGTTGGGTTTTTTTCACCGTACTAGGGATGGATTTTGGTTTTTCCGTAGCAATATCAATCAATATATTATAGACAACACTTATTGTTTATTGCATAAATTTGGCAGCAAATAGTAACAAATGACTGAAGAGGCAGTTTGAGGGCAGCAGCCATTGGAATTCGTCTAAAAATAAATAAGAAGCGATATTACAAGCATTTTTTTTTTTTTAAATCTTTCAATTCTACGTCAAAAGAAGTATGTTAAAATGATACCCTAAATATTTTATGAGCAGAACAAATGATTGTGGCAAAATATCTTTGCAAACGAATATCTAACATTGATAATGGGGATGGGAGGGGTCCGTTTTAAATAAAACAGTCATTTACATCAATCAATCAATCATTGTAGAAAAATTCATTTCTTTAAAAGATAGCGGTTCATGAAGCAACATTCCCAAAAATGGAAATAATAAGCTGCACATGTGCCAGAAAGGTACGGAAATAGGTACAAAGTTATGAAAACTCAACACCTCCATTTTCGCCTTTATCAGAGAATTAATCATATGTACTTTATTTTCAATTATTTTCGATTACTTCAGCCGCAATCGATATTATCGATTCATTATGGTGGAAACGTCTGGAATTTGAAAACGTCTGATAGTGAATTAGGTTCAGGAAACTAAACGTCATACAAACTCTGAGAAGTAAATATCAAGAGATATTACATTGTCTCAGGTATTTCCATTATAGTTTCAGCGCTTTTTTGTTTCTGTGAGGACTTTATGAATTCTGTGATAATTTTATGAAATTCTTTCCAAAAAGCAAATTTTTCGCCATATTTTACTATATTATTTTTCATAGCTTTAACTAGGAATATTAAAATGGAATCCTTAATTTAAAAAAAATTAAATTTAAGAATGAAAAATTAACTATTTAAATAATTTTCGATTATTATAAATTGTTTTGTCAATAAATGTATTTTGACATAATCTACCAAAATTTTGAATTAATTTCAAAGGATATAATATATTCAATATATTATATTCTTCAGAACATTTCATTTTAAAAATATAAGATATATTCTACATTTTTCTAAATGCAAATGGCGGAAATACTGAAACAAATAGAATTACAAGCATTTTGTGAATCTTCTATGCCAAAAAAGACAAACAGAAAGCTTAGTGACTTGCAGTAAAAGGAAATTCACATTACCAGAATTAATTTTAAGTGAATCACCCTTTTAGCCAAAGACGACGCAACATACATTCACTATCAAAAGCATATTGATCAGTAGCTTAATAAAACCCGCAGTGTGGTAATCAAAGCGATGTATCACACACAAAATGGCTTTGTATAACCAATTACGGTTCGTCTCGTTCACAAGTGATTGATTCAGATAGCGCTGGAGGAGGAAGCCGCGCCGTTCCGATACAAAGGATACGCAGTCATTAGCGGCTGCGAAATGTCGCGTCCACAGGCCATTTACAAAACGAAATCTTTTCTGCGTGTGTTATCGGCTGCTACGTAATGCTTTTCAGCTTCCGAGGCAGTAGAGATTAATTCAGGTATCGGGCCATCGATCCGGAATCGAGAGCAGACAGGATGCCAAGAATCGAATGTTCCAAGCAAACAGGTATTAGGAAAGGAGGTACAAACGAGCCGATATTGGGGACGTCAACATATATAAATTTGTCATTATAAAGTTAGATTAAGAAAGGAAGTTGTTTTAAAGTAACTAATCAGAATTATATCCTTTGTTTCATTACACGTAACAGCCAAATAAATTGTAAATTAAAAGAGATGTATCCAGTTTACAATAAGCTGTATATTTCATTCGTGTATTGCAGTTGTTACAGGTATATATTGATGTACAATATTAATTAAACCAAATTACGTGTATTATAATTCTTAAGGGTATCATTGATATACAATACATATTTAGACCAAATTACAAGTAATACAATTCTTACGATACGATATGCAATAGTAAATTAAATTAAATTACGTGTTGAATTAATTCTTAAAGGTACATATTGATGTATAATATTTAAATAACCCAAATTAAATTCAATCTCGTCTGGTACATGAACTTCACGTAAACTGAATAATTTATTAATATGAAATTTTTATCAAATAAACTCGTAATTTTACACACAATTGAAAATAATTTAAGATAAAAAACATCAATTAAAAAAAACTTTTCATTTTCAAATGATATTTCTAAGCTTAAAAAGTTTCAAAGTAGCATTTGCTATTATAAATATAAATAACTTTGAAATATAATCAATTTGCAACGAAACCATCACAGTTTATGACTCATATCATGTTTAACGATAAATTTAAAGTTCAGCTCCATTTTTAATCTTTCTCAGAAGAAAAATTTAGTTTGAAACAACATTTAACTAACAAGCAGGAGTTGCTACCTCAAAATTTTACGGCATAATAAAGATGCTATCCTTTTCTCTATTCCCACATAAAATTGTGGACCTTGTCTATGGCCGCGAATGTCATATGAGATCGGAGAACAAGAATTACCAAATATAGATCACTGGCGTGAACCTAGCGTTTTTATCGAATTATAATGTGAACCTTGGCAATTTTTAGAGGAGCGAATAATTATCTACATACAGTTAAAAGCACCGAAAAATTAAATCTGAATTTTAGAGGGATTTAGATTTTTAGATTTCAAACACTTCCTAAACTGACTGAAAACAAAGTTTTGACACATTTCTAGTCATAAAATTACATACCAAAATTCACATATTATATACCAAATTTCACATATGTAAATCATTGTTTCGTTTAGTTTAGTTACATTAACGTCCCGTTTTAAAGCAACACTGGGCTATTTTGGGACGGACTTCGTCATTTTGAATAGCGATCAGATGACGAAGACATCTGAGCTGGCACCCACCTCTCCACACTACACCACACCAGCGGGAGGACGTTTGGCCCGGACGTTTAACGTGCACCAGATGGTTCTTCGGTTGAATCGGGTCTCGAACCTGAAACCCTCCGGTTCCGAAGCCGTGACCTTACCACCAGGCCACCGCGGCCTTATGTAAATCATTGTGTTTCAAAGATATCGTGTTTATACGTTTGTAAAAGTACAGACCCACAAAAGATCAGCACCTTGACGGATCTGGTTCCAAAATTGATATGTATCTGATGTTTAGATGTTAAATGTGTGTACCAAATTTATCTATCTAGCTCTGTTCGTTTTAAGTTAACTAACTTAATTTACATTCAGACATTACTTAACTTACTTAAATTACATTCCTTTGAATGGATTTCGCTTAAAAATTTGATTGAAATCTAAATATTTAGTGTAAAGACCATATACCAAATTTTATCCGTCTAATTCAAAGCGTCATTGAAATATCGTGTTCCCAGATAGACATGCACAATGCCAAAAGAGAGTTTTTCGAACTAAGGGAGCTCTTAAACAAGGAACTTCGGCAAAATCTTGAATTCGAACTTTTGAACGATTATAACACTTTTCTATGTTTTGTATAAAATAAATTAAAAAGAGATATCCAGTAATAAAAAACTAACAACTTATACATTTTTTAACAAAATATTCGCAATATTGCATCCAATGTTTAAATTTAGGTCACTAAAATTATGATCAAAAATGGACAAAGTAAAACTGAACAAAAGACCAAGACAATTGATTAACAATACTGAATAATCCAATTACGACGGGACACTAAACAAGAAAAGTAAGCAAAGAATTATTATTTATCTCACCCATTTTCTTTCCGCGACAGACGAAAGCCAAATACTCTTATCTAATGACGCCAAATTTAATCGAACCCACTCATGTCACGAAGGAATAAATCGTTCTGGTCATCGCTTGATCTAATAAGAAACGTTTGACGAAAACAAGCTATGAAAGATAGCAAATTTGTTGTAATAAATGAGATTCCAAGTTTTTTCTTTCCCCGTTCTCTTTATATCGTCGCATCAAAAATAACCTAAAGGAATTTGGTCAATCAAAAAACTCCCGAGACATGTTTTCGCTCACTGTCATTGACAAGAAAAATTAATAAATGAAATAATCCAGGAAATCAAATTAAATATAAATGGCACCCTGCTCCTTTTTGGGTGATATTATAACAGGAGTTATCTTCATCTTTCTTTGAGTGAAAGCTGCCAATTATTCGCCAATTCGGGTGTTTGCCTGCATGGCAAATATACTGAATAGTTTCTCTGCCTTCCATTAAAATATCTCAAATAATAATAAAGATGAATGTTTGCATGCGCTTATGTATTGGCGCTCTACAGACCAGACTGTCTGACATACAGCTACCAAATTTGACACATATGTACTTTTGAGGGTCAGAGTGTGTGCATCGGAGCGAATTTTGCAAAATTTTAATTAATTAAAAATTAAATTGCATTTTAATACTATTATTTCCAAAATTATTATTATACACGAATAAAATTTTCAGCGTTTCAAAATTTAAAACTATTGTTTTTATTAATGATAACAATTTAATAGCCGTGTGACTTTTTTTTTAAATTTTGGCAATTAAAAAAATTTTTTTCTCTAGTTCCCAACAACAGATTGTAATGTTAACCTAAAGTTCAAACAGTTTTCCTTATTTCATCAAATACGCGACCGCGGAATTTTCTTCCATTTTTGTTAGTGTCCATTTTGTTTTGTTTGTTGTCCAAGTTAAAAAAGAACGATTCTGTTTAATATCTGTGTAGTTTACATAAGAAATAAGTAATAATAAGTTACATAAGTTAATAAATAAGTAAAGTTACAATATCTTGAAACTTAGAGGAAAGATCATTCTAAAATTTATGTTTTAATAATGCTATGATGTCATGGAGCTGTACACAAAATACACAGAACTTAACTAGGACGATTAAAATAACAGGACTTCAATGTCAAATCAATGTCAAACAATGTTGCGGAATCAGGATATGAAATTATATCTAAAAGGATTTATCTGAAATCAAATATTCCTGGCGAACCAGCTGATCGCAAGAGGCGACTGGTTATAAATAAGTACAGTTACACAATCAGGAACGAATTACTAATTTATGGATTTTGGATTAACTACTGCAAATTGTACGTAAATGTGCTCAGGAATTATCCAGATAAAAATGAGCCCCACCTTCACAAATTACAGAATTGCCCACTTAAAATATAGCAATTAATTCTGGGATTATGAAGCAGTGTTTTTTTTTCTGTTAATGTTTTATGAACATAGCTGTATTAAAAACGTGAATTATGAAGTGAGTTCCCAACTGCACAACTACATCCAATATTTTCATTTAACGAAAGGATACGTGCAACCATTTATGAAATTATTCAAAATATTTTTACTTTCTCGGATACGTAATTATAGAGAAAATATAGTAATCGTCAAAAAAAAAAAAAAAATTCGAACTCGAGATTTTGATGAATCTCCACGTTTCAGACCACCCTAAATTCAAAAAACACATTTCTAGAATCATATCTGTCAGTGACAAAAGCAATTCAAAAATGCTTTGAGTTAGGCAGATTAAATTTGGTATGCAATCTTTAAAACAAATTTGTAGATTCTTTTTTAAATCAAATTTTGGGCAAATTGCATTATGAGGAAGTCTATCTATCCAATTATTTGAACAAAACGAAGTGAGCTATATGTATAAAATACGGCACACAGATTTAACATCTTTAGAGTAGACATTTGTCAAATTTTCAGACAAATCCAACGAGTCGGTCCACCTGTAATTTCAGAAACATGTAAACGCCATAACTCAAAAACTCAGTGACTTAAATATATCAAATTAGGAATGGAATTTTGTGACTACAAGTGTAGATTTGTGACAAATTTTTGTTTCAATCGGGTTGGAAGAACGCGTCTAAAACCGAAATTCGATTTCTTTTTAATATTTTTAACCCATACAGGGATTGAACGCAAATAATTCGCCAAAGATGACAAGATAGATTCCTGCCAAAATGCTAAATTCACGCCAAAGATTAATATTTCACAACTACTGAACGCCAATGCAATGCAAGGCGTTCTCATGAATAACATCTTTATTAGAGAGTATGCGAGAAAGATATGGGGAGACCACAGAAACTAGTGTATATTGTGATCAATAAAATATCCGAGAAGATAACTCAACAATAATTCGTACTATGGACCTGTTTAAAATTCTCCTTGAAACGGTAGATAATGCAATAACGAGTATTCGGCTACATTTATACGAACTGGAAAATTCTTCAAAGTAGATTACCAATCTGTAAAATCGAATGTACTCTCAGTAAATTGAATTGCAATTTTTAAATTCTGTAGAAGCAAGGTTAGAAACTTTCATCCAAAACCAGAAATAATCTCCGCAGAAGAGCAGGGGCAGGGAAAAAAGAAAAAAATCCCTTACACTGGATGAGAATCATCAAGAAGACAAAACCTCAAGTGAGGCAAGACACTCGGATACGTGACTCGAGTTTTTGTTATCCGGATGGATGGTAACAGAACTTCTTTTTCCCTCCTCTCCTGATGTCCTGGAATGTCCTTCGGCAGACGGAAATTCTGGGGACGTGATCGATTACAGCAATATACCTATCAAACCAATCCGCTCGTTCTAACAGTTAGTTGCAAAAGAGATTTTAAATTATCCGTGAAAGTTAAGCGAACAAGAGAAGGAAGAGGCAATTTTTCAAATTTAAAAGAAAGACATGAAGAAAATAAAGTTCAAAGAGTGAGTTTTCTGGCTCAAAACAGCTTATATTTCTAACGGTAGAAAATAAAAATGCATGGCGATCGGAAATACATAAATGGATTAATCTCAAACATAATTTAATTCATTCATATAGTTCGAAGCAATACCAACTATAAGTTACTGGGTAAATATCTGCAAGTAATTATAAGGAAGAAAGTGTAGGTAATATGCTTCATTCTAGAATTAGAAATATTATAACCAAACAGCTCTCTGAGTCAAGAAATCAAAAATGAATAATCTAGGCAAATAAGTAAGCAAGTGTGGGTGTGCTTCTTCATTCTAGAATCAGAAATATTGCAACCAAACAGCTCTCTGTGTCAAGAAATCGAAAATGAATATTTTAGGTTATCTGCCTTTATTAGATTTAAGCTTTTCTTGTATAAAACCGAAATTAAACCAAACTAAACTAAGTGGCATGACAGCCCATGTGGGCCAAGGCCTACCAATATCTGCTTTCTTGACCGAGGACCTGGGGTGCAAGGATATGTCCCGGTTAGTTGGTCAGCCTAACGCGGAACCTCCTATGTTAGTTCCAAAGGATGCTTGGTCCTCAGTTTAGAGACCCACTGATGGGATGAAAGGCTGAGTCGACCTTGCCCAGCCCGAGGAGCGAACCTCGGACCTGTGTATTGGGAGACTGCACCACTTGGCTTCCTTTCTTGTATAAAAGAACTAAGAATAAATAGTATAGGAAAATAAATAAGATTACTGGATTAATTTAGAAGTACTCGTCCATGTGTTTTCCTCATTTACGACAAACTTAAAAATTATTGGACAGGAATTAACTATTACAAAAAAAAAAAAAGTTTGATTTCACTATTTTTTTTATTCTAGAAAAACTACGGCGAAAGACATCGCAAAGATATTAAAAGTAAGAAACACAAAAGTACACCATAACCGATTTCCCAGTATACCATTTTAATATAAAGGGGAAACAACACCGAAAAACACTTTCTTGGAGGGCTTCAATACTCCGAAATTTAAAAAGACCATAAATGTTCCAAGAATAGGCCATGTAGTTAAATGAAGCCCTCTGGTGAGCTAAGAGCAGCAGGGGGAGGAAAGCTGATAACGCCCCAGAGTGCAAACACAGCCCGTTATTGCCTTTTTTAACTAGGAAGAAAAGATCAACGCTGTGTGGCCGGCGATACCTGCAGAGACAGGACCCTTTTTCTAGAAGATATTGCTTAGAAGCGAAGAGTTTGGTCTGAATTGAATCAACACTAGAAGGAAGTGGAGTAATTCAAGGCTGACTAAGAAAATATTAGTCTAGCGACATAACAAATAATACGATTGGTTTCGCCAGCAGATAAATAAAGAAAATAACCCAGCAAGAATAGCTGGATAGAATGCCTTAAGTTTAAATTTCAATTCAGGGAGAAATCTAATAACTAATAAACTTCCCAAGAAGATGTTTAAAATTTCGATTCGCCGCTTCATTAAAGCAGAAAAATCTTGGTGTCACTAGAAATAAACAAGAAAATGAAGCCTTCACAATCGATTAAAATAATCGCTCCACAAGATTTAATAAAGTCATGATGCTGAAATTACCTTATTATTTTTATTTCTAAATTTTTGTTCAAAAATAAAGGTTTTGGTGAATTTTTCAAAGATTAATATTTTATCACACGATCGAATGTTTGACTACGCCCTGTCATAAGAGAATGTATAGCAAAATCTGTAAGATTGAATGACCCTTGCAGAAAAACATAACTCGAATAATTTGAGGAAATAGATAATTTCAGTAGAATCTGAATCTCGAACAATGAAAGTACATTTAAAAGATTTCTAGCATATATTACTAAAGCCCTGTTTCAACGATACGTGATCGCTTTGAGCCCGGCGCATTTTATCCTCTTTCCCCTCACTTGTGGTTTTCCAGGGTTCTTTGATTTCTGTTCATCTTACCGACAGTTTGCGGGAAGCTCCCAATCCATATCCACAAAACGAGAGTGGTCCTACAGTGGGTCAGATGGCAGATTTAAGACAATATCCGTAAATGCAACGGGCCGTCGGAACGGGGCTTAACATACAAAGGACAAACAAGCAACTTCCGCAGTAAATTCAATCTAACAAATTATACATATCTGAATGAGAAAAGAAATATATTAAGAAATATAAACGCTGAGACCTTAACAAATAAAGAAAATAAATGAATATAGATATCATGACATATTTTATAAATGCAGAATATATATATCATATTGAAACTACAAAAAGAGATAAGACTTTATAATTTATTATCTTTATTAAATATCGAGGACGACATCTGGACAGGTATTATATTAGTTGTGCTGTAATAAGTTTGTAGGATATAGATTCATGTTTTTCAGGAAGTTTGTTATAAAATTTAGAATTTCTTTGGCATCTACGTATAGTATTAAAAAATGAAAAAGAGGAGATGTTTTCGATTTCATAGTTGCTGATATCACTGATAACAGAAATATTCTCTCCAAAATAATTTCTTAATCAATCTGAAAATTTAAAAGCGAAGTTTGCAAAACTTCAATATACAGTACACTCCCGATTATCCGCGGAATTGGGTGGCGCGGCCGCCGCGGATAACAAAAATCGCGGATAATCCGAAAAAAGCTAAAAACGGGTATAGCAAAAAAGAAAACAGTCATTCCAACTTTGAAAAATCGTTTTATGTACAATAAAACGTAAAATAAACAGCAGGAAATGTTTAACTAACGCTTAATATTTTAGTATATCACTCAAAACTAACCTAAAATGCACTTTGTTAATGAAAACAGAAAAGGTGCTTTGTACTTACGAGAGGCGTCAAGGATACACAGAAAAATTAATACATATGTACTGTTTCAATACTGTAATGTATTATGTAATTACAAAAGCATAACTGTAAAACTGCACCTTTTTGAAAAAATCAGTAAAAAAAAAAAAGATAAAAACTTTGCGCGGCAGTCGCGGATAATCCGCACCGCGGATAACCCGCCCGCGGATAATCGGGAGTCTACTGTATATATATATTTAAAAGATACAACTTTCAAAGCGCAACTAATATTTCCGAAATGAATAATCTATAAAAGTGAAGATATAAAATAATTTTTTTGTAATTAAGTTTATTACCATTCATAATTTCACTAAATAAAAAAAAAAGCAATATGTCTTAGAACAGCTGGAAATATTCCAAAACTTATTTCAAATCTTCCGCTGGCCTGACTGCTCTTATTTCTCAGTTGAGATATGTTTATACCAAAACTTCTAAAATATGAATGGACTCAAGACATGGATTCTCAAAAATGCAAGAAGACAGAGAGAACGAAGGCACAGGGGAATTCCGTTGGCAAGGAAACGTTCATCCGAAGGATTTCTTTCTATATGTTGAGCATTTCTCATTTTATAATAAGGATCATGTGACAAATAAGAGGGCCAGATACTTTTCCAGAACTGATTCTAAATGAGAATATTATGCAGTGGGCATTTGTAAAGAGAGATGCGCTACGACATAGGAGGCCATAATAACTGGATTATATAGCCTTCATTCGAATTTCTTTCACTTTGCTCTTAAGGGCAATGGGGTCATATGTGGAGTCACAATCACATGACAAACGTCATCGCTTTCGTCGTCTCTAAGTAATTGAAAGTTATCTTGAGCTATGTTGTGTTTTGTTTCATGCTGTACAATGAATTCTAAAAAACTGATTCCATTGCTAAATCTAGATTCCATTCCCTTTGGCGTATCAACATACAGTTTCTAATATAATCATACAATATTCTTAGCAAAAGGAGTACAGAAGGTTTCAGGTTGAAAAAATTATAATGCAGAGATTAGATGAAATAATGCACACTGCTTCACTTCCTTTTAATTTATATCGCAACTGATTTCTAACTGCACACACATCAACTGGCTCTATGATATTTGGATCACAAATACAAAAAAAATTGCTAATTTTTGCTTCATTTCCTTCTTTAATAACTCGTACATAATTTCACTGCACTCAACAATTAATAAACTACGTTTGAAGATGGGAGAAAAATTACATACATTTTATTTTGAAAATCAATAAAAAAAATCAGGTTACTGCTTGAGTCATGGTCGGCTAGAGAGAAAAATATATCAGCAGAACAGCAGAAGACCTTTTTAAGAAAATAAATTATCATTATTCAGAGGTATCTTCGTTTTAGAATTTAAAAAAATGATCGAAGCACTGAAAGAATAATTTGACACCCTCCGAGAATTTCCAAATGCACTAAAAGCAATAAAATTGGTCAGGAAATGTACCGACACAACAGAAAAGAATTAATTATCCTTAACACACTACTCGAATAAACTGCCTACCTTAGTTAGTCGACTACTGATTATGACAAGAGAAAGAGCAGAAATGAAAGATGCACGAGGAATTCGACACCAGTTAAGTAATTTGACGGAGTACCCATAAAATACCACTAATTTTTTTTCTCCCTCTTTTTCTCCTTTTCTAATAATCTTAATACAAGATCAGTTGTTAACTATCGAATTTTCAGATTTTTAAGCTTAACTAATTTTTTCAATTAATGCTTTTGTAATAAGATTTTTTGTATGACTAATTGTTTTTATATGTTTTTTGTAACATAATAATATTTTTTGATGTTGGATGTTGCAGACGGAAAGCCCAAATGATTTATCCAATATTCTTGTCTTCAAATTCGTCGCTGTTTAGCACTTCGATCGCAACATTTCAAATTTAAATTATATAGCGAATCTACACTGTTATGAAAAAATACAAATGGAAAAAAAATGATAATAAATAAAATATAATATAATAAAATACATACTGTGATAAATATTTTGGCAAAATAAAACAATAGCGATATAATATATTTATATACATTTTTTTTCCTCCAAAAATGCTAACCGATAAAATAAATGAATATTTCAAGATTTCTTAATTCAGTTAATTGTCAAGCTTTCAAGTGTACTGGAAATTTCCAGCTCAAAAACTGAAAAATTCAAAGATAAAATGCATTAAATTGCTGGAAAATTTTAAAAAAAGGCAAGAAAGAACTTGATTAATTTTACTAAAAATATGGGAAACTAGGTGGAAACACGACCAGATGTAAATTACAATTCCATATTGAAGTACCACGTCAGTACTTTGAAAGTCACGTCAGCAGTATTATTCTAAGGGCACGTGGAGGAGGAGGAGGAGGAGGAAGGAAGGAAGGAGGAGGAGGAGGAGCGACGCTGCAAACCGTAAAGCAGTTACGGTTTTTTAAGCCAAACATCAACCTTACCGTTAAACTCAAGATCGTGTAAAAAAGATAAAGATTTGTCTATAAAAGTACAATGAAAAAATAAAAGCAGTAAATTTTTAGAATACAGAAAAGAGAGGGGAAAAAATACATATCACGAAATGACTTTTGGTGGAAAAGGAAAAATTTGAGAAAAAATTCGACCCTTTTAATTTAATCAACTTTCGCACAATTCCTTTAACTAAATTCATTTCCTCAAGATGGTTTCAAAAGATTGGTTTAATTTTATCAACTACACATCTGCAATAAAACCTTTTAATTGAAAAATCTATAGAGTATGCTCTTTATAAATAAGAAATGAACTAAACTGAATGAAGAAGCTGCATACTTCATTATTTAAATAAATCATCAACTTTAAATATCAGCAAAATACTCCAACCATGAATACTCTGTCGTGACTTCTTTTTAAGTCAGATTTCAGAATCTTGCTCCTTTTATTGCAAACAGAAACTTTCAAAATCAAGCATTCAAACTAATGACGGGAAATATCATCATCAATGCAACACTGAGGCATGGTTTAAATTTTAAAATAAAATCCATTGCTTCCAGAAACTCAGACAAATATATAAAATGGGGTAAGTATTACTTTTGGCAAATGACTCCAGGGAAATGACAAGTGGATATGTAGCTGGAATTAAAAACTGAGTTTTGAATACCATTTGCGGGCACCAACCCTTTTCTTGTTCCTTTCGAAATGCTGGAATTTTTTTGTCCGCGCTCGAAATGAGTGCTAATGTCTTGGGTATGGAAAAGCGAGAGCACACGAGTCATTAGTCACTTCGCTTATCGAAGGGTTCCTCCACCCCTTTCACCACCCTTTCGCAAACAAAGCATAATTGCATCCAGATAACGGACTTAACTCCTACTGGACAGCAGGTATCGATTTCAGAATGGATAATAAACCGATGGCCTCCCGGATGGCCCATTAAACAGATACGGATAGACAAAAGGAGAATTCGAAAGAGGCCTTGGGTTAAAAGTTACAGTGACTCTATGGTAGTTGAATGATTTTTATCCATCTTAACATCTTAACAAAAGAGAAGAGAAATACCCATTTGCCAAAATTCATTATTTATTCAGTTGCTTTTTCTGTTTCTCACAGATTCCAAATAAACATCAAAAGGAGAAAAAAATTAAATTCCTATTCTAATTTTTCAGAACTTATTCGTAATAACATGAAACCCTTCGAGAACTTACTACGCATAAGTGATGCAAAGTACACGTCTAAAAATACAGTTTTAATACATTATGGTGTTCAGTCAGTAATAATTCGTTCTGAAAGAATGTTAAAAATAAATTTTAAAAAGATATTTAAGCGACAAAATAGCTACATCTACAAAATTTGTATAAAATCCTAATTTATTGTTATTTATAAGATATGAAGCTTAATATTAGGATTATTAATTATCCTTGCATTATAATAATAAGGAAAATCTGAAATTTCATTCTATACAAACTATTTGGATAAATCCATATCCCTCTGACACCTTAGCTTGCGTTTTTATACCATGAAAGAACCCATGAATGCAATGTTGCTGGAAACGGTTAATGGCAGAGAATTACAAGTAATTCCACTATGAATCAAAAAATATAAAAGTGAACGTTTTCCGGCATTCAAGTTTATTATTTATTATTCGAGTTTATAAAATTATGTATCTTCGTGATATAATGAAGCTTACATTGGCGATTCAGACATGACACAGTTTGAAGAAAAGGAAGGAGAAGAAGAGAGAGAAAATAAAATAAATAAATAAATATAAAGAAGAAGAAGAAGGAAGGAAGAAAAGTTGAACCTGGGTTTGAGGTATTAAAAATATTAAAAAAAATTTACATAAAAGAAAATTAACTGATCTTAAAAATGATAAAATTCGATTCCGAAAGTGCTGAAGTCCGTGTTTTTACGGAAATCTGCCATGCCTCGCAAATTTATACAAAGGTAGACTCATGGAAAGAAAATAATAAATTTATAAAACAATAGCTGCTCTATGTTCTGAATTTGTTAAAACAAAATTCTCCATCTCCATATATATCAACGAAACATATGATACGTGGAATTACTTTCAGCTCGTCACCAACAGATTTTTTTGGCAGTTATATTTTATATGAACAAATAGCACCAATTCAACATTAAAAAAAGTATGTCATGCGATACTTTCAAAATGTGTCTAGGATTTCCAAATCAATCATTATGATTAGATCAATTTATTTTAAGAATTTGCTGATGTTGCGAAGGAGGAGGGTTGCCATTTAGTACGTAGATTTTTCATATTTAGAAATACACTAATCTTAAGAATTATCATATCAATTATGTTCTGAAATATGACACTAGAAATAGAAATGAAATTCGAATCCAGAAAGTCTATGAAAGTTCATTCTAGATAAAAATATTTCTAATTTAATATTCTCATTAAACTATATAACCTGTTTCGTTCCACTATCAAAGACACACAATTCGGGCACAATCTGGGTATCAACGGCATACAAATCAACAGCGGGAAAAATACGAAAAGATAACTATCATTTCAAAGAAATGATTAAAATAAAAGCAGCCCGACCGTTACCAAAAGTCGGACCAATGAACACGATTCCGCGAAAGTCCTGTTACGAAAGGGGTCGCCCTATCCCCCCTAGAAGTAGGAGGTGTGGGTGTTCAGCGGAGCGAGCGGGAGAGCTCAAGCAAACGAGCCAAGCGTAACGCTGACTGAACTGAAAATTACATTAGGGGGTTGAGAGAGAGGAGGTACGCCCCTGCCCTCCCACTCTTTTCCAGACTTTAAGAGGAAAGAATTAAAACGGCGTCGCCGGAGAGAGAAGCAAGGTTATTTGTCCATTAAGCAAACTTTAGGCAAAATCATCCGCGAATGTAAAGTTTTTCTATTAGAATGCAGAAATCCTCGACGCTTAGTAGAAAAATTAATTCTATAAAGCAGCGGAGCGTGAACATATTGGTACAAGTAAACTGAGATTATTGCAAATGGATTGGATTACGTCGACGCACTATAAGTGGGGGTAATTTATTATCTGACAAAACACGGCTTAGAAGAAAGAACATGTAAATATTAAATGTTTATCTCGAGAGAGTTTCCATTTTATTGCTTTTTTTTAAGTACAAGGATAAAGCGGCTACTGTTTTTTGAAACATGAAGATTTATAACCTGCTTTACAGCAGAATTCAGTGTTAATTAAACTACGAAACATAAATAATAAACAACTATTTTAATTCAAATATAAACTTAATAGCACACACATACTGCGTCAAGATGGTACTCTGGAACGAATGCAAATCGTGTAGACAGTTAAGACAAGCTTTAATTTTAAAGTGATCAAACTGTTTTCATTTTGAAAATGAGTTTCTTCACTTTCACTTTGGTCATAAATATTTTACAAAAAATTTCTTTGACTATTCTTTTTGACTCCTGAACACTCTATTTCAAATAAAATCTGGCAGAGCACAGAACTTAAAAGTGAAATATTATTTCGAAGTTTGATTAATCTCGGATAATACTCCAGAAAATGAGTTTATAAAAAGAAAAGGGGGAAAAAAACTCTTCTTACGTAACATTCAATTTTTTAACGTAAATTTAAAAAAAAATCACCAGATTCGTAACTAACTTCTCCAGGATTGCTTTTTTGATCACATTCCAAAAGTCAAAGGAACATCTGCAGCAAATTAGGGACATCTCACAAAATTATCTGTAATATTTTTTACATCGTCAAACGCAGCTGTGTTTTACACATGGCGATCATTTGTATGAATATTTAATTAAAGCCAACTCTTTGCTCATCTACTTTTACTATAAGAACAACTTTAGGCATTGAAAACGTTCTCTTAACTACTTAAAATTTTTTTTAAAAAATTGCGATTTATTCAGTAGATTCTTCCGCCGATCAAAGTCCCCCCCCCTCCCACGAGGAAATGATTTTCATAGTAAAGTTTATTATTAAAACTTACTTTCCTACCAACGTGGAACTAAAAATCATGGCCCCACGTTGGGCGCCAAATGTGGTGGAATGAAAATCATTATGATCCGTGCAGTGGAAGCAAGAAGACCTATGTTTTCGGGTCCTCTTGCACCCAACATTTCTTTAATGATCGCATTTCACACAAAACACGAAGATAAGACAAGGCATAAACACGCGCATACTTTAACAGAACGCGCACATTTTATCATATCATTATAATTACAATCGCAATGCACTATGGGATGCGTACCTAATCAGGCATCGCCATCTATTATCCAAAAGAGAAGATAGAGTAATGCTATAATATCTAAATTTAAATTAATTCTGATGCCAATGTATAAAGTTCTCAGAAAATTCATCTTGATACTTATGACACATATGCTTATGACACACATTTAAGATATATTAATTAAATTCTCCAAAGCTATATCAATTCATTCCTCAATTAACGTGCACAGATTAACTCCAAATGTGATATTTACTATTAACCCTTTACAGTCAAGCCCCAAGGACTGTGCTTTGGGATATATAAGAATCTCCAAGTACTGTCACCACTCAAAAATATAAGCACAAACACGGAAAAACATGACTTCTCATCCGTCCTCTAGTAAACAGACGGCAGAAAATTATGACCATTCAATTCCTGGAGGAATCTCCGCGGAGCGAAGGCACACCAAAACAAACTCCAGTTTAATTTCCCTGTCCTCCTTTTCGCCCCCCCCACCCTGAAGCAACATTTGTCACTCTAATTCGCAAGGTCGGTGGCTCAACAGCTCCCCACTTCATTATCATTATATTCCATTACCAGAGGAATGTCCTCCGTCCTTTAAACATGCATCCCCATCCATCTTGCGCGCTGCGCCTGACACCTGTTCGAAGTAAGGAAAGGGGACACGAATTAATGGACAGTCTATTAGGACTTGGAGAAGGGGTGCTAATGAGCTCGAAAACAAGAGAAGGTCGTTTAAAAAACAGAGGGTGCTTTATTTAAGAAGTTCCCCCCAATTTTAGAAAAAAAAGAAAGAAAAAAATGGGGAAAACGTTGGAATGAGGCGAGAGGATCATGTGAGATGCCACTGACAATTTTTTTTTCTCCCATCATGCCGTCCTTTATTTTTTTAAAAAAAAGTTGTTTACATTTTTTTTTATTTATTTACGATATTAATTAAATGTGTTTTTGGAATTTTAAAAAACACAAATAAAGAGAAGTAAAAAAGTAAATAAATATACCAGTTTTAAAATGAAGAAAGAAAGAAACATAAGATTAAGAAATATAAATTTAGGCCCAGTCCCTTAAGTGACCTTTAACTATCTGACTGTTAGCATTTATACTTCTGTAGTCAGTAGCAACTGAAGCTGACAATATAGAGGATGCTATACAATGCATCAATAAGCCAAATGAAATAATCTTGAATATAATTTTAGTATATCTCAAGGCTATAGTATATTTAAATAAAGAGAAGTAAAAAAGTAAATATATGTATAAAAAGTACATATAGGCAGTAAAGTAAATATATGTAATATGAAAAAAAAATAAAAAAAATAGCCACATAAGGGTGAGAAATATAAATTGTTATTAGGTACAGTCCCTTAAGTGACTGTCAACTTTTTGACCATCGGCATTCATACATCAGTAGACAGTGTTAATTGAAGCTGACAATACAGAGGATACTATGCAATGCATCAATAAGTCAAATGAAATACTCTAAAATATATTTTTGAAATATTTCAAGGTTATGGTATATTTAAGTAGAATGTCAATAATCGATAATCTGTAATAGAAATAAATGGAACGGCGTATTTAAAACGAACTTTATTTCATAACATACTATCAACAACACAAAACATATACAAACACATGTAATGTCATTCATCGATTGCACAGTCTATGGCAGATAACTCATCCTCATTCTGTACTACTACCCAACAGGAAATTCCTTATTACCTATTTTTACTTTCTTTATATGTCTGATCCATAAGTAGATTTCAAACAAGTAGTAGCGGTACTAATACTAAATTAAATAGCAGTCGGTTTTCAAAACGTTTTGTTAAAAGATTTCTAGTTGAGTTTTAATGAGATCTTGATTATCAAGAAAAACGCTTATGATACCATATTTTTTCATATATTATGTTTCGTATTGTCAAGCATAATGGAAATGATTAAAGCATCATTCAATACTTGGTAAGGAAAACTAAGTAAATGCACAAAATTGTCCACTATTTTCAAAAACATCTTTATTTTTATTGTTTTAAAATATAATAAATTGGTTACATAGAAAAAAAATATATGAGAATAAAATTAATCATTATTTATTGTTTATAAGAATTGATATTTCGTGATTTACATTAATTATATTTTAAAAGCCAAAGAAGTGAAAAATTCAGAAAAATAGTTAAAATCATTATTTATAGGAATACACCACTTCATATTTAATATCAGCTTAATTGTGACACATCCATTTTTTAAAGTCTTACCATCGAAGTTTTTAAATTACCGAAATCATAAACAGCTAAACATATTTAAATAAGATTTTAAATAATGTATAAGAAAAATCATAGCATTAATTAATTTCTAACAGAGTACTTATAAAATATCAATATTAAAGTTCAGCTAAATTGTGTATACGTTTTAAAATAGTGTAATTTTTTGATAAATTAAAAAAAAAATATCTAGTTTTAACAAATTGATCAGTTCCAAATTATATAAATATTTTTATTGTAGAACGCAAATATTAAAAAATCAGAAACTGTTCATACAAAAAGAGAAAAAGAACAATTTATAATTAATGTTAAAGGGGGGGGTTCGACAATCGACGGAAATTATTCTTCAACCACATAAAACTTGGAATATGTTTGAAGAAATTTCATCACACAAAAGAGTCCACTATTACAACTTGCACACAATTAGCCGTCCTAAAGAGATTAATCTGTAAAGCTTGTTTCCTTACAAGTATACTATTCAGGTAAAGAAAAGGAACCTACTATTCTGCACAACATAGTTTTATCAGATTTTTACAAATTTTTCAGAAAAATTCTGAATGCAGAAATAAAAATTAATATATTTTTGAACTGAGAAGAGCTTTATTCCCCCCCCCCCTTTTATGAATGCCGTAAGAATGACGAAGTTCCTGCCACCATTTTTGCAAAGGTTAACGAAATGCAGGGAAATGGGTAACTCCAAAAAATATGAGTTGCCATGGAAATGAAAATAAGATGTATAGCTGTCGTGTACAGCTCAGCTTCAAAAATTAATAATAAAAGAACTGTGGGAGGCCGTCGCCGCTGCTTAAACCACAAAAAGAGCCAGAAATTCTATCACGTTTTCCGTATTAAAGAGGTTTTTTTATTTCCCATGTGACAATATATTAATTCTTGGAAATATTCTTTAGTGAGTGTAAATTCCAGCTGCAATCATAAAGAAAAATGTGCAAAGCAAACTACAACTGACATATTATTCACAGATACCATAAAAATAGTAAAGACTCAAAATAGAAAGGAAGAAATAAAGATAAACCATGCAAGTTTTCTTTAATTCAAGAATAAATCAAGACTATAAGATTAATGCAATTAAATATGTTTCATAATTCCGCATTCTAAGCAGAAATAGACATTTCTTATCAGAATGGCAACTCTGTTCTACCTTATAAGGCTTCTATTAATTTAATTTAACATTGTTTTTGATATTCAAGATGAATTCTTATGATCTTTGTGAAGAATTCTAATGAAATAAAAAATTTCAGACCAATGAAAAAAAAAAAAAAAAAAGAAAAGAAAGAATGAAACAGGATAAATAGTATCATAGAATCTTATGTGAGTTTTAGTGATTCAAAGTTTAATTTTAACTTACATCGTACTCAGATTGCATAATAACTATATAATTTAATATCTTTATTACCATGAATGCATTCTCCAAATTAAGGAATAATGATTTATTCAAATAAAAAATGCGCATTTTTAAAGCTTTTATGTAAGGTTTTAAAATATATCTACCTGAATGGAAATAATTTATTCCCTCTCTGCGTGTATGTGCGTGCGTGCGTGTAATAATTTCAATATATCAACATTCTTAAAACTAATCATTTTCTAGCCGACTGATTTCGAACTTAACTTCTAAAATGAGTTCTTTCCATGTTCTTAGTATTAAATTTACTTATGTAACTTTAACTGCATAACATGAAGCTGCAATATCAGGTAAAATAAATCAAAATAATTCTACTAAATATCCTTTAGAAGATATATAAGCCTCGGATGCTCTTACATGGCCCTCATTTCCTACTTTTTTTGTCTAGTTTTACCCAGATTGTCACTCGAGATACTGGTCATACTTCATATAGACCTTATAAAGACTGCTAAAAAATCTTTCTGCTTAATCACTAATAAGAATAAATCTGTGATGACTCCTCACATGCTCATTTACCAAAAATTTATATTTTAACTATATACAGCCCTAAAAATACATCTACCCATGAAGAAAAAAGTACAAGCAAATCGCATCCCCTATACAATTTGCTAATCCCTTCTTTTTATACAACGGTGTTTCAGCTTCTGATATCGATTTCCAGAATTTTCAATACTTAAAACTATAAAGCTAATTGACATTTAAATTAAAAAAACAAAAAAATCACTAGGAGACGCTTAAGCCTCTCAGGTTACCTTCATGTTTTTGGGCGGATTGAAAGAGCAATAATTGTCGTAAATAAGATACGCCATCTAATTAGAAAGCTTAATGAGGAATTCGATGTTTTTTTTTTATTTTGTATGCGAAAGTCTCAATGGACTAAGATGGATCAAGCAATAATTAAACATAACAAAAAACACACAAAAATAAAGAAATTACAAAATAAATAAATGAACCTGATTAATAACCACCTAATTTACGAATTCGCGTCCCTGCTAATTAGATGGCACATTCTATTTGGGATATTTATTGTTATTTTCATTCCCTATAATAACATAACATAAAGGGCATTTGAGATACAGAAGCATTTCCAAGTGATTTTTGCGTTTTAAATTACTTAATACTTGCACTTAATTGTAGATTTAAATACTAAAAATTCAATCATTCGATGTAAATGTCAGAGAAGGGGTTAACAAATGTTTTAAACGAAGACAAATCGCCATTGCATGCAAGATGTTTTACCTAAGCATTTGATGAAGAGACATATTGTCTGAGAATTAAAAGGATGACATTGCTCATTGTTATATCAGATTCAGTGGGAGTTCATTAATTAGGAAGCAAGCATTGCGGCAAAAGATAATTTTCAAAAGTCGAAACATACTCTTAATTCAAAATGGTACCGTTAATTTTAATTAAACAATTATTTCTTGTATTCACTGTAAGATCTGCAAAATTCTACATTTCGAAAATATTGATGGTTGTTCGATCTGCCAGAAGTTATATTTAAGCAAGAAAGTAAAAAAAAATTATTTTGTCGCCACAATCAAATCATCAGTTATTTCCCCAACTAAAACTGAAGAAGACCATCTTGATCTGAACACAAGGCGAAAACAAAAAATTTTAATTGCACATACTAAGCAGGAAGCGCTTCCTTTGCACGAATATTAAGCGGAAACGGTAAAAAAATTAAATAAAAGATAAAAACAGGTAGGGATGGAAGAGGAAGCAATTATACAAACTCTAGTTGTGCGATTTCCTGGAGATTAGGGATGAGCATCTAAGGTTATAGCCATTTCTTTTTTATCATGCATAATTTTGCCATTGCTTCAAGTGATTTTGCGCATGATTTTAAAGTGTTCGCAAAAATTGCGTCTCATACAACTCGTGCTCTTTTTCCCACAAGCAATAATTGTACTCGGAATAAGAAAAGGTTCTCAAATCTAAATTATGTTTACACGAATACAAAACCATAAAAACGCATTACATTAAAGTCTATAAATATCGCAAAATAATTGAATCAATACTTTCAAGAACAGTGAAAAGGTAGTATCTGATTTTCGCCGATGTCGACGATCCCCCGCTAATTGCTTCCCTAATAAAAGCTAAAGCAAATGGCAAGCTAAACAATTGAAGTTTGGACAAAAATCGAGTCACATCACGATGATAATAACATATTTTTCAGGATACCAACATAGTGCTTCTATACTTGATTCAAAGTTTTTTTAATGCTATATGCCTTCAGAATGATTTATAATTTAACAGCATGTTTGCTGATTCAAATTATCTCATCTTTAATTTAACAAAAATAACTGTGTAAAACTAAATTTCTATTCATTTAATATCTTACCGTTTCATAGATTTATTTTTTTCTTCTTCAAATGCAGGTTTAGATGCTGTGATCAGTTTTATGACGATTTAAAAAAAGTCATGAATAGGAAAATTTTTTTAAAAAATTTTTTCTAGATTAGAAAATGATTTTAATTACAATATTATTTGTAATTTTCGTTCATCAACATAGTTTTCTTATTGAGAATAATTAAATATTGATTCCGAAAGAAGGCTCACAGTTAACAGGTGGGTATTATTTATAAAGGATAATAAAAATCTAAATATGAATTATTATTGCATAAATAATTAATAACATAAATTCAAGTCTTTTAAAGGAATTAATATATTAAATGCCTTGATAAATTTATAAATCCGAGCAATGAATTATTGGTAAATCTCGATGGAATTATGGAAAAAACATGGTTAAGTCAAATGAGAAGAACTGGAAAATCATTCACTCGACGAATCTCATTTCCGATAGGTTTATTTTTGCGATATATTTGAATCAAAATTAATGGCTGAAAATATATTGCAATCTACGAAATAAAAGTAGTCAAAGAAAAAAAAATGCGCATAAACCCAGAGCATATGCTGAAATTCCTTCAATTGGCAGAATGTGTCAAAATCTAGATAACAATGCCCACTTCTATTAGCTGACAAGAATTAATATTCGTATTAATTATGATGAGATATAAAAATTTAAAGTATATTACTACTTCATTATGTAACATCTACTCAATGTGCAACCCTTTTGGGGATACGTCTTGCAAAAGAAAATGCTGTAAGGTATTCCGCGTTAATAATCTCGGTTGAAGAATCATTTCCCAATAAATCAATTCCACTAGAAGTCGCATATAAGCTGAAGAAAACTTCAGGGCATCCATTTAAGCCAAGAGCTAATCCCCAATCCCAACATACGACACTCGCAAGACGGTCGCACCTTTCCTTTCATTACAGGAAAAGAGACGAGTAAATCCCCCTTGCTATCTGCCGCTCTCAATCCCCGCAAAACAAACAACCATCGTCCCTGTTATTATATATCAACAATGCATAATTGTTTTACCGATGCTGGCACAGCACATTAATTACACGTACCCCACGTCGCTAGTTAATGGCTGCCTTGATTTTCCACTGAGAATGCAAGTTTAAGAGCACGGCAACCGGAAGGGCATTATGCAAATGAGCAGAGGCATCAAATAACAATGCAGAACGAGAAGATTCGTTCCCTGTCTAACGAGATTGGCTCTTTGATGTTCGGAGTGTAAGAAAGTACAATTCGACACTGCATTTCTTTTCGGTTGCCGTCTATTGATTGGCTATCATCACAGAAAAATTTGGCGTCCAGATTTACGTGAGGCATTTAATTATCCTGTTGCAGAAAGGGTGCTTCATTTGGAAGGTGACTGACTTGCAAAAGAAGGAATGAATGAAATGAATGTTTTTGAGAAGCATAGAAAATAAATGGTATTTTCCAATATTGCTTCAATAATTGTAAGATTTCTGCGTAATTCTTTATAGAGCTCTGAATTCGAAAGAGCGATGGTAGATGGGTTCAAAAGTGTAACCACCTTCTGGTGTGGATAGAGCAAATGTCATTTTATTTCGATTAGTATTTTAATTATAGTCCCAATTAGAGGTAATGATTATAAATGCTCCCTACAAGCCTATATAAGACTTTATACTTATTTGGGTAAGCTAGGTCAGAGGAGGTATTAATAATTGATGTTACTAAGGTACAATAGCTCTCAAAGTAGTCCGATAATATGCCATGAACATTTATAAAACCAGCGGGTGTGGTGTCTCCAAAATTTTCTCTTTTGTCTAATAAACTTGCCATACCAGAGAACGCCTTATATAGTAATATATAATAGTTGCAAAATTTTAACTTTCGACAAGAATTTAGCATTTTTGCTGAACTTATGGCGTCATCCTTGGCGAGATAATTGGTGATTAATCTATGGCATGCGTTAATAGCATCTGAAAATCGAATCTGTGTTTTAGACATGTTTTTTCAATCGATTAAAACAAAAATTTGGCACAAAACTGCACTTGTAGTCACAAAATCCCATATCAAATTTGATATATTTAAGTCACTGTGTATCCCCTCCCAACTAAGAATAAACAATAAACATTGCGCTTCGTTATTGAGACACGTTCCAGGAAATCCGGAGTAACGAACGCATTCTTCTTCGAAGTCTACAATTCTTTGTTTTGGTGAGCGATATTTTCCTATTCCCGGTCCTCTTGCTTAGAACATGCGAGTAGGCTACCAAAGTTCTTATTATTATTATTTATGTTGGCTTAGTGACCCGTATATATGTAATCAAATGATATATTTAACTGTTCATATTTTAATGTCAAATTCACTGTATTTCAAAAGCAAAATGGCTTGTATGAAGTATTTTTGTTGGTGTTTCTACTCCTTTCTCTCCCACCCCCCTTGTTTTACTTTTCTCGTACATGAAGAATATATAAAGAAAAATATTCTAATCATAAAAAAAAAAAAAGTTGGAGTTGGAGTGGAGTCTCCCCAAAATTTTCTTGCATAGTCTCTAATAAACTTATTATGCCAGAAATGCTTTACAAAATATTTGCTTACAATAGTTACAAAATATTAACTTTTGGCGTCAGTTTAGCATTTTTACAGAATCTATCGTGCCATCCTTCGCGACTTATTTGGCGTTTAATCCCTGTATGCATTAATAGTATCCAAAAATCGAATTTATATTTTTAATACGTTTTTTTTTTTTTTTTTCTTTCACCCGATTGAAGCAAAAATGTCACACACAACTATGCTTGTAGTCACAAAATCCCATAACAAATTTGATATGTTTAAGTCAGTGCGGTTTGGTGTTATCGCGTTTACATGCTTCTGAAAGTATTGACGGACAGACAGTCAAAGAGTAGTTCGATTTGGCTCAAAATTTAAAAGATGTCTATGTTACAGATGTTAAATCTGTGTACTGAATTTTATCCATCTAAATCTCTTCGCTTTGAAGTTATCATATTAACTTATATTCCAACAACCAAATAGACAAACTTCCTCGGAACAGATTTTGTTCAAAATTTGACAGAAATCTTCAAATTTGGCGCGAAAATCTTATACCAAATTTCATCTATCTGGATCAAAGCGTTTTTGAGTTCTCTTTGTCACAGACAGACTGTCATTTTCGAAAAATGTGTTGTTTTTTTTAATTCAGAGAGTTCTAAAACGTGGGGAGTCATCAAAACGGCGAGTTCGAATTTTTTAACGATTACAATACTTTGGATATGCTACGTATACGAGAAAGTAATAACTGATGAATTTGGGAATGCTTCCCACGGCCTTTCAAAAGGTCACACGAAAGGAAAGAACTTAAGGACGGACCACCAACTGTCATGGCGAGCCTCGCCACAGATCAGCATTTCATACAGCTCTTCCACACACTTGCATGCATTATGCAAAGACCCCGGCGAGAGTACATCGGAAATGAGAGCTCCTTCCAATATCTGATCCGTTATTGAATTCCGAAGCGGAAATTTCAAAGTGGAAGTGGACCCTTCCGGAAGCAGAAAGCTGGTTGATTTATGAGGTTATAATTGTCACTTTGCGGCGGAAGTCACCGGGATCGATCCTCCCAGCCCGCAATCCTGGAATTTCAATCCGCTAAAAGGAATAAATTAGGGAAATTATTATTACGAATGCAACTTGCCGCCTTCCGACACCAACTTGATGGATGAGATAGAAGAGTGGCACCGAAAGGTATTTATCGACATCGACTTCGCGATAATTCACTGTTTTATCGAATACAAATCCTTTTCACTTTCTCGTATACGTAGTACAGAGAAAGAATTGTAATCGACAAAATATTTCAACTCGAGATTTTGTCGAATTCAGACCTCGCTGACTACGATAAATGCATTTTTGGAAAATGTTAGTCTGTGACAACGATAACTCAAAAACGCTTTCAGCTAGACGAATGAAATTTGGTATACGATCTTAAAATCAAATTTATAGATTTCTATCACGTTTTGAGTAAAATCTGTTCAAAGGAACTCCGTCTGCACGAATGTAATTTAATACGATACTACAAAACGAACAGAGAAAAGGTACATAAAATTTGATTCACACGTTTAACATCTATAGTGTAAGACACCTGTCAGATTTTGAGCCAAATCCAATTACGGGTTGACTATTTGTTGGCCTGTACTTTTAGAAACTTGTAAACGCGATAATTCAAAAACTCAATGACTTAAATATATAAAATTTGCTATTTCTTCATATTTCTACACCACACCAGTGGGACAGCGTTTCGCCCCAACAGATTTACCAGACCTGCTTGACAGGACGGTTCTTAGGTGGAATCGGGTCTCGAATCCGATGCCTCAGGTTCCGAAGCCGAGACCTTATCACCAGGCCGCTGTGGCCCGTTACCAAATTTGTGACAAATATATTTTGGTGTAATATGCTCCTTGAAACGATATTTTTGAAATTTAATTAAAAATTTAATTGATCTAAAATTAAACGGAATTATGAAGTTTTGTTGCCATAACTTCTAAAAATATCAACCATAAAAATTATTTTTACATCAACTTTAAAATACAAAAAGTTACCTTTCTAATTATACTAAATTAATTCTCTTGCAGCCTTTTCTAATAATAAGTATCAGAGTTACAGAGAACTTCGAATCGTTTTTATTGCTTCGTAGTATTGAATTGAGTAATTTTCTTCCTAAGAAAGAAAGATTCGGCTAATGAGAAATTAAAGTTTCGCAAAAAAAAAAAGAACAATTTAAAACAGATTATCTAGACGATTAAGTTTTTAAGGACATTATGATATCATGGGACTCTACAGTGTAGAGTCTACACCATTAAAAAGACCCATGTACTCAATAAACCGAAAAAGTTTAAAATCACTAAAATAATTAATAATGCAGTGACTTTAACATCTGCCACAATTTAATGCTTAAAATATACTTTGTCGAAGGAATCATAAACGGCCAGTCATGATTATGAACTTATAAGCAATCAATACTCGGTCGACAAAGCTAGTCCTAAATAGTGAGGCTTCACTTATATATATATATATATATATATATATATATATATATATATATATATATATATATATATATATATATATATATATATATATATATATATATATAGTGTGTGTGTGTGTGTGTGTGTGTGCGTGCGTGCGCAACATTATTTTGGCGACATGTTTGGGTAACATTATTTTTGAAGACGTCGTCTCTTTGACGACATGTTATATTTTTAAATTAATTTTAATATCCATTTCGTGAAAGCATAATTATTTACAAGCAGAGACGCGGACAAGGCACGTCCGCCACAGCGCGAAACAAAAGCAGAAGGGAAGAAGGGGCCGAAACAAATTATCACTAGTCTTATATAACATGGTATTTCCGGTCACGCGCTAATGGAATACATATGTTGGCCTTTGACAAGGGCAATAGAAGTATCACTTTCATTTGATACGTAGTACTACTGATGGCGCATTAGTTTTACAGAGGAATTAATTAAACCGAAAGTGCAATTGGATCACGAAATAAGAGAATATTTTTAGAATGAAGTAACTATGGGCTAAATTAAGATAAAATCTAGGAAATTAAGTAAATTGAAATTAGAATTAAAATATCATTACATATATATGGTTTGTATTTCAGTGTGCTACTAGTTGGAAGACCTTAGAGTTCATTATTTCTTGCTCACGAATGTCACGATTTTCCATCTAACATAAACAAAGTCTGGGATATATTATATTAGAATAACGACATGTATAGTAGCAACAGAAATGGTACTTTTAGGTTTGAAGTCATAATTTATTTACTGCATCACATTAGGAGAATGAGGTTTCAGCATCATTGAAATTAATTCTACACCACATCAATACACAAGACGGATCTTTTGTATCATTTGAGTTAAGAGCTTCGAATCCCAAAAACCACGAGAATACAAGGTCAAAGCGGATATTCTGAAACATGATAAAAATAAAAAAAATATACCGAAAAAAAACTGAATTCAGAAAACATTTAATCTCTAAAATACAAGAAATGTCGTCATTTTTGTAAAAAAAAAAAAATCTTTAAAAAGGTATTTTTCATTATATTTTTTCCAATTCAAATATTAAAGAGCATGTGGCATTTATGCATTAGCAAACTAATAAAACAGTTTGTAAAATAAGGAAAAAGCTAGATACAGTTTATTTTCACATTATAAACCAATAAAAGATCGGATACTTTAAAATGAGTCCAAATTTTTACTAAACCTTTTAAAAAGCCACTTTTTTTTCTAGCATGGTATATTAAAATATTTTTTAGGATTGAGATTGATGTAAGAAAAGTGTTTCATTTAACTTATTAGATGAATTTAATTTGATTAATTAACACTTAAGTAACATATCAAAACACATCATTTTAGGTAACATAAATAATTGATGCATCAGAATTTCTGTTTTATTAAAAAATTTGTCAAAACTTATTGACAACCTACATAACTTTATACAAAGATGGATGAATTTGGTGGGAAGCAATTTGCCGTGGCCGAAAATGGGGTTAAATGTATACACATTTTTTTTTCTTTCAAAAGTGAGTAAACGTCCATACAAATGTTTTCTAATCTCTATAAAACTTTATAAATTGATCAAAATTGTAGAGAATTTTAAAATATTTTTAATCAAATGTAGGCGCTTACAAATTATATGCAAGACATACGATATCTTTTAATACTTTTGCTTGAAAAAAAAAGAGTTGCTTAGAAAAATGACTTTAAAAAATAGTTTATTTCACCCTAGCCTATCTTTTAGTCTAAATAAATGCAGATGAGGAAAGTGAGAAAAGAGCAGACGATCTAATAGAGTAGAGGTTGAAAAGGAGTGACATCGTCCAATATAATTAAAGCGGTCCTCGTTCCACTTAAAATTAAGAGTAGGGGGACAGCAGGAGAGCTCTAATTAAGTGTGAACACAAATCGAAGAGGACAGGGGAAGGGATGGAGTACGAATAGGGTAAAAAGACACCCACTCCTGCCCGCATCCATTCGGAAATCGAAACGCGCCCCCTCTATTTACCGAATATCGTGAATTCATTTATCGGCGTCGGGTGCCGCATTATTCCATTTCGAAAATTTCACAGAGGCCTCCTTTATTAACGAAATTTCCCACCGTGCCCGTAACTGAGGTTGACATGTGGGGCGGGAAAGACCAGACAGATATTAGATTAAAACTTCAGAAGTGAACGGATTTTATTAGATATATGCCCGATTGATCCTGTCGCCTTATCGCAGAGTAGGAAAAGGATATCATTTTATGTTTAGATTATTCTGATATCCCATTTTCAAATGGCAGAAATATTTATACTCAGCCATTAACATAATAATTAAATAATAATAAGGTCGAAAATTTTTTAATAACCTGACTTAATTATATTTCTGCGTAACTGTCGACTTTCTATAGATTTAACCTTATATTTCTCAAAAATGAAAGTTTTAATGTATTAAGTATAACTAAAACATACAATTTATAGATAGAATTTCAGCTGAAAAATATATTTTTTTCATACGGATAAAAAATTAAAAATAAGAAAGGATGTTGAATAAAGAAGTAAGAAGTACAACATAGTAATTGGAGGGAAATTTGCATTACAAAAGCAAATGTAAGTACTCTCTGGTGTCCAAAATTAAAAAGTTATAAATGTAAAACAATTGATATTATTAGTAATAATACAGAATGTTCATAAATCAACAAACCAATTATGAGTCCCTCAAGAAATATGAATGATAGAGATAGAATAACTCATCCCACAATTTTTCAGCATAGCTGGTGTGACGCTTTGAAAGTTGCATGTCTTATGTTCGTCGATGTCAGTTGGCAGAGACAGAATAAGCCCTTGCTTTTTGATGTACCCTCAGATGGGAAGAGAGAAGAAATCGACTACACGCATATCTGCGGTCTTTCAAAACTTCATACCAAACAAGTAGGAAAAAGTGTGGGAGGAGCTATCCTTCTCCCCGAATATCTCCTTCGTGTTTTTGGAGAGGTTCATGCTGAACACTTACAACTATGTTCAATTTAAAATTTTCAAATGTTATTTTTGATTTCCGATGTACAACAAGGTTTTATTTTGTTTTGTTTTCTTTTACTAGCCTTGCAAAGTTGTGAGTTTATTTTATTTACATTTTGTATTATAAAATGCGAATAATAATTAGTTATTTAATATAAGTTTGTACACATGAATAATACAACAAAAAAAAACCTAATAAGACGCCAAAATCAAGTAAAAAAACGGATACACGAATAAGATAAAACATAAAAATTAATAATTCCAATATCATCTGGTAATTTTTCTATTAAAAAAAATGTTTAATTATTCGCTTTTGTTGGGACGATGAATTCAGGTCGAGAATATAGAGCATATTTAAAGTTGGTCACTCTCGAGCTGAAATCACTAAATAATTAAATAGGTCTCGAGGGGTGGTATCGAATTTTGAATACCAATTCTAAAGACAATTAAGTCCCAAGTACCATGGTACAGGTACTGACTACAGGTACTGACAGAAACGTCGGTTTAAGTCCTCCAAGAGTTAAAGCGGATGATTGATATGTGCTATTAAATGCAGAATACCTTAAAGCGAGAATGATTAGACAACACCAAATAATTTTAACATTACTGATTAAATTTCAAGATTTTCAATAATCTTCAAAAAAAAAATGTAATCCGTTAATAATTATACTATCGAAACGATTCATGAATTTCCAAGAATATAATCTAGCACTGAAAATTAGAGAACTCTGTAAAGTTTCATCGAGTTCTTTATTAAAAAAAGAAAAAACAGTTTCACTTAAGTAACATCAAATTATGATTCAATACACCCGGTATAAGACTGTCTTGTAATAAAGAAGTAAAAACAAAATGTAATAAAATGATTAGGATATTAGTTAAAAACAATTAAAAAATAGTTTTTATTTATTTATTTTTTTTATTTTAACCAAAGGATGAAAGTTATCAAATTTCTTGTATCAATGTATTTTCACTAATATCAGGCTTGATAAAAAAAGAAAGAAAAATATCTTACCTGTTCATTTTCGCCCGCTTGCCAGCTATCGTTACTCTGAAAATAAAAGAAAAATACATAATTATGAAAGACTTAAACAATCTTAATGAAACTGTTATTAGATAATTTTCCAAACAATTAATGAATATAATATACTGATTTTTAAACTTTAATGAGTATAATATAAACATTTTTTTTCAGACATAAAGAGAGTTTAAAAGACAAACAAATTACATCGAAAATTTTCGTTTCGGACTAAATTAAACACTCTAGTGTCATCATTTGAATAACTAGAATATTTTCTTTGATCTCAAAGTGCCAAATCCACGCAGTGCAATTACATTTAAAAAAAAGTGCAATTACATTAAAAAAAAATAGTGACCACTCGTTTAAGTACCATAAATAACCACAACAAATTTAATTGTGTATAAATATGCACAAGTCCACGCAGGAAAAATAAAATCTTATTTTTTCGTATATTGTATTATATAAACAAAATTTTGACAGATTTTTTTTTTGGAAAATTTGGTACGATTCGATTTGTTAGATAAATCAATTCATTTCACAACAGGAGACATAATTTGTACACAGAAACAAAGGCAGGATGTGTTCTTTTGTACCAGAAGACAAGAGTGAAAGTGACAGAATTTTTCCCCTTAGTTGTTTTACAACAAGATTTCGATAGGAATTTCCTTGACATGTGTCAACTTAAGAAATAAATTTCGGGTATTTTTGAAACAACTGCATAGGCGCCAGGGATATTTATCCCTTTGCTCGTAGGAAACAAAGAAAAAGAATTTTTAGAGCACGTGTTGGCAATAATTATATAAAAAAGTGGGATTCGGATCATTAGAAAATAAGAGAAAATTCTAAAACAAAATAAAATTGATTAATTTAAGATAAAAAATAGCCGAATTAATAATTAGGATGGGAACAAAGATAGCTTAATTAATAATTAGAATTTAAATTAAATTAAGATATCCTTTAATATATAAAGACAGCACCAGGAAGAGGTAATAGAGTAGTCTTCAAATTTTGACGAGGATTTTGATGGGTTTCCAAAGCGTTAAACTTCCCAAAGTCTTTTGATGATTAGGTCTGTCAGTCCATAAACACGATATTCAAAAAAAGTTGGTTTGATGAAATATGGTATGCGACCTTGACATCAAAATTGAAGGTCTGCATAAAACTTTGGGCACAAAAAGATGGGAAAAAAATATGTGATCGATTTTTTTTCTTTCTATTTTATGAATAGGGCAATGCAAATAATATATCATATATTTGCGTTATATTGTGTATGTACAGGAGAGCGAAAAACATTCACAAATTTATAAAACTTAAGTCGTCAATAAGTTTCGTTAAAATAAATTAATGTTATTAAATAATGCTCCATAAGCATGACACTAAAACAGTAAAGCATTAATTCCCGATAATTCCAATTTTGACTACTACAGCAATTTGTAATTAAACCTCATTTAGTTTCCGCAGCAATGCACGATCTGGCAGTTCATTGGCATACTTAAAACAGACTTTATTAATCTATAGCTCAAGGACATTGCAGGAAAAAAATTATTAACGCAACAAAAATTGTCAATGCCCCCTCCCCCCTTACGAAAATTATTTTTCTAACATTTATAAGTAAAATTATTTTTTAGAAAAGTAATCATGACTTGAAGAACTACATTAAAATTTGTTTAAAAAAACTTTTTTTTTTTTTTAAGTATTTTAATATTTTGGATCACGGCAAAAAGAGGTATTTTTGAGGAAGAGAGGTGGAGAAAAAATGTGTCTCCAGATGTAAATGTTCTACTACAGAAGGTGCGTATTAGATCATGTATTAAAACAGTAGATTTATTCGTCCCAAACTCATGGGACAACAGGCGTGTAATCAAGCATGGCACTAAGCAGAAGCGAAGCGTGGAGTCGCGGCGCTCACCTACCGAACAAAAGGAAACTGGTTGAGCTACAGGATCAGAAAATAATCATTCCCATTACAGCTAAGGAGAAACCAACCGAACTGATATTGTTTTCTCCTTAATTGCCTCTTGCCTGCAATTCTCGGCTGGTCAAAAAAGAAAAAGAAAAAAAAGAGAGAGAGTAACAGCAACTGGAAGCAGCCGATAAGGGGTTGGCCGGTCATACATCACCGGGAACCGTCATCACTTCCCCTGGTCAGCAGATGGGCAGAAGATTTCGGTGGGTTTTCATCAAAAAGGAATTACCCGGCGCAAGGGGGCCACCAAGAAAGAAAAAAAGGAAAGACAAACCGCTGGTATTATTTGGCTCGTGTGAAATAACAGAAGGTCCACACGTGGTGGTAAAGAATCGGAGAAATACAATAAAGAAACTCGACGATTTCTGATGTCACTAGTGAGAAAATAGATGGAAGTGGTGTCCAAATTAGATGCGTTATGAGAAAATTCATATCCGAACGAAATTCTTGTCGTTCCAAATAAATTTACTTGTATTTTATAGGAATGTTGATATGAGTTATTGCTATTTACAAGGATATAAAAGCATGTACATAGGAATTATCTAATATAAATTAAAAGAATTATACTGTTGTCAATGGCAGATTAATGCATTTAAATCCTTTTCTTAAAAAAATTATAGTATTTTATAAAGCAGCTAGTCATTCCCAAAATGTAGTTATTTTCAAATCTAAATGTATTGCCAGTCTCATATCATAAAACAAAATGAGCTTTGAAACTTTTATTAGCTTCCCTTTTGGGAATGACCATTCTCTTCACCATTCCCATTAATTTCTCGATATCTGTTTTTGAGATTTTTACAGAATAAACGTCACCTGCGATCCTATGTCTTATGGCAATTTTTCATCCTCTTAATGCCTACTATCCCATCTCTGAATTTATTTTTCGAATTTGGCAACACCCTCTGCAAACATCGGTACCGATGTTGCAGCGAAATTTTTTGGTGCACATTTTAGTTTTTCTTGAATATATTAAAAACTCCTCAGTTTTCAGACTATATGCTTATATCAAATTAAAGAGTATAAAATTCCTTATATTTTCATGCGTTTATTTTTCTTCAAGTTTTAATATTTCTGGAGATAAGGATGCTAAACTACGTTTTCGTTTTCAGAAACTTACGACACCTGAATCATCAAATCGACATTCTACCAACATAAAAAAAATTTTAAGAATGTGATTTGGCTTTAAAAAAAAATTCATAGTTGAAACATTATTTGTTACTTTCTTATTAGTTTTTTACCGTTTCTAACGATTCTCGGATTCCCTATATGTTTGCGATTTTCACCTACTAAACGTCGTTTGGGGCCTTACGTTGTATGGGGATTCACAATCTTCTTGATGCCTACTATCGCCTCTTTGAATTTGTCGGTCGAATTCGACAACACCCTGTATATATATTTGGCTTAGAAGAATAGTTATAATTTTTGTTTGTCTGATTAAACAGCCCATTTTATATAAAACTAAAAACAAGCTGGTACTACACTAGCAAATGCGTGGGCCAGTTTAATTTTAGAATTCACTGCGCATCTACATAAAAGAAAGCACATTACGTAACAGCATGGCGAACGACATCTTAATATTATTTCGCAGCTCCGATGAAAAGACGATTTATGTAAATATATACGAGAACAGAAGAGTTTCTTTTTTTTTTTTTAATTTGGAGACACTAATACAATTATTTTTATCACAACCAAGTTATTACTACACGACTTGCTCTCCATTTCGTACTTCACACCCTCTCAGCAGCAAATGCACTCGTTTATCCTGACGTCAAAAGTCAATTGCCAACTCGTTAAAGCCGAGGAATAAAAGCTACATTAATCATTAGATTGGAATTTCTCATAAATTGGCTGGATTAAAAATAAGAAATTGAATTATCGCAGCAAATGGAATACGAAGATAAATAATACATATACTGTTATGAGCTTTCAAGCAATTTTATTCATTAAATAGTTTTCATCAAGAAGAAATTTTCTTATTTTACAATAATTCACTATTTTATAATATTGCTCTTGTCCGTATTAGAATAATGGTTATGTTTTACAGTTTAAGCAAAAAATCAAAACATTGTAAAAACCAATATTCTATATCACCAATGAAAACAAAAACATTCCGTTTTGTGGGGAGAATAGAAGGCGAATGAAAAATCTGTTCACATTAAATTTCAAACCAAATAGAGTTTTTTTACAAACGTATGCAGCTCTTTGAAGAATAGAACGGTTGATTCGTTCAGGTAACCACATTTTCAAAAATAATTTTCGAGCGACTTTCCTAGCTATGTCTCGCCGTTTGTCCACATCGATCCACCTGCTTTCCAAAAAAACAGCGCGTCTAACTCAATTATGGCCCTAATTTCGGGCAAACTCATTCAATTAGGCCCGAGATAAGGTTCTTGGAGGGCTCTTGTCTGCGTAGGCAGAAAAAGTTTGCGTGTACTGCTACGGCTCGGAAGTGGTAATGGGGTCATTTTCCTTGATGGACTGAAAATTTGTTAATTTTTCTTTTTTTTCTCTTATGGCTGTTGCACCGAATAAATACCTTAATGGTGCCGCAACCACAAATAGAAATTCTTTCAGTTTTGACTCTCTTTTTCCTCAAGATCCTTAGAAGATTCCTAGAAAGATTTTTTTGGCATTTTAATGCACAAACTTGTTTAAAAATTACGCGTTTTCTTATAGTTGAGCCATTTAATATTTTGCATCTTCCTCAATGTCATTCAGGTATCGCTCACATAGAGTGTTTGCAACATAAGGTTTTTTTTTCCCCCATTTCATTTCTTCCCGCTGGCAATGAAAAATTAACAGAAATTCCATTTTAGTTTTTGAATTCCCTTGAAGTAACTAATATCGAAGCTGTTACAAATCTGTAATGTGGCTTTCCGGCACGGTTAGTTCAATCACTAGAAATATCGTTTCACGATCAGTTCTGTTGGATGCTGATCGGATACCGAATCAGTGATCTCAGGGGTTGGCAACAAACTGAGCGGTGACTTGGCGACAAAATAGGTAATACTGGAATTTTCCAGAATTTTAGTGATAGAGCCAATAGGAACCGATATATGTCTGATTGTTCCAGAACTGCCCGCCCACGGAAACTATGACCGGCAGTCTCAAACCGAACACAGTCGTGACAAGTGTCGTAATCGTGGAAAGAGTCAACGGCGAATAGTTGGACCAGTCCAGCGAAGCGCAAGCGTTGTAAAGAGCTCAAGCGATTGCTGAATTGAGCTGTGTGCCGGGTCCGGATATTTACTATGGAAGCAGCATCGAGTCTTGTGTGGAGTAATCAGTTGTATAGTAATGAGTCGGCAGTTGGATAGAGTTAAAGCAAGGAGACAGTGGAGAATTGCAGTAGTCTGGAGAGATCGTAGAGTTTGACTATGAAGATTCCCTTCTCCTGCTGAATTCGGTCTGGTAGCTTTGTATGCTGTGGTTGTTATTACTACCGATTACTATTTGTAGGGCACCTTTTGTTGTAGAGTGTTGCTGTGTATTATCATCTCAGCTGCATATTTGCTGTTTGCGTATTCTTGCCTTTGTATTTAATGAAATTCGTCCTTTGTTACTGAGACCTGCTGAATGTATTTTTTCATCAACCTACAAATCTCAAAGAGCCCCGAATTTCATAACAAAACATTATACAAATTAAAAGGTTTGTAAACGCTGCATAAATTAACAAATTTTATTCGAATCAAGCTATAAATGATTTTGAAATATTATATAACAAGGATGTTGATTATAATAAACATTAATAACATAGTCGATTCTTTTTCATCCTTAAGAAACTGCCATACATAATCAGACGTTCTTAAAATTTTCGTAGAACACAAAAAATTCTCTTTTAATTTAAAATACGAAAGAATGAAATATCAGTACTGGTATTTGGTTAAAATGCATTAAATCACTTTATGTATACTACGATAATGATTCAATTAGCTACAAAGACATATCTTAATCAGATAATTACTGTTAGTTATATGAAATTATAAGTACATTCATTACTGAAAGAAAGTTAAATTATTTAAATTGGATGAATTGTTAACGTTAATTTTTCATCAATTACGAAAAACTAAATATAATAACTTATTTGTATATGCAAATAATAAAGCTTGTTATTATTTGCATATGCAATGATGCATTTCAAAGCAACAATAAATTTTCGCACATCAAAAAAAGAAAGAAAGAAGAATTTAGTTCGCATTTCTAAGGATAATGAATGAAATACAAAATGCAAAATACATGAGTTGGTAAAGGGTTGGGGATATGCACCCTCATCCAAAAATTTTTTTCCCCGAGTTCGTATTTTTGTTATCAGACAACAAAACAGGACATAATGTTTCACTAAGGTGTTACATCCCCTGTCCACTCAACTGACCACTCCCCAAGAATCATGCTGCGATTCTTTTGAGATAACTACGTAAACCTCGCTCGCTATTTATTATGCATTACTACAAATATAAGAAATTACAAATACAATCCTTATTAAAAGTAAAGTTCAATTATTTAAATTGGAAGAATAGCCAACATTAATTTTTCATCAATTACTGAAAATTAAATCATATTCTAAAATTAAAAATTCCTGGCAGGAGAGATATATGCATATATATGTTAAACAAAAATATATAATTCTAAAGATATTTAAAAATCAAAAATCTTTTTTCCTTTTGTAATAAGATGTACTTTATCAAAAATAGCCGACATAATGTTAATAATATTAAATAAGATTAATACCATCTACTTTAAACAATAATAATGATTGAGTATGTATGATTGATTATCTATATTTCGAAGTGACGAAATTAATTAAAGATGATAACGCAGGTCGGTAGAAATGTTTACTCCTCTATTTCCATCATTCCGATTGAGTCTTTTTATGAATGATTCTTAAAACTCTCATATGCCGTAATTTCTCATTTTCGACGATTTAGAATTATAAATTATAAGCGAAACTGCTTGACTAACTCATATTTTCGTATTGTCCAACTCAAAAAACGATGTTTTAAAAACTTCCTCCGAGACAAACATGTAAATAATGAGTTTTTACCAAATGACACAAATTTTACCTGCTCTTGCGTCCACATAAAGTCCAATAGTCCAAGTTTACTTAATTCAAATGTTAATTATAAATGTCTTATTTTACTGATCCAATTCACACTTTTTTATTTAATTAATTCTAACACGCGCTCTAGGAAACTGATGGTTTTTGCATTTTCCACACTCAGAACGAAGGAATAAAAATCCCTAACGCTTACGACACTCTTTCAGTTACCTAAGATTCAATTTCCTAAATCTGCTGTTACTTATGGCACCTGCGATAGACAAGCCGAGTTAGTGCAATAGCTTCTGAGGATAAAGGCCTTTGAGCACTCGAGGGCAGAAGTCTAACTTTTAGCTCAGATGAAGATGACACTCACACATTCGCTAGCACAACCCTTTTTTTTACTGGAGGGCTCATTCACACACCTCACAGATAGAACCATGTCCGAACCAGGATGGAACCCGGGATGCCCAGATCACGGAGAAGATGCGCTACCCCTAGGCCAGGACGCCGGTTTTAATAAGTCTACCCGAATCAAAGAAACCCCAATCAGATTCTCTTAATAAAATCCCTAAAGGGAAAATTTTCTGACACTTCTGCTATTGTATCGCGATGTAAAGAGATGTCTTTTGATCATCGCTTCTTTCTTGTACACATTATGACTCCTGTGGTAAAATAAAGCAAAATTAAAATTTCATTTTTTTCCCCTTCTCGCCCATGCATTTACAATATACATGTGTGTGTGTGAGTGGGAAATGATATTTTAAAATCTAATTTAAATTGAATTTCATTTTAAAATATTCTCTTATTTCCTGATCCCATTCCACTTTTTCTACTTAATTAATTCAAGTGAAGCTTTGTAAAAATGCTCTCGTCCACGGTTACCAAGCTCCAAGTGAAGGAATAAAAAAAATTCCTGACCTAAACAAATTCGTCTAAAACATCCCTATGATTCCCTTGCCTGTGCTCGATATGTGTAAGAAATCCCTGTCAGAATCTCATAGTATTTAAGCACTGGGAAAATTATTTTTCCTCTCTTTTAGCTTTTCCTCATTTCGTTTTGTGTCGTTCTGTGTTGTGCTAATCGCTTCTGCTTGTTCAATAATCATGCCTCCTGGGATGGAAATGAAACGAAGTGAAAAATTCAAAGTGTCTTTTCTGTCTTCGGCCACGACTCTGCTTCAAAAATTATATATATATATATATATATATATATATATATATATATATATATAGAGAGAGAGAGAGAGAGAGAGAGAGAGAGAGATGCAAATAGATAAATTCTGTACGTCAACAACAACAGATCTCGTACTCAATATATAATATTCTAATTTTCGATTAAAAATAAAATAAACAGTAAATAATATACTTCTCAGTATGAGCCGCTTGCAAATTAGGCAGAATGACCCCCCCCCCTCCTGACCTCACTTATTACTAGAATCGGTATTTTTATTGCTTCATATCTCTTTCAAAAGTAAGACCACCACCTTCTCAATAAGTCAATGTGCTTACTTCATAATATATGAAGGAGGTGAGGAAATTGTTTAACCCTTTAAAGCGACATTTTTTTTCTAGTCATATTATGTTAAAATATTTTTAAGCTTGAAATTAGAATAAGAAAAGGGATTCATTTAGCTTATTAAATAAATTTAATTTGATTAATTAATTAATTAAATTAATAATTAAGTAACAAATCACGGCACGCTATTTTGTGTGATATAAAGAACTGAAGCATCTACGTTTCTGTCTCGCGACTGAAATATTCTGGTTAGAATTTCAAATGCTCTAAATATACAGAGATATTAAAAGAAAATAAGGACTAGATCCTCTAGCAACAGTGAAAGAATTTTTTCGAAAACGCGTAACTCAAAGAAGATTAATTTCTGTTCCGTCTTAGAGACGCCTTTCCCCTATTCCAGCTGTAGTCATCAGGAAACCGGCGCATGCGCAGTTTCTGTTGAACTTTGATACGCTTCTTTTTTATTACTTTATGATTCAGAATTTTGTAATGCCTATTAGAGATGTAACGGATGTGTCTCCTGTTGCTGTGTGTGCGCGTGCTTTTGTGATGTTATGTTAATGTGCTTCAGATGTCTTCGTCAGTAGCTGCTTTAGGTATAATAAATAGAAAAAAGACAGATCAGGTCCCCTTTATTTGATTACCCAAGAACATTTTGGCGCCCAACGTGGGGCCTGATCTAATGGAAAAGCAGCTAAGAAGATCGAAAGGAATCAGTAACCAGAAAGGTGAGCGAATATTTTCCTTTATTTAAGAGAAACTCGGACATTTAAAATAATTTAATTTCATGGATTGGAATGTCCGAAGTTAAAAGGAATGAATGTAACAATATAGTGAAATTTGATTTTTATTTGAAGTTGAATTTTTGTTACATATTGATACTATATTCGCTTTAAAGATATTGGTTACTGATAGAATACTATTGAAATATTGATTGATAATGTATGAATAAATCTAAAATTGATATTGAAATTTGATGTATTAGAAATACAATTTTAATTTTGGAGTTTTTGAATATTAAATATAAGAACGATGGATGAACTTTCTAAATTGAGAAAAACCAGAGGTTTGCATAGATCTTCAGTTACAAAGTACATTAACAAGATTAATAGCGATTTGGAAGAGAAAATAGATTCTCTTACCACCAAAGATTTGCAAAAGGCCTTAAATTATTTGAATATATCGTCTACACAGTTAAAAGACTATGATAAACCTATACAAAATCTAATCAAAGATGATAAGGAATTCGAAACCGAAATTGAGTCGGCTTTCGAATACAATGAAAAAATCATAGTTTGTTTGTCCAAGTTATCAGCGCAATTAAAATGTTTACAAGACGAATCAGAGCGCCAATCAATATCATCAAATGTTTCTTTATTAGGCGCTACAGGAAATCCTAATTTAGATGCAATAAACAACACTCAGGAAAGTTCAGCCATCGTACCTGTAAACGAATATAATTTTAAGACCATAAAATTGCCTAAACTTACAATTGAAAAATATTATGGAGACCCCTGTTGCTGGTTAGAATTTTGGAATCAATTTCAAAATTCTATTGATAATAACAAATCTCTGTCAAAAATAGATAAATTCTCATATTTAAAGTCACTATTAGGGGGTGCGGCCGCTATTGCGGTTAATGGCTTTGCGCTCTCAGACGAGAATTATGATCAGGCTTTAAAATTGTTGAAACAAAGATTTGGCAGAGAAGAACTGGTTATTAACGCACACATGTCAAAATTACTAAATCTTGTACCAGTAACTGATTCAAATAATATTTATGGTCTTAGGAAGTTATATGATACCGTAGAGATAAACCTAAGAAGTTTAGAATCATTAAAAGTTACTTCAGAGATGTATGGGCATTTACTCTATCCCATTTTAATTAAATTGATTCCCGAAGATCTTGTCCTTGAATTTAATAGAAAAAAAGTTGATAATTCGGTGAAGTTCGAATTTAATGTAACTGAATTACTAAATTTTTTAAGAATTGAAATTGAATGTAGAGAATCCTCTGCGTTTATGCATACCGCAAAAAGCGATAAACGCAAAGAAAATTCGCTCCCGAAAGCGAAACAGAATCCTTTCAACAACTTCAGTCGAAACACAGCTAGCTCGCATGATATATTGCGAAGTCCAAGGTCAAGCGCAAAACCGAAAGATCTTCAATGTTTTTCCGCGTCAGCATTAAACGAAAATTGTTTATATTGTAAAGGCGAGCATCGATCGGAGTTATGTTCTCAAACCGACTTAGAAACGAAACTCGGTGTTTTAAAACAAGATGGCAGATGTTTTTTATGCTTGAAGCCAAAACATCGAGTTAATGAATGCCGCCAGAGAAGATATTTGACATGTGAAATATGTGGAAAGAAGCATAATAAATCTATTTGCTCTCAAGCAGAATCTAATACACCCGATTTGAATAAAGATAATAAGAACGTAATTACCGCAATTTCACATCACGATAAAAACAAAACAAACTTTTTTCGCGGTAATATATTTCTTCAAACATGTGCAGCCCTAGTACGCAATGATGAAACAAACGAATTTGAAACAGTACGACTAATGTTAGATAATGGAAGTATGAGAACATTTATAACACGTGAAGTTTCAGAAAAATTAAAGTTAAAAGTAATAAGAAAAGAATCTTTATCGGTATACTCTTTTGGCGCTAAACAAGCAAAGGAACATTCTTACAATATAGTGAGAGTAGAATTAAAAAACCGTGAGGATCCCTCTTTACGTATTGAAGTAGAAGCTTTGATTACAGAAAACATTTCAGCCACTACTCTTCCTGTACCTAACAACAATATTACTAAAACGTACTATAAATTGAAGCATTTACAGCTAGCTGATAATATTGATAATAGAGGCAAGAATATCTCAATATTAATTGGTGTAGATTATTATTATGAAATCGTTTCAGGCAGAATAAAAAGATTAAACAACAAACTGGTAGCGACTGAAACAATTTTTGGATGGTGCTTGCAAGGTCACGTAGGTTTATCAAATGATTTAATGACCATGAAGATTGTAGTAGATGAAAAGGATATTTCGGACCAACTTAAACAATTTTGGGATCTTGAGAATTTAGGGGTAGAAGGGGTTGAAGAGGATGATTTCGAAAAACATACTGTAGATAAAGAAATTATGAAACAATTTGAAGATAATATTGTTTATCAAAATAAAAGATATACTGTAAAGTTTCCTTGGAAAACAAATATGAAAGAATATTTAGCTAATAACTTTGAAGTGGCTAAAAGGAGGTTTTCGCATTTAAAATCAAAATTTATTAAAGATAAATCGTTATATTTAGATTATAAAGCTGTTATTGAAGATCATTTAAAAGAAGGTATCATTAAGAAAGTTATAACATGTGAAGAAGAAAAACCTTCATTTTATTTGCCTCACAGGGCGGTAATAAGGGAAGATAAAACTACCACTCGTTTGAGAGTGGTATTTGACGCAAGTTCTCATGCGAAAGGACAGTTGTCGTTAAATGATTGTTTACATACTGGTATCAATCTCATTCCAGATCTTTTTGAGATTTTAATAGGTTTTAGAGAACAGGCTGTTGCCATAACTGCCGACATAAAGAAGGCCTTTCTGCAAATACAGATTGCCGAAGAAGATCAGAATTATACTAGTTTTTTCTGGACGGAAGATCCGGAAAAGGAAGAAGAGGAAATTTTCAAGATGACTCTAGTTCTTTTCGGTGTCAAATCAAGCCCCTTCCTCCTTGCAGCTACAATCCAATACCATCTAAAGAGGTATGTAGAACAATTTTCTAATACCTGTCAAATGCTAGAAAAATCATTGTATGTCGACGATTTAATCTGTAGCCAAAGAGACTTTGATTCAGCTTTTAAAATAAGCCTAGAATGTTATAACATCTTTAAAGAAGCGAGCATGGAATTAAGGAAATGGAAAACTAACTCAGTTGAGCTTCGTGATAAATGGAGAGAGGTGGGTTTAGAAATAGATGAAGAAAAATATTCAATTAATGATAACTCTGCTTTAACTCCTTGTAAAGTGCTAGGATTGGCCTGGGATTCCGATTTAGATATATTCCAGTTTGACACTCGAAGCTTAGAGAAATTCCTGTCTAAAAAGATAAATTCCAAACGATATGTTCTTCAAGTAGCTGGACGCATTTTTGATCCAGTAGGGTTTTTAGGACCTTTTACCATCAAGATAAAATGTCTAATACAGGACATTTGGTGCTTGGGATTAGACTGGGATGACCCTCTCCCGAAAACACTGACCACTAAAATAAATGAATGGTGCGAAGAAATAAAAAATTTGCATCTTATTAAAATACCTAAATATTTTTTCGCCGAAGCGAAAACCACTGAAATAGTTGAAGCTCAATTACATTGTTTCTCCGACGCCTCTAAGAGGGCATATGGAACTGTAGCGTACATTAGAGTCTTATTGAAAAACGGGGAAATCAAATCAAATTTGGTCGCTTCAAAAAGTAGAGTAGCCCCTATAAAGACACTTTCGATCCCAAGATTAGAACTAATGGGTGCTCTTTTAGCAGCAAGACTAGGCTGTAAAATAGTTAAGTGCATTAACTTTCCTGTTACACGATTCTTCTGGACTGACTCTTCAGTTGTTTACTATTGGATGACGGGTGACCCTGAAAGATTTAAGGTGTTCGTAAAAAACAGAATTAAAGAAATCCAAAATATAACCAATCCCACTGAATGGAATCACACTCCTGGAACTGATAATCCGGCTGATCTAATATCAAGAGGGTTAACGGTACATGAACTGAGAAACTCTAACTTCTGGTGGCATGGGCCAAATTGGTTGTTAAAAAATGAATGTAAATGGCCTAAATTAGCTAAAATAAATAATGAGACAAATATCAAAGAAGACGCAGACAATTTAGAATTGAAAAAGAATGTTCTAATAAGTTCTACAATAGCAAAAGTAAATCCATTAAATGATGATTTGATTAAAAGATATTCTTCTTTCGGCAAATTAATAAGAGTAACTGCATGGTGTTTAAGATTCTTACATAATTGTAAATCAGCTCTGCAAAACAGAAAGAAAGATCATTTAAATGTAAAAGAATTACAAAATGCTACAAAATCTTTAATAAAAATTATACAAATGAGAGAGTTTGAATTTGAAATAAATTGTCTAAAAAGGAATAAAGTTCTTCCAAAGAATAATCCCCTTCTGAACTTAAATGTATTCTTAGATAATGATGAACTGTTAAGAGTAGGCGGAAGATTAAAATTTTCTGATCTTCCAGATTCACAAAAATTTCCTCTACTCTTACCAAAGAAACACCATTTCACAGATACACTTATAGAATACTTTCATAAAAAAGCACTCCACTCCGGTGTTCAAACTACTCTGTATTTAATTAGACAGCAATACTGGATACCAGCTGGTCAAGCCAAAGTAAAAAGTGTAATCAAAAGATGCTTAACCTGTTTTAGAGTAAAAAATAAAACTATTCAACAGATGATGGGCGATTTACCAAGAGATCGAGTTATCCCATCTCGACCATTTGAAAAGGTGGGACTCGATTTCGCTGGTCCCATAATTACTAAACCTAATCTAAAAAGATCTAGGGTGACTTTAAAATCATACATTGCAATTTTCATATGTTTTAGTACAAGAGCTACTCATTTTGAAGTAGTGTCTGATTTGACTACTGAGAGTTTTTTAGCTTGTCTTAGGAGATTCATAGCTAGGCGGTCAAAACCCTCAATCATATGGAGTGATAATGCCACTAATTTTAAGGGCGCAAAAAATATTTTGGATTCTCTGCTAAAAGAATGCAAATCGGATTCCGTGCAAAGATTTTGTGCCAAGGAAGGTATAGTGTGGAACTTCATACCTCCAGCATCTCCTCACTTCGGTGGATTATGGGAGGCAAATATTGGAGCTATGAAACGGATCTTGTTGAAGGTGACTAAATCAACAGTGTTGACTTTTGAAGAGCTTACTACGCTGGTGACACAGATTGAAGCAGTTTTGAATTCAAGACCACTGTGTCCTCTTTCTGCCGATCCAGCTGATATTCAACCTTTGACACCTGGCCATTTTTTGGTGGGAGCACCACTGTTGTCAATACCAGAACCCAGTGATTCCTTGACTAACATTTCTTTATCTTCTAGATGGTCTCTCATCCAGTCTCTTAGATCCAAATTTTGGAAAAGATGGAGTCAAGAATATCTCAACTCCTTGCAGTCTCGAGCTAAATGGAAACTACCTGAACTGAACATCAAACCCGGACAGCTGGTACTCCTGAAGGATAATAGCAAGAGCCCCATGGAATGGAACTTGGCCCGAATTGAAAGGACATATCCTGGAACAGATGGACTAGTCCGTGTCGCAGACATCAGAACCCCTAAAGGAATTTTTCGGCGAAGTATCAACAGACTCTGCCCACTCCCTTTCGAAGAAGGTGTTGGACAACTGTCCAACGGGGGCCGGGATGTTCCGTCTTAGAGACGCCTTTCCCCTATTCCAGCTGTAGTCATCAGGAAACCGGCGCATGCGCAGTTTCTGTTGAACTTTGATACGCTTCTTTTTTATTACTTTATGATTCAGAATTTTGTAATGCCTATTAGAGATGTAACGGATGTGTCTCCTGTTGCTGTGTGTGCGCGTGCTTTTGTGATGTTATGTTAATGTGCTTCAGATGTCTTCGTCAGTAGCTGCTTTAGGTATAATAAATAGAAAAAAGACAGATCAGGTCCCCTTTATTTGATTACCCACGAACAATTTCTAAAAAAGAAATACACTGAAAATACAATTTTACAAAGTGCTTCCAAAGCCAGTGCAACAGTTAGACCTACAGCTGACGCTACAATCCTAACATATACAAAGGATTCACCACACAGAAACTTCTATTTGATGTCGATACCTAAAAAATCTGCGTCTCATTGTATCTCAGGTGTAGAAGCGGGTCAAGAGCGCTACCTCTACCCTTCCTGAACGATCCGAAAAATGAAAGCGCCCGCGGTTTTCATTGCGTTCGAGGATCAAATTCTTCCTCGCTCCGACCTCAACGCGGAGAAAAATGCCGAGGCTGAAAAGTTCGGCGTCAACATTTCTCTCCCCTGAACAAACACGGGGATTTCTTTACCTTCCGGAAGCGAAAGAAAACAATTTATTTATTATATTTGCTTCTTCTGAGGATAGAAAAGAGAGAAAAAAAAATATCCGAGGTGTTTCCTTTTACTGGAAAAAGAGGAGGATTTTCCCATCCGCCGGAAAGACACCCGGATTCAGGAGCACAGAATACATTCCGAGGTATTCAGAGTTTCGTAAAAGTCATCCTCTGTTCTTTGTAACTGTTTTAAAAAGAGGAATTGAAGTTGAATCAAAGTATAGAAACGAAAAAGGTAATATAAAGCCACGAAGAAAACTTTGGAAGAAAATACACGATATAAGAATGCCTATATGAATATTTTGAAAGGTGTTGTTGCTCCCTTTTGATATAACTATTTTCATTTTGATAGAATTCTCAAATTCTTTTACTTTGTTGGTATTTTTTTTTTCATTCTTGAATTCTTTTATTTTCTTATTACTTTTTTTTTATTACTTCAGACAGAATTATTTTATTTTACAGAATTTTTTCCGCCCAAATTGAGAAATAACTTTTTTTTTAAAAAAAAATATTCCAAAGAAAGATTCTTTTTTAACTAAAAAATCAAACACTAATTCTTTTTTTAGATTTGAATAAATATTTTCTTTTCTCAAAATATTAAAATAAAACGATGCAATGCATTTTTAGTAAAATGTTTAAATTAACGCATAAAAATATTTATTCTGAGCAAAATTAATTTATAAAAATAATTATCAATAAAAAATGCGTAAAGAAAAGAAATCCGCCACCACATCGTCATGAAACATCAAAGCGTGAAATTACACGGTAGACTGATTACTACAGACTGTATGCACGGACGCATATATGAAGCCATAGGTTTAAAATAAATATACGAAACTTTTAGGAATTAATGAAAAAATTCGGGGTAGGGGCGACTGGTAATTAAATCGCATTTTTTAAAATTTCATTTTCGTTTTGAAGAAATGCTAGAGTGAAACAGAATTGCGTAGGAGGAAGATATTCGAATATTCTTCCACCCACGCACGTACTAGCAATGAGTGAGACTTCTCATAATTTGTTTGCCCACATTCACGCTTATGTGGATCAAAGTATTCAATATTTACAGAGATAGCACAATTTCCATTTAACAACTTGCATTTAATAAATTCTCTCTCAATTATTTCGCATTTTTTAAAATTTCATTTTCGTTTTGAAAAAATGCTAGAGTGAAACAGAACAATTTTCGGCGAAACTTCTACATAGAACGATAATAACATGTTATTAACTGCCCATATTATAAAAGATCATTTCTAGATAATGAAGAGGATTTTTTTTAAAAACGTTTCGCAACTTTTCATTCGTTCAATCTAAGAGCCAATCAAATAGGTTGCTGCATTTAAAAGGGATAAAGGCTTCTAAAAGAATCGAATATTGGTGAATAACATTATGATTATTGAATATCTTACAAAGCCTGCAATATTGCAAAGTCTTCAAGAAATAATACAGAAGACAGTTCAGTGAGTTTATGGATATGGTAATGAAGAGGTTATTAAAAATTCTTCACAAGAAAAAAAAAAATGCAAACAACGTTTGATACAACACGAAGGGAATTATAATTTTAAGAAAACGCTACGAATGATAAGCTTCAGTATTTTCAAAAATGAAAATTTTTTCTATATATATATGTTTTTTATAATATGTGTTAATATATAAACACAAGATAATACTTATATGAAAAATAATAATCCAATGCAAAACAGGATTGTGGATTTTTTTTTATATGGACTTAACAACTTAAAGTAATTAAATGGGATAGGTAAGATCTGTCTTTATCCCCCCCCCCGTTCTTATAACTTAATTTATGAATTTATATTTAATGAATTATTTTAAGACAAAGTTTTCAAGTGGAACGAAGTTAATAAATTATGCTGTAATTCAGTTGAAAGGAAAAACTCAGACAACCAAAATTACTTTTCTTCTTGCTTGAGTCGTCGATATTTGCATATAAGCTTACAAAACGACAAATGCAGAAAATATGAAAGAAAATTGTGAATTTAAAAATAGAATTAATTAATTATTTTGCGTGAAGCGCGACAAGCCAATTCATTTTTAAATCCGCGACGAATTACCTGACTCCAAAAGGACTCGAGTACCAGAGTTTGTTCTAGAATATTCGATGCCCTGTCACGGAGGCTATGAAAGTCCGATAGATGTAATCTCTCTGACTCTAGTCGAGTGGAGAGCAATTGGGCGAAGTCTCTCTTCGAAGTATTGGTCTCTGACAGTTCCCTCTGAGTGCTTCGTCCTGTTATGGTTGTTTACTACTGATTTGATGCTGTTTGTTATATGTGCTGTTTTGTGTGCATTTCGTCTGCGCTTTGTTAACTGTTATGGTTGTTTATTATCGATTTGATGCTGCTTACTATAGCTGTTTTATGTATGTTTCGTCTGTGCTTTATCAACTGAATATCGTGTAGAATAAAAGTATCGACGAGTCTGTTGAAACTTTTCACATGATAAACGACGATAAGATTTTATATTTTTTTAACAAATTGTTGATTTAATCAATATAATTTATGGAACAAACATTTTATTTAAAATATTTAATATAAGTTATTTTTAAAAATTAGTTAATAAATAAGTACACAAGTCCTTGTGCCTAAAGAATACAACATTTTGCTAGTTGTAAGATTTAGAAGGAAACTTGAAAAGTTATTTCGAAAAACAACTTTCCTTCTAAAAAATTTAACAAGTATATTTGGTACGCATATACATATCAAATATACTTGTAAAATATACGCATCAAAGAGAACAAAATGCAGGTAATTACACGTTTAAATGAAATGCGCAGCAATGCTTGTCAGGTGACTATGTCGTCATACAAAATGACTCAATTAAGTGCAGCATTAGCTAGAAGTACAAACTTCTCAATTAGCAGCAATCATAATTCTTAATAACTCGCAAACTGTCGTCGTACTCCCACCGCCTAAAACTGCCGGCCTTTTCTCCTGGGAACAGAAAGACTCTAATGTGAATCGGCGTGGAATCATTTAGGGGGGGGCATTACCTGACCAATTAGGTGAGAGCGAAAGAGAGCCTAATGAGGTCCGGCAGCAGCGGCACGTCATTTTCTTCTGAGCGAACTCAATTGCGGAGGCACCGTCTAATTGGATTAGCAGAGTTCCGCACAAATGCATCTTCGATCGGAAACACACAACAACAAACGACTTCAAAGACGCGTGGGATGTCTCACAAATTGCGGCCGGATAAATAAAAGCCAGCAACGGAAGACGCCGCTAAACCTTTCTTTTATTTTCCATTAACCACTTGCATGGAAGAGATAAACGTATATTTTTTTATAGAAAAGGCTATAAAAGTCATATTAAAAGCTTCGTAAAAGGGCACGTTTTATGGACCAGTAAAATAATCATATGAGAAGAAACAGGTGTGTAAAAAAAAATAGGAATCCATTAAAAATTCCCGACCATTATTCGGCAGTAGTGTTTCCTGTGATTTTATTTTATTGGCGTATGTGACCTCAATATATAAAGTTACTTCTAGTGTCTTTATTGTGCTGTTATGATTCATATTTTAGAGTATAACCAATGCCTTTTTTCTATGGATTGAGCGTTATTTACCAATCGAATATTGCACAGTTAATCTTTTTTTTTTTTTTTTTTTTTTTTGTATAATGATGATGATGATGATGATTAAAATAACAATAACTTCCAATATTAACAGAATTTAATTTAATTATTTCTTTAGTCCGTATTTAGCAGTTAGATGCCTCTTTCAAATTTTTTTTTTTTAAAAAAAAGGAAAAGTCAATTTTGAGCAAACACGGTTTCGATAACTTTCGATCAATATGTAGGGTTTAATATTAGGCAAGAAAGGATGCTTAAATTGGACAGCTACAGCTCGATGAAAACTGAATAATAATAATAATAATAAGAAGAAGAAGAAGAAAGCTCTGTGTACTGACTTTTGACATTTAAAAAGACCAACATGGCAGTTTCTACTTTGCACTAGAAGAATCAAGCCTCAAAAAGAAGACATAAGATATCAGAGGGGAGAAAAGCAAACTCTGCTTGGTCTTGAGCGAAAACCAAAATCAGTCAGTATTTAAAACAGGTTTTTTTTTCCCTTCTTTCAGAACTTCAAAGTTTCTAAAGTGGCGCTTTCATCATCAAACAAACAAAAAAAGCAATGAATTGGTTACCAAACGGATAGCTTCTGAATTCTTCACGGATTACTACTTGAGATTATGTTAATTAGCTTTTTATATGAAAAAAGACCTTTAGTAAAAACACCATGCACTCAAATATATCTTGCAAAGTCGGTCGTCGTGGGATATAGCAATAATTCAACAAAGAACAATCCAAAATAAACAAGTGATTTATAAAGAAAATCAGCCTTAGTACCACTTAATACTTCGGCTCACGAATAGAAAATCTCAATAAGAAAGAGAATGCTTGCTCTGTTGCAGAAAATATGAACTCATAATTACGGCATCATTCTAATGAAATAATTTCACAATTTAAATATCGAAAGAGCAATAAAAGATTAATGAATTACCATTCCTCGAACCAGTAACCGACGGAATTATCTAAGAAAACAAATTCAAGGTAATTAAAAGACATTTTCATTCATGTCACGAGATAAAGCACATGCCGAACTACTGATCAAACATGGAAAATTTCAACCAAAGGGCAACAGTAATAAATTTCTCGAACAGCGGGGCGCCCTATTCTTCTCCTGACAGCCGGGGTCAGAAGACTAAACGCGCTGTCAGCCTCAGCAGTCAATTACTTTCGAATAAAGATGGTGGAACGACACTTCTACCATCCATTTCTCACTGGCGGATGAGCACGGGGGGTGCGATAGATCACGCGCACGAGGGATAAGTGATAATATCGTCTCTGTCCATTGATCGCCCGATCATCCGTCTCCGTCGAGAGCAGGGGCTCAATCGGACGACGAGCAAACTCGAGTGGAAACACCGGACCCAGAAATGCAGGGATTGCTCAAGGAAGATATCAAGAGCCGGTGCGCCCCGCTGCCCTATTAAATTAATAATTTCCTCCCAGCTCAACCTTTTACTTCATTTGTGCATTCTATTGTAAAGATGACAGCAGATAACAGGAACATACTAATCTCCCATCAGCAGCTTATATTTTAATATAACTGATTTTGGACTCCAGATAAATATAGATCCTAATAATAATAATAATAATAGTGCGAATTCCCTTTATTTACTCGTACAGTTCCTGATAACAGCTCCAATTATAAACAAAATTATATCCATATATTTTTTAATGAAACATTATCTATTTTCATGATAAAATATTCATACTTTCCAACATTTGTTATTCAGTTATCTGTAATACTTTCTACAGGTGTATTACATATAAGGAATTTCCATAAATTATTGAAAAATAGATATTTCCAGAGAATTTTAATTAATTAAAATATTACTCAAAATTATTTCACAGATATTTATTATTGACTAAAAAATAAGTAAAACAATGTTATTTAAAAAAAATTACACAGTACGATGTGGTTGATTAAACAAATTAAAACTATTTTTCAGACATTTACAAATTTTTTTTATTAAACAGCAAGGATGTGTACCTTTTAAAAATCATGATTGCTCAATTTAACATCATAAGAAACTTCCATACATATCTTGTGACGAGAAGTGACTTTAGTGTTTTTGTATTTATGGTGGAACAAGATTCCGTTTTTTAAAAAAAAATCCATGCTAAAAAATTTTTTTCACTAATCACCAGCATTGTTGCTATGAGCGACGTTTCTGGAAGATGGTATTTTAGGCGTTTTTTGTAGCTTTCCGTAGTTTTTCATTACATTTCCGTAACTCTGCCGTTTTCATCTAATTTCCGTAGCAACTACAGAAATTCTATAGCTGTAGGAGGATATGAATATTTAAAAGATAAAGAAAATTATATTTTCCAAAACTCTTTATTAATTATGTGTTTTTCCAGTTATCTTATTTGCGTACACATGGATAAAACGCAAACTGTCTAAAATGTTATATCTAATCTTGTATATATATGCCCATAGTGTCCACATTCAACAAAATCTCTACATCGCATTTATCGGCGATTAAAATAATTTTTACATACACAGTTCGTGAATGGGAAAATGATTTTTTCTTTATTTTTCATGGGAATGGATGAGATAATTCTGTTTAGTTGAACATTTTTTGCATCAGTGGGAGCAGCAATGGCGATCAAATATTGATTTTCTAAAGCAATTAGCAAAATTAATACTTCATTAATTATTTTAATTCTTCTCTTGCTTAAGATAAATCTCCGATGTTTGAACAGCTTCATTCCATAAAGTTTAAAAGCAATGTTTTTGCATCCAATAAATAAATATAGAGCACTGAAATAAGACTTTTTAAACCATCAAACCCAAATCCCAACACTAAACATGCATTAGTTGAGATGTTAATGATTAAAACACAGCTGGATTTCGTATATATGGAGTATCGTGTGTATCCATATTCACTCAATTAATGAAAAGTAAGATTCCCAAAGTCAAGAACGGCTTTGAGTGCTTACATTTGCAATGAAAACAAAATTCGTAATCCTAAGAGACACAAAAAAATTTATACAAATATTTCGCATACAAGAAAGAAAAGAAAAAAAAAAAGGGTATTTACCATTAAATTGTAAGATTCTGGGAAATAAAAAAACCATGAGCGCATAATAAAATGCATATAAATGAGTGAAGGAGGGACGTGAAAAGGCAATAAATGTTACTCATTCAAATGAGACATATTAAGATAGTAGAAGCAACTTACAATGCTTTTTATATATTAGTAAAAACCAATGGTTAAAATGCAGTTAAGTTTTTCTGTTCATATTCACTCATGAAAAGCAAAAAGTACCTAATAGCAGTCGTAACGTGTAAGCACAAATACTAATAATAAAAACAAGAACAAAAAAATCGCTCTTCAATCGAGGCAGAAAAATCGCATCACATTTTCGCACTTCAAGGGGAGATGGGGGAAAAAATGCTTATCACTCTTTCATTCATCTACGAGATATATTTAGACAGAAACAACCCCCTGTGTATATATTAAAATCCCCGCAATGTCTAAAATCCGACGGGGATGCGAATAGGCATATCTGTTGAAAATACTTTCAGCAATGATTTGCAAATCATTAAGGAAAGGCTGGAATTCATTTCTAGGCTGGAGTGGGAGAATACGAACGGTTTCCCTGGGCTCTTTAGAAGAGAGAGAGAGAAACCAGGGGAAGCACTCGAGCGTTCCAGCGGGGAAAGTCATTTCACATATTTATTATTTGTTTTTATTCATTTATTGGAATGAAAGGCAATAACAGAAGCAGGGTAATGCTGAGTCGTTTTTTCCGCGCAGTAAACAAAGTATGGCCATTAAAAAAATGCGTTTATAAAAAAATAAACGAGTAGGAAGGGAAATTTATGTAACTCTGCGTTAAAAATCAGCCGAGCCAAGTTAAGAGCCTTTCCCTAAATATTCAGATGTGACTCTTTTTCGAACACCAAACATACGTGTTGTGTATTTATAAACGTCGTTTTGTAATGGAAAGCAAGATACAATTGGATATATGATCATGGGGAAAATGCCGGATGTATTTTGGGTTCGGAATCGCTTCTTGGTTACTAAATATAAAAGACAGAACGATTTATGAGATTTTCGATTTATACTAAGAAGCGCTCTCAATTTCATTTTTAAAGTTATGAACATTAGGAATGCTTATCTAGATTTTTTTTAAAAAGCAAAATAAAAATTATCTATATACTAAATTTTAAAACCGATTAAAACAGTGCAACGAATAAACAAATATTAACTTCATCTAATATATGATGAAATATTAGCAAGCAAAAAGAAAGAAGGGGGAAAAGGGGGGGGTGATTGGGAAGGGTAATGCTAACAAATATTTAAATTCATAAATTTACCGATGCTTTATAATTTTATATTAAAGCTATATAGTTAAATAAATTATAGCAGATGTACCAATTATTGACAAGAGACTTTTCATAGTAGGCTTATATGAACGCATAGAACCATTCGTCTATTGCTTTCTTTCTCGCAATCTTCTCTTTTTTATTTAGAGTCTTTAAAATTAATTTTAAGCCCCTAAATTAATTTTTGCATATATTATTTTGATTCTGTAATGCTGCCTTCAAATTTACTTGAAAACTATTTTTATCGTAAGGATAATATTTTCTAGTAACCAAAATGAAATTGTATATATAAAAAAAAGGTACTAAAATTAATCGTGACGATTTTATGCAAGCACTCACATAAAATCCATTTCGAACCAAACAATTATACGATATTTCCGACGTAAAATATGAAAATAAAACATAAACAGGAAAACAAAATGTGTGACTATGGGCGGAGCAATCTGATAGATCTGAATTGGATGCTGTGATGCATTGGAAGCGATGTTTAATTGAACTCAAAACTACTTTTTTTTACAGATTGGATACCAGTACTAAATGATTTCAAGCTAGAGCACAAAATATATCGAAATGATTTGATAGAACGGTTGCCTGTAATTTCGCAAGCATATAAACACAATAACTTAAATAAATGAAATTTGACATGTGATCTTGTCACCACAATTGAAGTTCTATGTCAAATCTTCCATCCAATCGCTATGCAATCTTCGGGTACTTTTATATTAACTGCATGCCAGAGATAAATCGCCAAGAATAATTACCAAATATCGGATGAGAGATGCAGGGAAAATGCTAGATTCACACCAAACATATATATTTCTTAACTATTGTTCGCCAATATTATGCAATGCCTTACCCAAGGTTTACAATTTTATGTGGAGGGTAGGGGATTACTTTATTATTATTACAGCGTCTGCTAGAAAGTCTTGGGAGGCCACTCAAGTTGGTTTTATTCTGTTGTGCTTGAAAAACAGAGACATGTTGCTAGACATCAAGCTAGACATGTTGGTGCTTGAAAAACAGAGCAAATACACCTCCACATCGGTACATATTTGCTGGTTACTATGGTTGCATTCCCAAGTCAATACAAGGGAAGGGAATTCCTCAAGAGGATGTTTTTGCAGCGAACCCACCCGTTAGAATTAATCAAATTTACAAAAACTGTGCATTTGAATGCGTCGAAAAATTTCCTTTCCCGTGGCATTTCCAAAAGATCAACAGGAGAAAAGGTCATGCAGCATAAACTACATCGGAGAAATACAGCAAATATCTTTCCCCTCCTCCCTTGGAAATTGAATAGACAAAATTTAGGTAGTAGTCAGTCAATAATAACAGCAATGAAAAGAAAAAGACAACTTTAAAAAAATATTTAACGTACGACTTAAAATAAACATTAGTTTATCACAATCTACAAAAAATAAACTTCATGAATCAAAAACTATTACAGATAAAATTTCGGAAATAAAATATTATAATTATTTAAATAATGAAATGAAGAAAGACTACAGACACATTTCTTTCGCAAAGGATTAATTTAATATGTCACGAATGAATATGATATTAATCCCGACAGTAAGATGGTCAAGTTTTCACTGTCTGTACATTTATAAAAGACATTTATAATCCGAAATTTATAAAAGCACAGTCAAAAATCTTTGCAGATGCAGGCTGAAATGGAAGTGAAAATCGAGACTATTGACTTTCCAGAGAAGTGCTTGAGAAAAACTGCGATTCCAAAATTGTAACAATGTTTTAAAATCTGGCTTACTACTTGTAAAAATCGATGTAAACTCTCTCTCTCTCTCTCTGTGCGTGTGCGTGTGCGTGTGCGTGTGTGTGTGTGAACTATAAAAAGTTGCTACAAACAGAAGAATGAATGGATTGACAAAAGGAAAAAGAAGAAAATTTGCAAATAGACATTTTTGATAACTTATTGCGTGACGTCAAAGAAAACGTCAAACATAGAATCAAGGCAGGCAGACAAGGCCAGACATTATCTTACACCACAATTTTCCGGACTAGATGCTCTACCTTTCATCCCCTCCCCTCCATCAGAAATTAGTGCCTAAGTTAAAGAGGCAACTCAAACGACTGCCACGATTTTCAATAAATATCACCCTTTTATTCACAAGATTAATTTAATACGATCAGCATTTCCTAAAATGCTATAAATGAAAAAAAAAATTTAATTTTTTTAAAAAAACCAATTAATCAATTATTATTTTTTAACCAATTTTTTTTAAAAAATAGTGAATTTCTCATTCATTTCTGATTATAATGAGATTTTTCATTTATCATACACAATATAATTCTTTATGATAATCGATTTTATGTCTGAAGACTCCTTATGACTCAGTGTTGTATAAATATTTATAAATGAAAATAAGTTTTCAGGGGCTCGATTATTTCACTTAACATCATCCCCCCCCCCAAAAAAAAACCAGAAAGAATATAGACTAACGTATATTGGCCATCAACAACTTGCGTAATTAGTTAGTTTGTAACAGATATGATACACAGTTAAATACAAGACACTCGCACAGCCTTTCACTTCTTCTTAACTTACAATTTCGATTTTTTCTTCTTAATTTTCGACAGTATTCCACCAAAGTTACCATAATCTGTAAGCATTTCCGTTTCTACTTAAACCGAAGAAACTACTGATAAAAATCAAAAGGCAATTTTGAAACGATGTCTTCTTTGCATAGTTGCTGGCAGTTCTCAACGATTTTTAGTAGAAGATAAAGAGAACTAAAATTGTCCAACTTTGCACCACCAACATAGCTTTTCACTAATTGATTCTCATTCCCTTCTCCGGAGCGGTTGCGGTTTCCATGCCCCCGAGAGTGCTTTGCCAGCGCTTATCGGGGCCCATAAACGAGCACCCTGGGAAGGGGCACCCTAATTAGCAGTTTATGAGGCAGAGGGCTGAGAACATCGATCGATGCGATTAGTCGCCAATGACATCATGGGGAAAAGAGAGAGCAAAAAATTATAACCAAGTTGAAGCGCTTCGTAGAGGCAAACTGTTTTGATGAAAGAGTTAAAAAAACAACAACCTGGAAGACCATTAATTCAGAACAAATGTTTCTGAGGAGAATTCATTGGCAATTAAGAAATAAAAGAATAAATAATATAAAACTGGTATATATTAATTTCAAGCAACTTTTCAACTTAATGACTTTTTTACTGAATAAATGAATAGATAGAAGCATCATTTTCCTGCTCCTCAATCTTTAGTAACATTAATACACAACCTATCTTATTTCCGAGTCTATTTTGGATTTATTATATATATATTAATGTGACTTGCGTCATAATATCCTATACTGAATAAGGAAAAAGACTGCTTATCCACATGAAGTCATATGCAGTCCAAAAAATAAAGAAGAAGGAAAGAGAGAAAAAAAGGGGGACATATATGAAAGAACGAACATTTATTGGAAAAGACATAAGGCAAATGATTTATTTATTTTTGTCTTTGGCACTACTGCTAAGCTTCAGATCCATGATTTATTTGGGGTGATGGTATAGACTGGGCATAATAGAGCATTAAATAGACTGTGGTATAGTAAGACATTGAGATAGATACTCGGCTTCCAGAACAATGATTACAGAAACAAATTCCAATTGTGCCAGAAATCTTCCATCTAAGAAAGCCTAGTGAAAATTAAATCTGTCGGAAGTCAATTATCTTCCGGATATTGTGGCTTGAAATATTGCAAGAAATGTGCTACTTTAAAGAGAAATTTTATAAGTTTCACAATCATAAAATTCGTACAAGCATTGCCCATGTGCAGCTTAAAAATAGGATCTTAATCTGACAAACTGATAGATTATTTATAACAAAAATAATTATAGCAGGTTCAAATATATAAATTATTTTTCTTAAAAGTAGAAAAAAAAAATAAGACCCTGTTTTCTTATTGAATTTTAAATGCATCTCACGGCTTTCAGTAAATTTTGCGCAAACATTAAATGCCTTGGTTCATAATGCAAAAGAATTATAGAAAGAAGACATGCTTATTAGCACAAAAGGAATAAATAACAGGGCTGGGAGTGATCTATGGTCCGTTGCAGAAAATGAAGAAATGAGAGGATATCAATGTATACCGGATATCTGAACACTACAAATAGGAACTGGGGAAGAGGGAAAGAATGTAATCGTCTTATATCTGGACAGTCCTCAAATACTAAATTCCTAAAGTTTGACACTGAACAGTGGACAAATAACAGACAGTTTTGACAGGCAGTTATATTAACAAACAGCGTTCAGAATAAGGAGAAATTGCGAGTTCTGTCAAATGTGAACACAGGAGAAACATAAAAAGAATTTGAAAAATGTCACTTTGAGAATCAAATTTCAGTTTGACTGATAGACAGCTAATAACAGGGTATAAAGCATTTCAGCTTTTACAGAGCAGGAAATTATTCATTTCAGTAGTTAATATATATGATAACGTTCGCTAGTATAAATAAAAAGTATGTTTACATGATAAAATTTCGGAACAGATCAGAAATCAGCAGAATCTGTCAAATGAATATTTCATCATTAATTTGAAACTAAATTTATAAAGTTATTGCATCTCGTTTAACTATCTCTCCAAAGAGATGACAGACGTAATATAAATTTCATTAAAAGAAAATGCTTGTTTTCATAGATATACAGATTAATCGCTTAATCCATTTCTGAACCATTATTATCATTTAACATTTTTTTTAAAAGACAAAAAATAGTGATATTCGCACTTGGGTTTATGAAATTATTAAATGATTTCCCTCTTGGTTTCAATTATCACACACATTTTTTTTTTTTTTTTTTTTTTCTAGATACATAACAAAACGACATAGATTGACAGGTCAGGTTACATGGGCATAGATAGGCATTGGCTGTATGTCAACACCTGATGACAGTTATATCATCAGGAGTTGACACACCTTCAAACATTGGGTACACAATTATACAATTATCAGTAACACTTTTTAGCAATGCATTAAATATAATGTAATATGAGTCGGGTTTTTTTTTTTTTTTTTTTTTTTTGAAAATGGGCAAGTTCATTTTTTGTTATTGCGAGATATTTAAAGGTTTGCATTTCAATAAATTTAAAAATATTGGTAAGTATTAATAGATATATATATATTGTATTTTGTGGTACCAAATAATGTAAGTTTATAATTCAATAGTGTTTACAGTGCTGACTAAAAAAAAAAATAATAAGAGTTTTATTATAACTAAATAGACTTGCGTCACTTTCAAAATTAATGAATTATTGTAAACGTTCATTTAATTGGGAAATATTTCAGTGGCATCAGCCACTTTTTTTATTAATAAAAACAAAATACTATTCAAAAATTTATAATTATTTATTCATTTCATAAAAAGTGAAACAAAACAAAGAATATTCTTGTAGAAACTATAACATAACAAAAAACAATTCAGTTTTATTAAGAATTTCAATGAAATTATACATTTTCAGTTTATACGTAAGTATAATTAAATTGAATTTTATTCAGGATTTAACATTTTAAAATGTTCATGATGAACAGGAGGTATATATGGTAATAAATCCATCATGTCTTTGCATTTTTCTGATGTAATACATCACCTTGTTTTCATACATAGAAGATAATTTTAAATTCAGCATCTCGTTCTATCGTAGTTTTGTAGAATATTTTGCATGGTGCATCCCTTGTAAATCTGATCCAGCATATAGTTAAATATTTCATGGTTTCTTCATCGGCATTTTTATTTCTTTTTAAAACCGCTTTCTCCAGAGGTTCGGTTGAAAATAAATATCCGCGTATTCATTTCATGTATTAAACATTTATGTTTTCGACAATTTCGTATTACTTTATAGTAATCCTGGGGAATACACAAGGGACTGGTTTTCCAGATTGCCAGTTAGTTCTACCACTCCAAAATCACGATCGTTCGATAAAATTGAATCTCCTGACAACAAAAATTTGTGATCAATGATATATATTTCACTGTCACTGGACTGAATAATCGCTGTTGGAAGTAAGCATATTATTATCGAAACACAAAATTAAGATATACTTTTTATTATTTATGAAATACTGTACAACCACTGATTTTCATTATCAAAGATAGATGGATAGAAACACCTTAGATTTCAGACATGATATCAAACGGCCACATTTGCTTCACCATACAGCTAATACCCGGAGCTAAATTTTGCCGTAATATATTCGGTCAAAAATAATTTCAATCTAAAATGGACTTGCACCACTTTCAAAATAAACAGATTTTCAATGCTGTTAAGAGCTAAAACTTCCATCTCCAAAATACTAGAATCTGATTTTTTTTTTCTTTTACTTTAAATTGTTTAATAATAAGTTCTATCTATAACTACTATTATCTCTTTCTTTTTTTTCCCCCCCTTCAAAATTGGACTTGCCCCACTTTCAAAATAAACGGCTCATATCAGCAAATTATTGAAGAATAGATATTTGCAAAGAATTTTAATTAGTTAAAACAAATATTGTCAAACACTATTCAAAATTATTTTACACATTTATTATTGACTAAATATATAAGAGAAATTATTTAAAAACACACACACAAATGCAAAGCGATTTTGTTGATCAAATAAATCAACACTATTTGTTAGACATTAACGATTTCGCTTCATTAAAAAGCAAGCACCTCTGCTTTTCTTAAGTCATCATTGATATTTTTAACATCATAACAAATACCCACATTCATTTTTATAATGAAACTAGTGTTTTTACATTCACGTTAGAACAAGAATTCGTTTGTTTTTTTCTTCACTTATAGCTGACATATCAGATAAAATGAAAAAATTAATTCAATGCCGTAAATATAAAATTTATTAATAGAGAATCAAAAAAACAACAGCTGATTTCTGATCAATGAATAATCTATACTTAAAGAGCTTTGATAAATCTATAATAGCAGTCATAAATTCGTCATTTCAATCAAGACTATTTTCTTAACCTTTTTTTTTTTTTTTCCTCCCCAAAAGAAACTCTCTAAGAGATGAATGGCTTTTCCCTATAACCTATTTCTTATTCATCATAAAAGAAACACACAAAAGTATTAAGTTTATAACTATTAAAAAAAAAGTAAAAACTATTATGGGTTCACTGATGCATGACGACTCATTTTTAATGCTTTTAAAGTTAAAAGATATGAGAATGTCTTTTGTTCATCGATTAAACAGCTGCTTACAGATAGGATATGATTCGATCTCCGAAATAAAAAACCGTATAAGAAACACAAAACGCATTTACGATAAAAATCCGAGTTTAATACAAACATCGAACCGTTATTTGTCATGAAGACAGAGATAAGACCCCCAGTTCTTTGTAGAGGGCAGGAAAAGGAGGCGTTCGGACGCGGCTGGAGGTAGCACTTCCATGGAATAGATGAAGCCGGTGCTTGTCATCGTTATCTAGGAGACTTCCCTGCACAATCGATGACGCCTCCAAACATCATTCATCAAGAACTCCAGGAGTTATTCCTTTCTTAGTTTTTATCTTTAAATAAACAAATCTAGGCTCCGCTTTTATCAGCAAACTCTTTTTCCATTTATCAGCGATCCTGATGTCAAATTCACGCCTTCAGTCCAAAATCAAATATGGTGCTCTATAATCTTAAGAAGGCGTAATCAAACAGATAACCATGATAAAAAACAATTTATTGCTACAGAAACGATCTCATGGGAAATATATAATAAAAGATTCCGGAACATTACTTTATAAGACGGCGTAAAAAAATATATAAACTTCAAATAATCGGTATTACAAATGGATATAGCTCATTAATAAATTCATTATTTTATTTATTCATCTTCGAAAATTCTGATAATTTTCATTATATTAATTTAGAGTACAACCTGTGGCACATTAGCATGAGAATAATAATTACTAGAAAACACATCGAAACAAGAACTCATGAAGATCTCACCATCCACAATAGATTTAAAATGTATCTACAAAATAGAAAGGGAGGGGGGACTTCTTTTCTTTTCTTGTATTTCATTAAAATATATTGACAAAACTAACCATATCTTTCTAATAATTTAACGTTCACATTTCACACACGCACACACGATGAGTGTTTTCAAATTAAATTTTGTCGTATGGTTAGACACAATACAAACCATCTAGCCATTTAAAACAGAAGATAAAAGGATAAAGTATTTAAATTTCTGCAAAATTAAAATTACGCCTCCTTAAATTTAATAACGGACAACTATTCAAAGATTATCACCTGAAAATGTATCACAAATATTATAATATTTATGCTGAGATAAAATACAGCATTAATAATTTCATAACTTTTGAATTCTGGAAAATCAACTTCACTACCACAACATTATAAATAATGGTAAAAAATAAGTAAATAAATAAAATTTAGAAAAAGAATTCGTTAGAATACTAATTGGTCCAGTGGAAATGTTAGTGCAGATTTAAGCAGAATAATTAAATAATTGAACCGTTATAATGGACATTTTCGTGTATGCTCATTATATGATGCATTTTGAATTCATGTTCTAACATTAAAAAAATCCAGTATACCTTTTTAGACTTTTTTTTTTAATTGATATGTATCTCAATTATAGTACCTGGACTACGTATTAAATTCCGTTCGTTTAGCCCATTATTAGCTTTTTATTTTCTCATACACGAAGAATACAAAGAGAAAGTACTATAATACTAATAAAATAATTCGTCTTACAGAATTTCATGAATCTCCGCGTTCCAGATCTCCGAATCAAGAAATTATTCATTCATTTATTTATTTTATCTGGAATTATGTCTGTCCGTCTGTTTCTTCTAAACACGATAACTCAAAAACGTTTTGAGGTATACGGAATTTGGTACATAGTTTTTACACATAATTTGTAGATTTATCACAAATTTTGAACGAAATCCATTCACTACATAACAAAGAGAATCAAATGGGTGAAATGTGGTATATAGATATAACAACTAAAGAGTAAACATGTATTAAGCAGTTGATCATGTAATGATCTGTACTTTCATAGCATGTAAACACTATAACTCAGAAGCGAAATCAGCTAAATAGATATATGAAATTAAGTATATGATTTTTGTGACTACAACTGTAGTTTTATGTCAATTTTTGGTTTTAATTGATCAGCAAAGAGCCGTCCAATATACATATATATTTTGCACTTGTGTATTAACATATGTATACATTTGTATATTAACAGCTACCAGTGAATAATGTAAAAAAATATAAGAAAGTAATCTAATATGATCTTTCGTAACTATTGTTTGCAACGCCATAAGGTTAATAATACACAAGTGCATTTATTACAGAATATGCGAGAAAGTTTCATGGAGATAATTCCCGTTGTTTTAATTATTTTTTTCACACGAAAACGAACAGATATAAATCTAAAATTAAATTTAGAAATGAGGAAAATTTAAAAACAGAAACTTATCAAAATCTAAAAGACTTTTTTTTCTGTAAATTTCACACGAGAAGGTTGAAAAAAGATTGCAGCAACTACAAAGCAAATAAGACAGCTGCATTTTTTTTCTCTCTCTTCTCACGTTTAATTTAATATAAGTATTCTTAATTCATTCGAACACATGAAAAAGAAACCCACATTTCAATAATTGATGATAAGACTTGCAAGTTATACAAATTGCATAACATCACGCCATGAAACTAATGACAAGGACGGAGAATCGTGCAATTCTCCAAAACTGGACATCTAAAAGAGATTGACGAAAAAACATTGAGTGGGGGAGGAAAGGAAATAAAGGGACCGGCAAAAAAAATATAAAAAGAGGGGACGTTTCTAATCATTTTTATGGCTATCGTTTCCAACCCAGGTGAAAAATGATTGAGGGCAAGAGACCGACGGATGAGGTCCCGATGGGAGGATATCTCACCATCTTGATTGAACTTCCCACGCCCCAGTTCCAAAAATATGAGGTCTTCTATTCTGCGAGATAAGGACAAAGATTTGGATTCATGGTCACTAGATTCGTCTTCGGGTGTTTATCAGATACATTCCACAAGATCAAAAGCAGAGGCTGGCTCAGAAACGGATTTTTATTTTATTTTTTTTATCTCTATTAGTTTCTTTTCTTCCTTTACTAAACGGCGATTCAATGTTCCAAATCCTTTTCTTTCAATAGAATGTGTCAATGCAGATAATCCACGTGGTGCCACAGTCCCATAACAAATGTAACTGGACTTGTCATTCATAGTTGTAGTGAATTGTTGAACACTATGACGCAGAATTTCCATTCCTTGCTTTGCTATCAAGATTTTTATTTTTAAAATCAGCGGAAGTGGTCTCCCTAAAACGTTCTCGAATACTCTAATAAATTTGTCACGCCAGAGGAAGCTTTACATGGCGTTGCCGTACAATAGTTACTAAATATTAACTTTTGGCATGAATTTCATTTTTTACAGTCTACTAATATAGTCGTATGCTACTAAACGAGCCTATGATGTCCTCCTTGGCGAGTATTTGGCGATTAATCCTTCGCATGTGTTAATAGTATCTAAAAATCGGATATGTGTTTTATACAACCGAATGAAACAAAATTAAACTTGTAATCACAAATTCGAAAATCAAATTTCATATATTTATGTCACTGCGTTTCTGAATTATCATGTTTACACATTTCTGAAAGTACAGACCGACAGACAGTCAACCCATGGTTGGATTTGGTTCAAATTTTTACAGCTGCCTACAATATAAATATCAAATCTGTGTACGAATTTCATCTATCTAGTTCTCTTCGTTTTTTTAATTATCGTGTTTGCTTATATTCGAACAGCCAGTCAGACGAACTCCCTATGAACACATTTTACTCAAAATTTGATAGAAACCTGCGAATTTGGTGTAAAGATCATATACCAAATTTCAAGTCTAGTTCAAGGCGTTTTGGAGTTATCTTTGTCACAGACAGACGGACGGACATTTTACAAAAATATGTTTTTCGAACTCTGGGATTCTAAAACGTGGAGATTCATCAAAATCACGTGTTCGAATTTTTTGATGATTATTATACTTTCTCAATATTACGTATACGAAAAAGTAAAAGATGCATTTTTGTACGGTTTTGTTCTTTGTTCTAATACAAAAAGGATGTCTGACCGAAATCCCCTTTTACAAGCATCCACTTAGGAGTCCCGAGTTGCTGAAATTGCATCACTTTAATTGCACATCTCTTTCACGTGATTATGAATTCATTACTCATATAAATTGTTGCTGATCTCAATGTAGGTCACTTATCAGTTGGACAATATATTCAATAAATGTAAATTCTACACATTTTACAACTATAAGTGCACAAATCCGTTACCCTAACAAATCTATCCAGGCAGTATTTTAGGTATTTTATGATCAAATCTCTTTTTTGATCTGATTGCTTAAGATTAAAATTAAATCATTGCATAAATGGTAAGATATCAAGATATGAATATCTCTTCAAAAATTCAGCGATGGTACTCTATCTCTCAACTTTCTCGGGTAATTCCATATGTTGCGCTCTGTAATAGAAAGGGTTAAAATGGCTTAAGCCACTTTTCAAAAAAGAAGGATAACCAATGCATAAATTTACTACAATTAAAATTAATTTTACATTAAATCTGAATTTGAGAGCCCCCAAGCATTACAAAATTCCAACAATCTTGTTCTCAAATAATATTCTAACTTTTGCGTTATGTTTGTTTCTGCAGAAAATGTGACTTACTCTTAAATTTAAACTGCCTATATAATAACAAAAATCTTCCAGGGGTTTGAATAATCGTCACACAGTTCAAAAATATATTTTTCGGACAAGGGGAATATCTTCAAAAATAATAATCTAAAAAGGTGATGCATCAAAATTTCGAGGCCGAATCTTTTGAAGATAATAACACCTCTCTGAATATTTCTTATCATAAAAATAAAACAAAGGTTTTAAAGATGATATTCATGAAGAAACAAAAAGATCCCATATTAGAAAGAAAGAAAAAAAAGATTTTAAAATTTGAATTTAAAATAAAGAAAAGCTTGAACATCGAATGGTAATACCATTATATTTAACGATGCATTTTATAACCACGTCTGATCAGACCAATTATTCATTGCTTTATAAAGAGAAGACAAGATTTATTACTTTGAGCAGAGAAACGCTTCATTTCATTAGAGAATTTCTGAATGATCGCTGCTTCCGGTGTCTGCATAATTGACAAAACACCGGAAGTGACGTTTTATTAGAGAATTCCCGAAGACATTGTTGTAATTCGGTGTCTTTATCTTAAATGTAAGCCAAGGAAGAGATCTACATTCAAGGCTAGGCCTGGCCATATTCAAAAGGGATCGCAAAGAAACACTGGCAAAGACTGCATTTTGAAAAAGCAATGAGACGGCAGAAAGAAAGAAAATACAGCTAAATTTTAATTTTAATTTTTTTCTATTAATGCGGCATCTGCTTTTCTGAAGAAAAATTTATCAAAAGTAAATTGTACTTTAAATCATTAAAAGTAAATACTACAGATAATATATGTACTGCATATTTCAATAGTCAAACAATTCTTTTCGCAAATGTCTCCAAATTTTAATTAATTCAAAATAATTAAATTGGCGTACGATTTAATTTAATTCAAGATATATAAATTGGCGTACGATTTAATTTAATTCAAAATATATAAATTGGCGTACGATTTAATTCAAAATAATTAAATTTTGCTCGAAATAAACCAGTGGTAGCGCTCGCCCCCCCCCCCGAAACTTCCTCGCATACTCTCTAATAAAAGTGTTATCCCAGAGAACGTCTTACATGGAATTGGCGTACGATAGTTATGAAATATTAACCTTTAGCAAAAATTATTGGCGAATTATTTGGCGATTAATCTTTGATATGCGGTTAATAATATCTGAAAATCGAATCTGTGTTTCAGACAAATTTTCTCAACCGATTGAAACAGATTTTACACAAATCTACACTTGTAATCACAAAATATCAAACCAAATTTGACATATTTAAGTCATTGAGACTTTGAGTCATTGCATTCACATGTTTTTTAAAGTACAGACCGATAGACTGTCAGCCTCCTGTTGAATCTCGCCCAAAATTTGAAAGATGTCTATACTACAGACGTTAATTTTGCATATCGAATCTATCTAACTATCTAGCTCTCATCGTTTTGTAGTAATAGTGTTAAATTATATTTGAAGCCAGACAGGCTTCGTTTTTTAGTTATCTCTGTCACAGACAGACAGACATTTTCCAAAAAATGTGTTTTTCGAACTAATGGAGGTTTAAAGCGTGGAGATTCGTCAAAATATCGAGATCGAATTTTTTCACAATTACTATACTTTCTATATACTACGTATACGAGATAAGAGTAATGCTTACATATTTTATAACATACACTTTTACAATGAATTTAAATGTACAACGTTTTTCTTAAAAGTACTATGTTTTTACAACGGAAATTATACATTTTAAATAATGGAAATATAGCATTAAATAGAAATGTCAATATCGGAATGTATTCGGATATGCTGTTTGAAGATGGAAAAGAAAAGAACAAAAAGAAAGAAAGTACTTTAAAAATACAGAACTCTTAAACAATATCACTAAGAAAAAGTATTTCAATTATCTAAATCAAATATAAATATATAACTAAAAAAATATAATAGACTAGTTTATTTATTTCGATAATAGTATATTTAAATCCATAATAGCAATATTGTTCATAGATGTGCAGGAGTTTATATTTCCAATTTGCAGACTATAAAGGATAGGATTCATACTAGCACTTTTAAAATCTTCCGACTTTTTTATGAAAACTATAAGCGAAATTTTGAAGTGGAAAAAAAAAAGAAGAAAAAGGAAAAGAAAGAAAGAAAAAACTGGTTTCGGTAGAAATCAATTGATGCGACAACAAAAAACAAATTTTCCTCTCAAGATTTTCCAGAGGAAAAGACTTCTTTTCCCAATAAATTTCTTCCTTTTAAGATAAGAATTGAACATGAAAAAAATTTCTCTAGCTCTGAAAACAGACGGGAAGAAAATGAAAAAACACAAAATAGATTGTTTTAAAAAGAGAACTTTCCACGGAGAATGCTTCTTTACCTTTTGAAAATTACACAAACAAATGAGAAAGGAAAAATTTTCTGCTTGTCAAAATCGGCTTATGATGAGAGCTCCCTTCGTTACAAGGAAAGCAAAAGGCAAGCAGAGGCGAGAGAAACACGATCATAAAATAAAACATAATTCCCACTAGAACAGAATTTCTCGTGGGAATTATACAGCCGAAAGAATTTTTAGATTTTTACGGGGAAATTTTATATCATACAAGAGACAAAAACTTATTATTACCCTTATTAATGAAAATGGCAAAATATTGTTAAGATTTTAAGCTACAGCAAAGAATAAAAGATGATCGCAAGCAATTAAAAATAATTTTAATAGCTGCTTTATTATACCTGTATCTTAAGAAAGAGGGATGCCGTGTCTCCTATGTGACTATGTTCTGGATGAATTTTTTTGGAAAACGTTCGAAAACTGTTACATTTTTAAATATTTGGATAAAAAAAAAATTGAAAAATCTATGGAACTAAAATATACCAGTTAAGTGCTAAAAATTTTTTTAAAAATTGGAAAAAAGTGTTTTTTGGCTAAAAATGGATATAAAGCAAAAATCTTCTAGTTTAGAGGTTTATCAAATGATTTGCTTAAAATTTTGCAGATAGCTTAAGGAATATATTATCTAGCTCCTGAATTAAAAAGTAAGTTGTATTTTCATCTGTTCTTTAAATACTGGGGTTCGACTAATAAATAACACGAAATTATCAATTTTTTTTTCCCATTGTGAAGCACTGACACAACCATAAAATGTTTATAAATGAATAGACTACTTATTCTCTTGTTCAGGAACTGCAGAACATATTGAGAAATTATTATACCAAATTTGATTTTAAAATATGCATTAATTTTTAATTTACGAAGTTTTTCGTAAAAAAATTCTATCATATGCTATACTTGAGAAAATAGCATCTAAAGATGTAAAATAGCATGTGAATACAAATATAAAAATCAGTGTAACTTCCCAAAAATCAGTAATAGAAACAAAATCCTTACTATTTTATAAAGAAACGTGTTAAAGCATTAAGAATATTGAATAATAAAATCATAGTTTCGCAAAAATTCGACTTTTTAACGTAGTCACTTACCTTTAGAAGACAGTAACTAACTTACATAAATAATGCTTTGAAATCTATTTCTTAATTTTTATATGATATAATCCGACAGGGATTTCAATAGTAAATTATCTTCAAAAATTATTATCATTAGTATAATAATAGTTCAATGTAGTTATCAGTGTTCACTATTTGAAGAAAATGCATTTTTGTTTTTTTAATGAATTAATACATTATAATCTTTTGATATCAAGTCTTATGAGAGAACAGGAAAAAAAATAATAACGTTTGAGAGATTACTAATAGCCAAATGAAATAAGTTTAAATTCAAACAAGTCAAGAAGAAATTTAAGTTCATAGCAAACATGAAATAACTTTTGAATAACAAGAAGATAGACAGGAGGAATAATCTTTAATTTCTACTTTATTATCTACTTTAAACAATTACATCGCCATAATTTTATATAAAATATTTCGAATTTCATTTCACAATCAATTCATATGAGAAAGTTTTATTAAAATTTTATTCTTTTTCTCATAATGTTCAACAAATGCAGTTGTATTTTCATAATAATTTTATGCTATATTTTCGAGGGCTTGGCATAGATTACTTTAGACAGGGCATTACTAGAAATTTTACCGAAAACCTATGAATGTTCCAGGACTAAACAGTATTCTAATTAAAAAAAAAATTATGTTAAAGCTTAGAGGAACTCAAAACCGTAAACGAATATCTTTGGTTGCAATTCAAGGAATACAGAGTTTGCCTTAAAGATAAATAGACAAAAATTAACTCGCATATGTATCGCATTCTACAGTTTCTAATGATTCATTTATCTTGGAGGTGAGAATTCAATACCGAGATTCGATACAAATAAGATAACATTATCTTTTTAACTTATATGAGCATCTCAAGAAAGGAAAAGGAAATTTCACAGCATATTGCCTTAATTAAGTGATTAAGCTTCAGAAGTGATTACTATGCCAGCTTTTGTTAGGAGAAATGTAATTTCTAATCCGAAAAAATTTTGAAAAATGAATTTTAACGCAATTAGAGACGTTTTATTATAATAATCATTTATCACAAAATGTTTAAGTATCTTTTATTTGCAAGAATGCTCCATATTTGCTTAAATAAGAAATTAATCTATTTTTTATTTATTTATAAAAAAAAAAACCCAGAAATCTGACAGAGGGCCAAGAATAACAAATTTACTGAAAAAATTACAGCATTCAATAACATTATTACTTCAAATAGCTAAATCAAAGAACCGAAACTTATAGAAACGATAATTAAAAGGTAATTATAAGGTACTACATCAAAAAAATAATCAAACTTACTGAACTGTTTTATGGAAATTTTTAATTCGTTTTATTAATATTCAGAAGTATTTAATTGCGCAATATTAAGATATTTCCTTACCAAAATATTCTCTTTTTTTTTTTTTTTTGAAAGTTAAAAGATTATTTATCATTTCCTCATTTTCAGGCTAGCAGATAAAATATAAATTAATTTTAATACAAAGTATTTAAAATTCGATATGGAAGCCATACAAAACTTTTATTTATAAGTATTCATTTAATTTAATTAAATGTATTCATCGAATATATTTTTTCTTATTATATTTTGGTTAATGTGGCTAAGTTAAGTGAAAGATGGATAAATCAATGATGTTTCCAATACACACATCTATGCTAATGCGACTAAATTTTGGTAAAACTGAGTTCGCCCCCCCCCCAATCCCGGCCAATAAAAATGACACGAATGTCGTGAAATTATAATAATAATAATTCATAAACAAGCTACAAGTTCCGTCCTACATAAGTCAGCTAAAATAAAAATTAAATCCCTAGCATATATAATTCATAACATATGTCTTCAAATTATATGCATCATAATTTTAATAATTTAGATTTATGTAGCGGAAACGAAACAATCGCATGCAAACTATGGTATGTTTTTAAGTCCAATCTTAAAAGATTAAAAAAAAAAAAATTTTAATCTTTTTAACTATAAAGCCTTAATAATCCTATTTTACCCTTATATCTACCCATTATTTCATTCTAAATAGTTTTAAAATACATAGAATATCCAAGATTTCTTGGACAGATTGCAAAATTATGCAACACAAAAAGATATAAAAACAAAATGACCCTACAGACAATTTACAACAGAATTGTTAAAGTTAAAAAAATCTCAATATGAGACCCATCGATTGCGCATAGTAATATCACACAATCATAGTAATATTCAATTTCATGCAATTTTACAGGCGCTTGGAGTTATAGATCAAATTCTAATTAATACTATGAATACTAGTTTTGCAGAATTAAAAGCTGTTTTGCACTGCTTCAAATCCTACAAATTACAACAAGGTATCTGTAGCACACAATATTTTCACAACTCTACATAAAAAAAGAAGAAGAAAAAAAAGATTTAACTTACAAAATCACAAAATATGACTACTAAGTGAAATCTTCTCATTAATTCATTTTTAGATCTTATATAATATCATCTATCGTATTCAAAAATAATAATGCTATGAAATAAAAGTTTATGAGCCATATTAGTAATATGCAGCATCGAAGAAACAACATAATTTATAATTATATTTCACATAATTTTTAATGTTTCCAAGAAGTCTCAAACAACCTGGATCAGTGCAGATTTTTTAAAAAAAAAAACTTCCGTCTATTTTTGAATTTAAAAAGAACACTATTAATTATCCGTAAAAATTGCATTTAAAATTCTAATAATAGACCTTTATGGATTGATTATTTTCCAAGGGAACAAAATACTAGCCATCAAACAATATATTTGAAATATAAAAACAAAAAAAATCACCTACAACATTTAATTTAGATGAGATATTTGATTAAAATAGAGTTGAACAAAAGCAATCGAAAATCTGAATATTTAGTAGTTTAGAGAAGTTACCTTGCACGTGCTGGCATATTCCAGGTACGAGATCGTATCCACGTAGGAGTCAAAGCGCACCATCTTGGTCTGTTTCTTCCTGAGAGGACACAGAGAGCACATAGCGTCACACCATGCTCCTCATCACCCCTTCGAACCCACGAAGACAGGTGGTTGCCCCACATAACGGAGGGATCGCCAAGCCCACACATGCCCGCATGTCAGTCCGCACGTTTTCACAACACTGAACACAAGCGAATAATCACGTAATAAAACTGTCGTACAAGAAGAAGGATATCCAGCTGAATCTTATAAGATACATGACAACACGAATTCCAAAATAAAATTAATCGGTCATTACTAAGCAAGCAAAAATCCTAAGCATACACAGATTTAATATATTAATCCGGAGTAACAATTATTAAGTTAAATAGTTGATGAGTTTAACATCGAGTTAGTTTCGAATCTACTCTTAAATCCAGAATGAAGTTTGAGTCATCATTTGGTAATGTGGAATGATTTTTCACTGACAATCAAGTTGGTACATATCTTCGAAAACGAGAATATTTAAAAAACACGAAGATAAAAAATGTAATAATTGATTTTTATGAATAAAACTTTATAGCGATCATTTAGGGACACACTAATGAGTAGAAGATAGTGTCAAATATACACGAGAAAAAGTTTCCAAGTTTAAAATCAATACATTTGGAGAACAGCCAATTTAAGTGACATTTGAATCGGCAATTGTGGATAACAATTCTCCCTCGCATTCTTCGAGTCCACGCAGATGAGTGAAATATGAAAGACACAGCTGAAACTCTGCGCGAACATTATCCTTTTGTCTTTTCCTCTGAAGGACGTCCCCTTTTCCTTGGAAAAGAAGATAACCACAGAATAAATAGCTTAGATTTCAAGGTCCGCTACTTCTCGGAGTTATTCATTTCTTGAAAGCGCAAGGGAGCAGATCCCAGGGCGTTTATTATTCATTCTGCCATTCTAGGAGCGAAGCAGATAAGACGAAATTTTTCTTCTCCTTGAAGGATATTTTCTGTGGCAGATTGGGGAGTAGAAATGGGGAGGACTAGAAACTATTTGCGTACGTAGTTAGCTGAGTTCCAACATATTTAGTACAATAAATGCAGAGTCTGTTGTATTCAATTTTTATAAAGGAAACACCAGATGGCAATTGTTGCTCAAGACATGGCACAAGCAGTTCCCAAGGACTTCGGCCCTCCAGTTTATGCGCACAGAACTATTGAAAAAGTTTTCTTGGCACTTGAACATAGTTTCCAGAGACGACTGAATAGAATCCCGACGATTCGTGGCATCGACCTCTGTCTTTTGTCAATAATCGTCGTGAAACAAATGTGTTGGGCAGTATCGATTGCAGCGTCGGTCGCCCTCACGGTCCCCTCAATATCCAGTACCGACGAGGACAGCTGTGCGGAGAGGGCACGAGGCAGTGGCGCGACGCACCGCGTCTACCTGAGGAGTGAAGCGGCACAGGCTAGAAAAGGAGCGGCGCTGCGGTGCCCCTCGCACGCCACTCGAAGCGAACTTGATATCGAAACGGAAATAAAGCAGTCTCTCAATTACAAACACACTCAAGCAGTGGGGAAATGTAAACAAACATTTAGTTGTTAAAAGTTCCGATATTTTTTTAAGCCTATTCGTATCGATTTATCATAAAAGTTTTCATATTCACGAATCTTATCGCTAGCAACAAACGCCTTCTTACTATAAATTCATTTTAAGCAGAATGTATTTCCACACTTGTCTTTAAAAAAAAGTTCTGTATGAATAGCTGTACAAAAAGTAATAGAATTTTAATGGTGATTAATAGGCTTAATATAAATCATGATTGTTTCAATTCATTAAAATATCAATAACAATCTGGCATTATTGCTAAAAGCGAGCATTCTTACAAAGCAGATGCTGAAATAAACCTTATCATTATATTTTTACCAGCTTAGAGACACTTGAGACTCGAGTATGTTTAGACGCACAAAACGAATCGCCGAAGGTAATGAAAATAAATCCAACAATCTAACACTAGACAGTTATCTAACGCTAAACTGAAGACGATTCTCATCTCCAAACCCCTAGATCATACCAAATTGAGCACGTTTGAGATACAATTACAGTAGATTTAACTCCTTTGCAAACAATTGCATGCTTGACGTGCATTGGAATGCGGAATTAATATTTAAATCCTAATTAAGTCATATAAGAAATTAATATAATTTGGACTTCTTTCTTCATGTTATATGGATTGAAATAACAATCAATGATATAAATAAGAACTTTAAACTCTTTGACTTTCTAATCTCTAATTAGGAGAATTAATAGAAGATGCACAAGGATCCACGTACGGCAGATTTTTTAAACAGTCGTTTCTGGAAACGTGGTCTTTCAATCCCGAGCCCTAGATCTTACTACTAGATCACCGAAGCCCCATTTATTGTTTGAAGTATTATAAAAACCTTTTAACTATTTTTGTTTAATTATATTTACACTTCGAAGAAGCGCGAAAGCTATTCTGAAATGTAATTCGTAATTCTGAATCGTGACCAGATGACGAGGATGACTTTTGAGTCAGCATATTGATCTCCTACTTCCAGACCACACCAGCGAAAAAACATGTGGCCCAGATAGATTCAACCCTATGCACTTTTAAGTTGCATCAGACTTCGCATTCTGAAATGAAAATTTTCACATTCCTATTAGATAATGATAAGCTGTATAATACAGGGGTGTTTGTGGGACCCCAAAAAATCCCCTGAAACTTTTACGGACTTACTACCGACATTTTGGAGTTTCGAGAAGGGGGGGGGGAGAAATGAAAAATTACAATTATGAAGTATTGAATGACCTAATTATAAAAGTTCAATGAATTACTTTTTTTGCAAAATTAATAACCATTAATTTTGCAAAATTAAGACCTTTGAACCCAGGTCACGTGATCGCACATCTGGTCGAACGAAGTCTCTCCCTTTTTTTTCTGCCGCACCTACTTGCCGAAAAGAATCCAGAAGAGAATGTCCGAGAACCGGGGGAATGAGTCATAGCTCGCAATAAGGAAAGAACAAAAAAGAAGTTTTTTTCACGCATTATCACTGCCTTTGGAGAAAGAAAGGAAAAGTTTTCACCACACACACTGACCTTGCGTTTTCTGCTTTCAAAGCAAACAAAATTACCCAGATCAAAATAAATAATTCATTATTATTCCTACTTCCTTTTGAACGACGATCCCCGGAATTTCCGGGTATCAAAGTTCAAAATCCCCGGAATTCCGGGGTTTCCCCGGAGCACAAACACCCCTGATAATAGCAAAAACCTTTGCATTAATGCTTAGAAATTATAACAAATCTATATTTTTGAACTCGATAAGCAGTAAAAGGAAATTATACGCGAATATATGTACAATTAAGCATTTTATTATTTTTTGGTGTGTTATTAAGGTGCATCAAACCCGCTTACTTGCGGTTCTCCAATGGAATTTAGAATCTTCTGGCTACAATGCCGAGATCTTACCACACTTAAAATCTGAAGGAAGGAAAAAGAAATTTTAATAAAATAATAATAATATCAAACCAAGTACTTAAGCAATTCTAACCATACAATGGAATGCTAACTGCACACAATTTACAGAAAATTAAAAACGCAACAACTTTTTTAAAAAGGTGCAAGTACTGGAAACATGCCTCACAAATCACCTTCTTAAATAATACTGACTCAAATTCCGTAAATAGTATTTCCTCCCTAAAGACTCATCAATACTTGGCAAGAAACACACAAGCAAATTAAACGCACTCTCTTCTTCCTCTAGCACATTTAAATGTTATCCAGTTAATTAAAAATAACACTTACGAAGTCAAGCGTTAAATGCTCCCTCAAAGTGGAAGAGGGGGGCGAGAGATTCAGCACTTTCCTCCCCATCCACAGTACAAAAAGAGCAAGCAGGAATCTTTTATTTTCATCCAAAGTCATTATTTCGCCATGAAAACTTTGCAGTCGAAAAGCGGGGATCTTCGCGCCCTATCATCATAAATATGTATTAAAGCCAGTGTGGATAGAAGATGCTCTTTTAAGAAGTGAATGCAAATAGGAGCCCGCGGTTGAGTCCTTAGCCGGTTCCTGGCGTTAAGTGCCGCCTCCAAATCACGTCGAGGATCTTAAATGGATATTCATTCCGTGCAAGTACCTCGAAAGGAGCCACTCCAAATGCAAATTAAGCACGCGTTTGGTAAAGATTACACCGTTGGGAGGAGAAAGGTATAAAAAAACTTTGAGGGACAGCGAAGGAAAAAACCTGAAGAGCCCTTCCATTTGCGACCTTGTTTGGAATTTTTAACTTATTTATTTTTTTGTTAAAGGAAACTTCCATCAATTCAGATAGTTCATTTGCATGAGAGAATATAAGTTCCTCCTATTCATGAGCATATGGCGAGAGAAAAAGATTTTTTAAAGTGATGACATAATAAACATTGAAACAATGTGGCTTTCGTAATGGGAGACTCATAAAAGATAATTTGTATTTTTATATACCTTGATGGCAGGAGGAGGATGCAAGGAACTCCATCATCATTGAATTATTTGACAATACGAAATAAAAGCCAACAGGAAATAAATTAATTATATTTTTCCTTATTTAATTGAACTTTTTTTTAAAATTTGCTTAATAACCAAGTAGGGCCAGGATTAATTTTGTCCGATCTCTGTAAAACCTATTCAAAGATTATACAAATTCTTAGCAAGTCCTGTTTTGTAGTGGAAATTGCCCAAATAAAGAGAGAATTTCTTGTGAGGGGCGCTAAAAAAATTCTGCACAATTACCACGAAAATTTAACCCTTTTCCACTCCGAAAAGTAATACGATGCATAATTATTCGTCTAATACAAAGATTTGTTTATTGTTACGAAAAATAAAAATCTATCATTGTTTTAAGTTGAATTTCTCTGAAAAATTAATCTACATATTCTTAACACTCTATAGGCATTTTTAACAATGGAAATTAAAAAATATATAAATCAAAATGATGCGTTGCCTTGAATGGTGCATGAGAGGAGACATTGGTGTGCAAAGGGTTGAACCGTTGTATCATAGTCAGTCCCAAGCACTGCCAATCTAAACCTTTAATGCTCTTCTGCCATCCAAAAACTAAATTAGATACTTATAAAAGTTTGTTGGCGCATTAACAGGTTAAATTTTCTGACAAACAACGCAATCACTTGAATTAGCAAACAAAATCAGCAGTTGCGATCATAATAAGGGTCTTGCTTTTTTTTAAAAAGTATATGTATACTATTAAAATATATTTCATACGTGTTTTACGTCTAAAGTATGCGTACAGATCAATGTTCCACGTAATGGCGACAATGGAGTATCATAGGTTAAAAAAATAAAACAAATATATCGTGCGCGTATTTATTAAGCAAAGTTTTTAAAAAATAATTTATATTAACAGAAGTTTCTTTCTTTCTCGTATACGAAGTATATAAAGAGGAAGATCTTAATTTTCCAAAAAATCGAAGTCAAGATTTTGACGAATCTCCATGTATTAAACCACCTTGAGTTACTGTATCAAATTTTGAACGAAATCCAAATTAACATTATATGTTTGACTGAAAGTAATTCAGACTATTAAAAAATGTACTGGGCTAGATGGATGAAAATTCATACAGAGTTTTACATCTAAAGTTTAGACGCTTGTCAAACTTAGAATCAAATCTCTCTAAGGTCACTTGCAGGGCTTACTTTTACATGCACATAAACAATATAGCTAAAAAACCGCAACGATTTAAATATTTGAAATTTATGTGATTTGAGGACAACATTTCTGGTTTCAATCGATCAAAAAAAAGTGTCGAAAATACATAATGGCTGTTTTGGTGCTTGTGTATTAACCGTATTCCTGCGATTATTCGCACGCTCATTGGCTCCTTCCCAATCACATGCGGTAAATAATGCGCAAGTGCAGTTATTAGTGAGTATGCAAGAAAGTTTCGGAAAGATCACTGCTGATTCAATTTAATTAAAATGATATATAGGCACGTTTAAATTATACGCACTTTCTTAATCTTAACTATGTCTCACTCATTTTTACCTCACAAAAAGTTCATTTTGCGAAATACACTTTTGCTACGCGCATAATGTATTACCGATGTAACTCCAGCATTCGACAAAAATTTGTTATATAAAGACATAGGCATCCACGTGTAAAAAAAAATAGCTTTGATGCCTACCATTAATCTAAAGAATAAAAGTATGCAACCAAAATGTAATAATCGATGCTGTCACTTCCAATCAAATACGCTTTGAATTCTCCCAACCAGAGTCCGGGATGCCTTCAAAATGACCATCTCAATCAAAACAGCATGACATCAGACAAATTTAGAAAAAGCGAAATAGAATTCAGAGATATCTGCATCCGAATCGGAACAGAATACAAATCGCCGCACGTACGCGAATGCTGAATGTGTTTCACTCCATTTCGCCCTACTTCCTTCTTGAATTCTTCGCTTAGAAAACGGCATTTCAAACTTATATTTACATTTCCTCACTTCGCATCAAAACGTGATTTCTTCAGAATAAGATACTGCAAATCTAATCGCAGCAATTCAATTAGTATGTGACTGGGATTCAGATCGCTTAAAGTACCTTGTGCAGTTCATTTCACAGTAGATCTTCAATATTCAAACCGGATTTCAGAATGAATGCCGTTTTCCGATATGTCTTAATGCTCAAATGACTTTTAATGCAATTCCAGCACATCAAAAGAGCACATTAGTTGAGGAAAAATCAATTATTTCCTTTCTCGAAGGATTTAATTAAATTTACATTCCGATTTTTAAAGCTACATGAAGTCTATTTTGGGATGAACCTTGTATTTTCTATTTTGGGCGTGAACGGCATCTGAGAAAGTATTCTCTGCCCAATCCTTCTCATTTGCTTGTTCCATGCCAAACAAACGAGAAGACGTGTGGCGACAGATTTATCATGCACAAAGTATACATACTAAACAAAATCAACTGACAATCAACTAAACAATCATCAAATCAAAATCAATTTTGATCTCGAGCCAGCTACCTTTCCACATCAAAGTGAAAACCTCATCACCAAGTCACCACGGTCTTTCGCTATTCTTGGATCCAGAGAGAGTGGTCACTCTTAGACTTTGTTTTTAAATTACAGCCAGTCACCTCGTTACCACAGAACCAAACCATATAAACAGGGATTATTGTGACTGGCTTTTATTATTACTGGCAATGACTAACTGTTATTATTAACTATCGAGCTTTTCCTAAGCTCGACAACAAAACATTTTTTTTTCAACTGTCAACAAAAACTCAGAAAATCTTCAGATCGTTGGTAAAAGGCTAGAATTCTTTCCCATAATTTTTTTAATGTTTTTAAATTTTCAGGGTATTGTAATAATTTTTTTAAAAAACATCACTGTCCATAATGAGTTTTCTTCTCGTTTCATTAAGTTCGACACATGCAGTACTGAACTGAGCCTATTTCTCCACATATACATCTGTTGTCTTGCATCCTTCCGAATCTGTAGAAGGTCACTCTTAGAATTTCTTCTAAACTGTTCCACAAAGGCTTCTGCATGAAAATAGAGGCCCTTGGACAAGATTGGAACTGTTACGTGTACTCAGATTTTTTATTGCTCTCAGAAATGGACAAGAGAACAAGGTGAGAAGTCTTTCCTCTTCCGACTTTCATGTATACACAATATGAAGAATTTAGAGCTTCATAAGCCATTAAAGATGCCTTTCTTTCTACCGATTTAATCCAAAATTTCACACATTTAATATCGGGCCAAAGAATTCATTTACGCATATTTTGTGTTTCAAATTCCTGTGTACCTACACACGCAATTTAAAGAAATGATTGATGGGTTTAGTAAAAAAAATTGATGAAACTCCATAATTCTAATGATAAAACTACATGTTAAATTTTATCCGTAGAGATCACTCATTCCCTTTGTTAGTTATCATAAAAATTATTAACATAATTTTAAAAATACAGGGTTTTTTTTTTGGGGGGGGGGGTAATTTTAAGAGTTTTGAAACCGAAAATTCATTTAAAAAAAACATTTCATTTCTTTTAAAAATTAACACAGAAAATACATATTTGATGTTAGATGCTCCCATTGGAAGAATTTTTCGAAAACTTAAAATTAAAAATCAACTGAAATTTTACAGCTTTTCCTTTCCATGATTTCATTGCATATTATCATACAAAAATAATTTTTAGATCAATTTAAAATTCAAAAAAAAATCCTTCTTGGTGCTAATTTCCCTCTAAGACAGATTCTTTAAAAATATTTTAAATATGTTTTACAATTATTTTTATTGTTTTAATTACCACATTTAGATACACGCGAGTTACACCGACATTAAATCTTTTTTTTTTTTTTTTTTTTTTTTTTTGCATGCACATTTGCATCTTTATAATTAAGAATAAAACAGACAAATGAAACCAAAAATATTACCAAGCAAAATTATTTCGAAAGACAGGATCGAATCTCCTTTAATATTTTTTCACACGCAAATAGCCAACTAAATAGTTAACATTCTCCGCCATTTTCCATTTCATTCCCTCCCTCTTCAAAATACAAGTCACAAATTTCATCAGGCTAAAATAAATTACAAAGCAGAACGGGAGTTTAAAACACATCTATATTTTATTAGCATTTTTCCCAAAATTCTGCGGTCCACGTATCTCGACTTCCCATCGAAGCCGTTACGCGATTAAATTTGCGAAATTCCCAAGCAGAAGTCGGGTAGAACGCAGAAAAGAAACTTTTTTTCCCATATCCCCCAACTTCATTCCCGCGAAAACGGAGGGCAAAAGCTATCCCCACAGACATAAATACGCGTTTCTTCTTTTCTGCATGTTCAGTGGCTCCATTCCTTCCTCTGATATCAGTATACGATGGGTGAGAGAGGAAGTCCTATCGGTCTAGTCATGCCGACCATGCATAAAAGTATACATCCAACATCTTATTCCACATTGGAAGTTGGGGGGGGGGTCTTACAAATGCAACTGCCTGAAGGGAAGATGGGGGGGGGGGGTCTCAAACATCTCTGGAGTCTTCTTTTTCCCGCAACCATTACAGGTAGGTCTTATCCCCCCCCCTTTTCATGGAGAAAAAAAAAAACATTTCAGGCAGATAGAGTATGAGTCAGGTCACCGCTGAGGCTCGTTTGATTTCCCAGGGTTAGGAAAGAGTTACGTTGAATAATGTAAGTCGAAACTTGGTGGAGTATTTTATTTTTATGTTAGACTCGAGTTGGAAATGGGCGGCATTACTTTAAAACTAATACCTCCACATTTGGTTTGAAGTCTGGTAGTTGTTTTTAAATAACTCATCTGAGGAGTATGCGCACAGCATTCGAAGTGAATTGGGACGACGATGTGGAAGTCTGAAGTCGGTGTTACTTGAAATCTACTTGGATTTTTCTTTATTTGTTTTTAACCAATCAACAGAGATTCTTCACAAGTTCATACATTAATTCATTTTTTAATTAAGAGATACCTACTTCAAAGTTGAAGTTTGTTTGCTTTTAAATTTTACAGTTGAATTCCGCTGTTAAATTTAAAATCAATTTTGTAAATATTTACTCGATCTTTTATTATTTTAAATATAAAAATTATTTTAAGATTATACTCGGTTATATTAAATATAAAAAAAAAAAATTTCGAAGGATGTCCCATCTGGTGGAGGATGTCTACTCTACCAGGTTATGATAGAAATTTTTAAAAATGATAGAAGAGAATCCAAAGAGTTCAGCTATGAATAAATGAAATAGCATTTTATTTAGAAGAGATACTGCAGTCAAATAAAAGCATTTATATAAATAAGAAGAAAAATTAACAAAACAAAATTACAGAAATTCAAATTATTAAATAAATTTTCTTCGAAGTTTGCTTACAAATATTACGAAGTATACTGATGATTTATATGTAATGTTTTCTAAAAGTTAAATAACAATTTATTTTTAATTTATCAACAACTATGTTCCTACACATAGATAAAATAAGATATTATCTTTAGAATTGTTATTTGTACAAAAAAATAAAGAGAAAAAAATTAATTAATTTTTTATCATTTTATTTGTTAACCTTCATGTTACTGTTTACAATGTTTGATGAAATTTAATATCATCCTTTGAAAATTATCTATAGCTTATTACGAAAATTAGAATTCTGAATTTTTAAAAAATTGTTTGGAACAGTCTATTTTTCTACAAGATATTTAAAGACAGATATTAAAAATTATTTTGTGTCAAGAATTCTGATTTTAATTAAAAGTAAAATTGAAGATTTTAAGAAGATTTTGTGTTTGATAACATTTCATAGAAAAGCACTGTTGACATAAAATTATTATCATATATTGGGGAGAAAATGCGACTGCATATTCGATTTTCTTTGCTGTGCTTCGAATTTACATAACAAAAAATACATATAGCGTAAAAATGCGAGAAAAGGGAGGAGGGCATTTACGCCTTTCCTCCCCCTATGTGTTTGGTGTACTGTAACTAAATATGGCTTTTGCACAACAAAAATTTAAGGAATGACTTGCCCCTATATTTTTTCGTACATTTCCTCGATATATGGTGTATTTTGTGCACAGTTTCGTCTTAATTGAAGAGAATGATTTATGAATTTTTGATCATTGTCTCTTATCACCGACGAATAAAGTTCAAAATTTAATAAGGATCTACAGGACTACAAAGCACCGTTTTTTCAGTTCAGTTTTGAAGCAGAAACCAAAGATTAAAATTCCTTCGAGCTATTATTTTTGAGTTATCAAATTTCGCAAACAATGAATTATTTTGGAGCAAAGGCGAAATGCTAAAATTCTTTCAACAACTCACCGTTTTTGAATTTCAAAATGTATAACGGTTTGGAACTAAATATTAGAATTCCTACATGAAAACAACGTTTTTAAAAGTATAAAAAATTGATAAGAATCTACAATTCTGCAGAGAAGGCCAAAATACTCTAAGTCTTTCATCGAGTCACCTTTATTGGGATACAAAACAGCTAGACATTAATTACATAGAAGACACCCTCAAAGTCGATATACAAATATGCATACATACAAATACGAGAAAAATCATTTCAAACAATGTCAACTCATAAATATGTAAAATATCCGAGACTGATTTTTTTTGGGGGGGTGGGGGGTGATTATCATACAGTGGACTGACTCTTGTACAAGGCAGGATATATTTTCAACGTTATGCCGGATATGCATTTTCAAACGAATTTATGCAGGTTAAAACATGTTTGGAATTCGTAAAGTGCGCATATTGCTCAAGAGATGTAACCTTAAAAAAATGTCAGATTCACCGCTTTGATATAAACATAAAAACATAAAGTGCTTTTTTTAAATAAAAATCTAAAACTCCGAAAATTTTAACATTTTTTTTAATGTAATGGGGAATTGTTCAACATACTATATGAAAACTAGACATAATTTTTCGGTCGCATGAGACGAATTCATATTAAACGAGAATTCACTGTATATCACTTTTTGAATCTATTATACGAAAAAATAAAAACCATCTAAATCAATTTCTTAATCGGACTGCCATGACATCAAATACTTCACATTTCAATTATATACCCTCATTCACGATACAGTCTTAACCAGGTACGGTTGAGATTTCCAAAACATTTCATACAAATCTCTGGAAAAGTTGCTCAACAGCTAAAGCATATGCTTCATATGAAATTCACTTTCTCCTGAGATTTCTGAACGAAGAAATGCAGCCAACATCCCGCAAAAAGGCAATGAGGCATGCGGACGAAAACGGCTCTCTCTCCCCAATGTTATTTGATTTATGCGAGTGCATTGAAATCGAAAAAAATCCTCGTTTCTTTAACGAGACTATTCGCCAACAGATGATTGGGGGGGGGGGGGGATCTTGTAAGAATTTGAAATGGTTTTCTCGATGCTCCCGATGTGATTGTTTATGCCTCGAATAGCTTATCGCATTTTGAAATCTCGGAATGGTTTAAGGTTATGAAGGTGTTTTTCAAACTGTAGGAATACCCGTCACTGACAAATAAAGGAATATTATTATTAAACTATGTTTTTTTTTTGTTTTTTTTTTTCTTTTTGAAAAAACCAAGGTAAAAATTAGGGATGGTTTATATAATTAAATAAAAAAAACTTTAAAAAAATACCATTTTAGTTTTAAAAAAATTATATTTAAATTTTAAAGAATCGAACTAAAAATTACAAACAATAAATTTTATAAAAACAATAAAAATATTATTTTTATCAGTGCACTGTTTGCGTGCGTGCGTGCGTTCGTGTATAGTGAATAGCTTATAAGCCAGTTAACAACTACGCTGCAGGAGCAATTGCTTTTGTATTGTGGTCATGTTACTAGACTGCGAACCACAAGGTCCCAGGTTCTATCCTCGCTCATAACAATTCGCCACATTGGTGACCTAGACGTGATTTGAACACGCAACCTTTTGAAAATAACAATTCGCCACACGTGTGTGTATGTATTTGTGTGTGTGCGCGAGCGTCTTTCTAGTGTGGGAACGACGTTCTCAGCAATTTTGTTAAGCGTGTGTTAAAAATAATTAAGCATGTGTTAGAAATCTAAAAGTTCCAGAATTTAGAATGAAAACCTTGGCTAACTTAAGATTTAAAAAAAAAATAGGATTTAATTTAGATTTAAAAATACCATTACATAAATATTATTTTCTACTTTTTAATCTTTAACTAAAAATTCTTTAATATGAATATCATGGAAAGTAACAATATTGTTTTTCTCAAATTATTTGCCAAATGGCGTCTTCGTAAGGGATTTAAATTTAATTAACTTGTTAAATTGATAATTTTATTCTGGAGATATTAAAATAGCATCTTGTCAAACACACAATTGTAATTCTCAATTCTCAGAAGATGCCTGACCTGAACTTAAACTCACCACCTTATTTAGCAACCCCATATCCGAATAATGATTCTTACATCATAAGCTCCAAATCAAAAATTGCTAAAAAAAATCGAGCAAGTTTCTCTTTTACATGTATATTTCCGAATTAAAAGAGTGATACTTCATAATACGCGGTTAAAAATTATTGCGCTGTGCTGTTATTATTGTGTTATGTGTTATTGTAAAAAGTTATTGTTTTATGTGTTTTAAGTTTAAAGTAAAGCATATCTCTTCAGACATCAACGACAACATGCATGTTTGAAACATTTTTCCAAATATGGTGCTGTCTTCAGTTACGTCATATTACAGGGAAGAAAATCAAATGCGTATTTGGGAAAATAACTTTTTTTTTCATTGATGGTTTTGGTTTAAAATATGCCAACATTTTTGTGTAGATTTCTCAAACCAAATTCCACTAAGTAGTTCGCTTTATTTTCTAAAAAATCAACTCCATATGCATACAGACAGTCATAATTCTAAATAAATCACAAAATAATTTTAAATAATACAAAAACACATTGACTTTCTAATTCTAATCTTTAAAAAATACATAATTCTTTCAGAAACAGATATGTGGAGAAATAAAATCCCCAGGTGGAATTTTTTAAATCAATATTATATATATATATATATATATACCTTTCTGTTAAAATGGTATATCTCTTGGGCATAATTTCAGGGGATTTTCGGGTCACGAGGAATCATTATTAGACAAATGACTGCATTTCCTCACAGAAAAAATCCCTTTCTTTGAATCCCTGCCTGAGGGGGTGACCCTTGAAAAAGTCTTCAGGCCGGATTCTTTTTTTATATTTTTTATAATTTTTTTTGGTTTAATTTTTATTTGATTTTTTGTTTTTCCTATTAACTTGATTCTAATACTTTTGTATCAATTCATCTGTGTTTTAGAAGTAGCTGCAATTGCGCTCTCTAAATACTATGAAGTTCTTTTTTGGTTTTAGTTTAAATAGGTAATAAATTTTAGTTGCGATTTCGAAACTGTTTTGTTTCGTTTTCAAACTATTTCTTACTTTATATATATATATATATATATATATATATATATATATATATATATATATATATATATATATATATATATATATATATATATATATATATATAATCGTGCATTGCCGTCTGTAATGCTGCACAATATCTTGCTCTGTGTTCTTATCGGATGCGAAATCCCAACTTCAGTTTTGGTGTCCAGAAATTAAGACATTTTTTTAATGCTAAAATTGTTTGATTTATCGATATGTGAATATAGCTATGAATGAATAAAAATTAATTGAAGGATCATAAACTACACATTTTAAAATGCTAGATTATAGCAAAGGTTAATGAGCTGCGATCTGCAATTTTTATTATTTTCTATTTATGCTGATTCATAATATTGACGTAGAAAGAAAATATTATTTATTTTCTTTCAACAGTATTTTTATCATTTTTATTGAAATTGCAGCTCTTGTTTTTTATGTTAGTTGATCATTATTCATCTCAAATCGATTTTAGTGATTAATTTTAATTTAAATGTTCATGAACATTAAAGGCAGAAAAATTCCCACTGCAAAGAAACAAAACTTTCACGTTACTACATCTAAAACATACTACATTTTTTAAAAATATCTTAAGCACTTCGCCAATATACGTGAGACTTTCTACTATAGTTTTCGTTAATTAATCTATGACAATCATATCCAAGATAATGGGAACATTAGAATACTCTTTATCCATTTACTTTGAATACGAAAAAATAAAAATCCAACAATCTTTCTTTTTTTAATCCCCTCCCCTTGAGCACAGCCGAAAAATTTTACGTTTCTAATTCCACATTCCTATCCCTCTTACTCTCCCTTCAAAAAATATACATATCCTACTAAAAGCAATTTCATTAAACTGCTTTTGCTATGTCTAATATTCAAAAGGGATATGAAACAAAAGAACCGATTAACTATTTCGGAATAGCATCGAGGTGAAAGGAAATTAAATTTCAACAACAAACAGAAACGTTGGAAATCGTTACGGTGCAACAGGGAACAATTTAATGTATTTCCCACGTAGGAAAAGAATTTATTAAAAGCCTGACATAACACATAGTATAGCTGGCAAATAACTGCAGCTTTTTAGCCATTATGAAAATAGAAGAACATTACTAAATTAACTACAAATAGTTCACTCATCACACTTTAAAAAACAAACTTTCCCCTTCTTTCCAGGAGTAACAAAAAGGGAATGAAGTGGATTTGGGCTGGGGGTGGGTGAGATAACTAAAAGGAAAAAAAAAAGAAGAAAGGGGGAGAAAAAAAAGGAAAATTAAGAAAAAGTGTGAAAAAAAAAAGCACAATTAAAAAGTGACAAAGACGATTCTCACAACTTTAAAAGGGAGATAAAACTAAAACCACGATGAAGTGTAAGAATAAGGAGAGGAAACGGATGGGGGTGGGGATTATCTCTAATTAAAGAAGTGGGGAAAAGTAATTACATTAGAAGTTTCTTTTGTAATTGAAAAAAAAAGTAGTGTTAAAAAATTGTTTAACGAATTTATTGCAAGGTTCTCTCACACAGTCAGGGGAAAATACCATTTCCCCTCCCCTGTTCCTTAAGGAATTCAATAAGGTGAATAAAAGCGGAAAGAAAGAAAATGGAATAAGGGGAGATAAAACATAATAGAATAATCTTAAAATCGTTACGAGTATTCTATCTAGACAACACAATATATTTATCTTCCGAAGAAGTAACTATTTTGCCAATGACCACCTTACACATTAAGTTATGGCAAGACAAAAAAAAATCCCTTCTCACATTTCCACAAGTCCTCATACATGATTATAAAATAATTACCATGAGAAACTATTAGAAAAGCAATCAGTCAAATAATCAAATGCCATAATTTCAGTGTAAATTAAAAGGCATTGGTACCACGTGTATTTTATGATGGCATTTATTAAGCAGAATCAATAAGGTTTAAAAGAAGATAAATAATAAAGTATTTAATAAAAAATTAAAATATTATATTATACTAATAATATAAAAGACGTTTAAGGTATTCAAGTGTTACTTTTTTTTTTGGCATTTTTAATTATATATTTTTATTTAACTGCAGATTATAAAAAAAACTGAAATTCAATAATTCGATCCATGTGTTAGACACATCATTGTAAGCGAAGGAATTAATTCTTTATTCTGTTAGTGAAAGAAGATTATTGTTCTCGAATTCACGAGCTCCATAAAATTCATTGCATCACTGTCAGAAACAGAATACAGCAGTTCCATTGCATACAACTATCATGAACGGCTTCAAATAATAGAAAATGTCTATTGAAACTATAAATAAAACATATCTTAATGAAGCTTTGTAATCTGAAAAATAATTGCATTACATGCTGAAATTAATATTGGGCAGGGGAAACAATAATTAAAGTAAACAGAGCAAACAGATTTTTTTAAATTTAATTTTTTTCCACATTGTAATGTATGGTTAATGCAGTCACTGGCATGTATTTAAAACATTTTAGGGGGCATTTGCATAGAAAATGAGGGTGGACTAAATTTTTGTGCTCGGCTCTGCAACTGGTTACAGCACTCACAGGCACTCATGGACTGAAAAAGATATTGTCATAATTTCAAAAATCATTCTCCACCTCACAACCTTCCTTCCAAAACTTAATAATCACTAAAACAGCAAAATTAATCAAAATCTGGAAGTCAAATTTTTTTACAATTACCACAACTCTCTAAAGAACAGTTCTTAAGCCAGAAAGTAACCAAGGGAAGTAGTATCCTCAAAACGTCATCACATACTCTTTGATAAACTCGTCATGCTAGAGAACGTCGTCTTACAGGGCATTGAAGTACAATAATCAAGAAATATTACTTTTGCTGTGAATTTAGCATTTTTACTCAATCTATCGTATCATCCTTGGCAAGTTATTTGGCGATTTTAATCTCTGGCGTGCGTTTATAATATCTAAAAATCGAATCTGTGTTTTAGATACTGTTGCTATTGGCGATAGGCGAGGATCGAACTCGCAACCTTATGGTTCGTAGCCCAGTAACATGACCACAAGACAAAAGAAACTTCTCATGTCTCGTGGCTGTTATCTGGCTTATAAAGCGTCACCACATCACTCCCCCTCCAGTGCGTCGAAGGTGAGACGAACGATATTTTATCCTGTTTTTTTGCTGTTATTAGTGGTGATATATTGGCTGATTTTTTATCAGCTTATTTTATTTATTTTTTTAATTTTATTTATTTCTGGTAGAGGGCGCCATAACAGTTGTATGAAGTTTGCGTATTTTCGTCATCGGGTCACCAATGTAGCTATTGGCGATAGGCGAGGATCGAACTCGCAACCTTATGATTCGTAGCCGAGTAACATGACCACAAGACAAAAGAAATTTCTCATGTCTCGTAGCTGTTATCTGGCTTATAAAGCGTCACCACAGATACGTTTTTCTCGATTGGAACAAAGATTTAACACAAACTGCACTTGTAGTCCCAAAATCACGTATCAGATTTGATACATTTAAGTCAATGAGTTTTTGAGTTATCGCGTTTACATGTTTCTGAAACTACAGACCAACAGACAGTCAACCTATTGTTAAATATGACTCAAAATTTGGCAGGTGTCTACACTATAGATGTACATATGTTACCACATTGTACCAACCTAGCTCTTTTCATTTTGTAATTATCATAATTTATATTCGAACAACTGGACAGACGGACTTCCTCTGAACAGATCTTACTCAAAATTTAATAGAAATTTGCAAATTTGGTGTAAAAACCGTATACCAAATTTATGCCTAGGTCAAAGCTTTTTTGAATTTTTAATTATTTTCTAAAAATGCATTTTCCGAAATCAGGGAGGTCTAAAACCTGGAGATTCGTCAAAATCTGGGGTTCGAATTTTTTGACAATTACCATACTTTGTCCAAATAACACTTCTTAAGTCAAAAAGTTAAAAGAACTTGGCAATGTCTAGTCAAAAGCGTGGAGGGAACGTCCATTCCAGTGTAGATTATAAAAGAGAGACGCTCCATCCTCTCCAGGTGAGGCAAGCAGCGTTCCGGAGTGATGGATTCCGGAGATAAAGTACGAGCGCCCCAACTCGGGACGTCGCTGGAAACCGACAGATAAGGAACGAAACCAGGTCCAGGATGAGCAGAATATGGATTTCTACGTCCGCAGGGAAAGCAAGGGGGTTGGAGAGAGCGGCCTCATAATCCCCGGTGGAAAATCGTCTGCTGAAGAGTGATGGATGGGGAGACTTAAAAGGAGATTACACCGCTGATTGGCCACAGGAGGATCAAGCCAAGCGATCGAGATTTGTAAGGATGAAACTTCCTTAATGGTGTGTGTTCAATTCAGGTTAAAATAAATATTTTTCAGTGAGTATCTCGGAAATCATTCGAACAAGGAAGGCTAGTTATAATGTAGAAGCTACCTGAATCGAGAAACAATACTAAACACGAATGACTTCAATGAAAAAGTACCATATGGAAAACATTAGAATATGCTTTTTGAGGAATTGGTAAATATGAGTGTAAACTTTAATTTCCCAAATTTTTCCGTAAGATCTATACCAATTGTTTCATAAAAATGCTTATCAGAATTTACCTATTGGAAGCGAATAATATTTTTAAATATTCAATATGCTTTCCTCGCGCTCCTCTATTAGATCTTTCGAGATCTTGAGCAGGCTAAGGATATAAAAAAATAAGCGCTTTTGAATATACACACTAAATAACTACATTGAACCGACATGGTATAGAACACAATAAATGCGAATTAAGAATAGGCTTTAATCGATTCTATAACGTTTTCATTCAGAAATAAATTTTCCCGAAAATAAAATTATGGCATTTCTGAAACAGAAACATGCAAAATAAATAGAAATTAAAACCGAGTTGATCAAAAAATAATCAACGGCAAATAAACTATTTGTATCAATAGTATTTCAAATATTAAAGGAATTTTTTTAAGGCATAACAAAAAAATATATCAAAAATGGAATGACATGTAAATAGCGTCAGGCAGGAAATGATAAAAACTAAAAGAATACAAAAACAAGGCACATACAGCACACAAAAACTGAAAACATGACTAAATCCCAAGGCAAATACCACCCAGTAACATAACTAGCAAAGAATGCTCGTTTCCAGTCTTAGAAAACGTCATGATCACTTTCTAAAATGAAATATCTTGATGAACTTAAAAACACTGCCCTGACCAAAACGCCATTAACGCTTACATCTACTAAAATCATTAATGATGACAGAGGATAAAAAAAAATCAAGTATGTCCCAGACAACAACTACCAACACTGCGCCATTGATATCACTTAAAATTCGACAAGCAATCTATTATTATTGATTCACTGGGGAGAAAATTATCTGATGAGGATTGCGATTAAATGATACCCTCTTGTCGTAATGTCTGAATCAAAGAAAAAAAATTTTATAAAAAAATATTAAAACACTGGATCAGAAACTGCAAACAGGAAATGCTGCGATAGCTAATAGACACGAATACTGATCTGTTTGGTCTAAGACTATTCCAAATCTTTCATTCAATAACTTCATAAAGTTAATAACGTCTTTGCCAACTATAATTCAATTCTTAGATGACGCCAAAGTATTTTCAATACTGAGATTGATAATACTAAAAGCTTTTATAAAATGATAGTAACATAGTGATCTGTAATACTTTTCTATCCGAAAAAGCATCGATCGTGGAACATAAAACCCAAACCTGTAGCAATAAATAATCTGTGTAAAAGAAATATTCCAACAAGACATGAGCAATCTCATAACTGCCAAGATCCAGCGGTACAGATCGGTCTCTGTGCACGCTCGGCCGACCATCCAATCTCTACTGATCCATGAGAAAGAGGAAGCGGAGAGGTTAATAGTGGGAGCTCGGACAAGAGGATTGCATTTCGTCGGATAATTGCCGCGTGTGATTGGCAGTCGTGCCTCGCATCCCCAAGAAGGATTGCAGACGGAGGATCGAATGACAGGAGAGAGAAAAAAGGATTCTCTCCTAAATCCGTATTTGAAACCCTTGATTGCAATTCCCTGCGCCCAAACAACGATAGGATAGCATTTCCAAAGGGGCCCTTCTTTTGGGGTGGCAGATGAAAATGCAGTGGCATAGAAAAGGCACGTGGCGCTTGTGGCACAATCTTTTTTTTTTTTTTTTTTTTTTCTCTACCTCATTATTTATATCGTTATGAAATGAAATAAAAGAACGATCATTATGGAGACATATACAATTCTCTTGCTCCCCTCTCCATGCTACAATGACAATTAAAGTTTTAGCTCTACTAAAAAACGTTTCATAATAATAAACTTAGAATGCAAATGTGCACCTTAATTTTCGATTCTGTGAAGACGCAATAGAAATTTTATGAATTACTGAAGAACTTAAAAGTGATTTAATTAGATTAGTCAATTTTATAAAATATTAATCGGCTTAATATAAATCAACAGATCGAGCCCTCGGTTAAGCAAGGTCGGTAGTTTATTTAAAAAAATGTTTAGTTACTCTTCGTTTTATCCAGAGACAACCACTTTCCGACGATTCTATCTCACTAGGGGGTGAGACGCCTAAGGACATGCGATTTTTCGGAATTTATTTTATTGTTAAATGTAAACATCTCCTCTTTTTGTCTTTCCTCTTACCCCTATTATGTTGAATTAAATCCCTTCTAACGCATGCACAACAACGTGGAGGGTTTTAGAATTTGTTGGCAAACAGTAGCTCGGGATAATATTTCAATTAATATTCAGTTAATTGCAACATACGTAATCAAATAGCAGTACGCAGGGAAAGGTATCTCCAAACTTTTATAAATTAATCTAGTTACTAATAGCAATAGCAATAGAATAGGAGCAATAGAAAAGAAGTAAAATTTTATCATAGCAGAAACTTTGCAAGCACAAAACATACGCCTCCCCACCCCCTCCTCATAAGAAAAAAGAACAAAAAAAAATAATAATAAGCAACTGAAAAAAATAACCCATTCCAGAATACAAATAAAAGTGCTCGTCCACCCCTTAACAGACCACAGTGGTTATCCAAGTACGTGCTGGTTCCCCAGCAAGAATTCCGCAGAGGAATGCAAAGAATTCCACTGAGAAGAGGAGCGAACGTATTTCACCCGCAACCCCCTACCCACGGAACAACAGACCCGCAAGTTCCATTTATTTTGCATCTCATTCTTCTTTCAAACAATTAGTCACTTTCATGTAATGAGCAAGTGAAGAAGGGGAAGTTATTTCTGGCGAAGAATTTTACCCGAGGAACACAACTGCGGAAAAGTGTTCAACCAGAAGCTCATTAAGTCTTGCATGCTCGAGCTCCACTCGACCACAAACTGGGTCTCTTATCTTCCACCTTAACGACCATTTTCTAGAAAGAGGAGTCAAGAATCGATTAATTGTGTAATTCAGGACAAATTAACCAGCCCATTTAAATTTATTTTACAAAATATTTTTTTAAAACTGCATATCGAATACTGCAAGTTGTAACAACTAATTAATCAAGTTGAAGGGTGGTTTGGTGCTAGACGAACTTATTAGCCAGATATGGGAAGTTTTTATTAAAGAAATATCTATTTTATCAAAGAAATTATCAAAATAGCAGTAAAATTGTGTCATCCATGATGAAATATATATATATATATATATATATATATATATATATATATATATATATATATATATTGAGCAATTCTATAAAGCCAGCCTTTAGATACAAGTTTGAAAATTTGGCACCTAATTACTTTTTAGGTAATAAGTGATCACTAAAAAAATAATTTATTTAAAGTAGTTTCAGTTGTATTTTTAATTCAAAATGTATTGAAATTGTAGCACTTTTTCTTCGAAGCTTATTATTGCACAAAAATAATCTAAAATAAGATTTTTTTTTTTTTTTTTTTTTTTTTTGCAAATTTTTTTCCTGAATTTAAATAAATTTTTTTAAAAAATGTAAGCATATTTAAAAAAAAAAATTTCTTTAGTTACTGAATTTAACTCATGCACATTGAGACGATATTTAAAAACATTTTTTGTGCGCACGTTGTAGCTGCTACACAAACAGCAAATTTTTAAAGCGAAATAAATATAGACGGATTAAGCCTGACGCTATAATCTTTCGGACAAAATGTTTGAATGCCTATAAAATTTCTTTTTCTAGAAGAAGTGGCATACATATTGTTACTATAGGAGTAAGAACTATAAGTAATAAATCTAGTGGAAGATTTTCGAAAAACAATGTGCAATACAATAACATTACCTTTCTTTGGCGACCAGCTGGTTCGCAGAAATATTGATTAAATCGCTTATACATAAAATTTCGGTTAAATCGTTTAGACAAAATTTCATGTCCATTTTTCCGTCAAATTGTTAGACATTAAAACCATATTACTTTATGTTCTGTTCACTGTGTACATGAGCTTTGTTAAGGAAAACTAGTCTCATGACATAATAGCGCTATTGAAAACACAATTGTAAATTTGCAAATACCTCTTTATTCAACTTTCAACTACACAGATATTTAACAGATCCATCTCCCTAAGCTTTCAACAATGGAAAATAATTTTAGGTTAATGAAACAGGTTAGTTTGGTTTAGTTATATTAACGTCCCGTTTGATGCAACATTAGAGTTATTTTGGGACGGACCTCGTAATTTTGAACCGCGGTCAGATGACGAGGACGACACCTGAGCTGGCACCCCCCCCCCTCTTCACACCACACCACACCACACCAACGGGAGGACGTTTGGTCATGACAGATTTAACGTACAACAAACTCCCTTACACGACGGCTTTTCGGTGGAATCGGGTCACGAACCTGAAACCCTCCGGTTCCGAAGCCGAGACCTTACCACCAGGCCACCGAATGAAAACAGAGAAAGCGTTATGAAACAGAGAAAGTGTTTTGAATTTCAAATTAATAGTATAATTTATTGTCGGAATTTAGGCTAAAATATGTTTTAAAGAATCTCCGAAATTCTGGTAAAATCTGCACGACTATATAATTGATAATATCAAAAAGATTTTTTTGTTTATTTTGAATTTTAAAACGGTGCAAAAATTATTTTTGTGCAATATTATTTTTGGAAGTTTGCGGGAAAAACAAAAACAATCCAACAATTATTAGTTAATTCAAAAATATAACTCCGAGATGTGCATTCCCACCCTTTAAGGTATATATGAGCCAAATTTCGTAGCTGTAGGTCAAACGGTCTGTTCATAGAACGCCAACATACACATACACACAAAAACACATACATTCATCTTTATTATTACCAGAGATTAAAAAACGACCCCCTCTTAATTAATAGAAAATTCATTACTAATTAATATCTAAAGACAACAAACATTTCTCAAAAATGAATAGACAATGTGTTCATACTGAAAATATTAGCAAAAAATAGCAAGTTTATATCGAATTCATTGATACTAATAGGGAAAATTTTGCGTTAAATATGCATTTTAATTGTAAGCATTTAGTGCAAAGCTTTTCAAAAACCGTTGGAAGTGCCCTCAATGAAACTTTCCCACAGATTTTACCTTGTGCAAGATCGTGAACGCTAAGAACATTCAGATTTTTTAATAGCAGAATCCTATACATGAACGTCATGAGTTCAGAGACCAAAGTAAAGTAAACCAAGCTTTCTTCTTTTTATAGCTAACTTCTTTTTCTCGATGATTTCTTTTTTACGACTGAATGGGATCAAAATTTGTGAAAGAACTACAACTTTAGTAACAAGATCACATACCATATTTCATTATCTAAATTAATTGCATTTACACATAGAATTCACAGACTATCAAATGGCCATGTACACGAATTTGGTTCAAAATTTGAAATGGTTCAACAAAGATGCTACAAATGAGTACCAACTTTTATACATTTAGTTACTTACGTTCTATTACAATTATTTTGGCTTGAACTCGAAAAGGCAGATCAACTTCCTGCAAATGGACTTCGTTAAAATTTTGATCAAAACCCACAAATGTAAAAACACATACATCAAATTACATCCATTTTTTAAAAAAAATGTCTATACACTGACAAACTGACAAACACGATTTTAAAAATGTGCTTTTCGACCGAAATTACAGATCCAACAAATACTTGAATGTTGAGCTTTTCTGATGACTACAATACTTTCTTTTAATGTATTTTGTATAGAAAAAAGGGGAAAAGAAAAAAAAAAGGGGGGGGGCGAAATTAATCAAACAGTGAATTAGTGGAATTTCTACAGATTAATTTAAGAAAACCGAAATGTGTTAGGAGAAGCGTCTTTTTCATTAGGCATCTTATATAACTTAATTTTTTCTTACATAGCCTTGGTTAAAAAAGAGGGGTGGGGATTTAAATTACGAACACGAAAACATCCAATCTGTTATCCATGCAAAAGCTTTTCAGCTGTCTGATTTCGGTCAAGGGGAAAGCAACACGCAAATTGACACCTCCAACAGAAAAGCCCCCCGATCCTTTCTTCCTTACTGAACAAAATAAATAAAGGCCTTCTCGCTTTTGCACACCGGATCGGACAACCGAAGGAAGTGGAAGCAGGGAAATGAAAGGGGGTGGAATTCCAATTTAATCTGTGCCTATCTTAAAATCGATGACGCAAGGCAAACATGCAGAGGGGGTTGGGGCATTTTAATTTGGGCTGGAAGCCTCCCTGGGGGAGAAACCTGTTATTTATTACATGTCGACAGCTCCGCCGCGCAGGTAAGATCAGCTCATTATTTACCCAATCAGAGTGTGTGTAATACTCGTTTCGACCAATGAGAAATGGGTCACAGGTCAGAGGAAATGCCGGGGAGGGAAGTTAGAGGGGCTGAATTAGTTGAAATTTCATTAAGAAAAAAATTTACTTATTTTTTGACAGTTGAAGATAAAAAGAAGAATGATTTATCATGTTTATAAAATTTATCGAAACAAGGCAAGATTAAAATTTATCCCAAATAATTTTTAAATAACACGTATGATAAGATGACATATGAAGGAAAATCTTATCATATTTTCTAAGATTTTTCTTTTAGTAGATTATATTAGATTTCATTTATATTTAGATTCTGCTATTTAACATTAAGAAAGGATGGATTAGTTATTTAATGAAAATGAAGATTTATTGCTTTATATTCGTTCACTCACTAAAGATTTTTCCGGACTTCCACTTAAAAAATATTTACACTATTTTCTGATTGAGCATTCACTAGAAACCAGGCTAACGTCTCATTAAAATTCAACTCCTTATTTCCTTAACTAAAATATAAATGCCCCACAAATTTTATAAATTACATTGTAATATGCACCTACAACGCACGTGATATCTAGCAAAATCAATAAATAGAGAAACGGTCTGTAACAACTCGGTTTGTTATTTAAAAATATGCAATGAAACATTCTTCTAAGACTGATTTTACGGAAGAGTGGGAATCCAAACTGACTTAAGAAATAATAAACAATATTACAATAAATAAATAAATAATAAACAAATATTTGACAAAATGAATAAACAAAAGAATTTTTTTTAATGAATCTCTGGGAAATTGCCCATATAGAAAAAGGAGTATCAAAGCTAATGAATAACTTAGGAGACACAAAGAAATGGCACTAAAATCTTCTGCCAAATACAAAATTAAAATGTCAAAGTTTATAAAAATGATTAAATCAAGTAAGTCAAACAAACGTATTTTTTTAATCCAATCACATTTTCAAAAAGGATAAAATATTTTTAAGCAAACTTAATATTTATTAAAATATTTTACTCTTAGGTCCAAGAAGCAAGATGGCCAAGGATCATTATTAGATTTCATCTATTTAAATCAAAAACACTATACATCTTATAGGTACTTATTAATTGACGGTGAAAGAACCAAAACTCGCCAAATGTAGCACCAAACCCAAATTGGTATTGCAACCCTATGAATTTTCTCGTCTAACCTAACGAAAAGAAAACAAACATCTGTTTATACAAAGTTTACAGGGAGAAAATCGTATTTTCGCCAACGAATCGCCAATCCTTCAGCGTTAAATATCACTATATTCGAAATAGACACTTTGACTTAAAATTCTCGTAATACAAAAGTTGGTACGGGATGATAGGCTACATATTTCTTACCCATGCGTGGAATTTTAATGGTGACTGAATGTTAGATGATGAACGACAGATATTTTACATTAAGGATATTTTTAAAATAGCAATTATTAAGGCGAACGCACATTTAAAACAAATTTACAGTTTCGACATTTCCGCCTAATAGAGTGGATGTTCGTCCTACTACAGTGCTTCTTAAACTGCCCTACACAATACCATACAGTACCTCCCTCACAGCGTAATAAAGACCAATACATACAGAGTGAATCTGACCTAATCTTCCAAACGATAGGGTGATAAAAGAGTCTATACGGACCATAAAACACTACAGCAACATTATCCTATCTCTTACCGCTGGCATGCTATGGCAGATAAAGTGATCATGCAATCAATCGGTTAAAAAAATCCTTATTAAACGGCTTCTGAGAGATTCTATACATAAAATAGCACATTTTTGAAACAGAAAAGAAGCAACTATATGATATCACTTTTATCAAAACACTTGGATTGATTGAAAAGCTACAAGCGCCGAAATCTAGGGAAATGCAATTCGATTTTCAATCAATTTCTCAAATGAGTTATATACTTTTGATATTGCATCACATGTTAATACAACTAATCATACTGTTCGTCTTTTATTTCCTTGCACAAGAAATATATGTAATGATATCTCTTATTAATTTAAAACCTAATTAATGTCTTACTTTTTTAACTTAATTTAGTCTCTTTTAAATTCATTCTAAAATGTTCTCTTATTTCCTGATCCAATCCCCCTTTTTTTATTTAATTAATTCTACACTAGAACTAAAAAAACTAATGACTTCAGCAGTTTCTCACGCCCCAAAGAAATCGATAAAATTCCCTAATACTTACAACATTTTTTTAAAGATACATAAGATTCCCTTTCCGAAACCGACATGTTGCAAAAAAAATCTCTATCCAAATCTCATAGTAAAATCACTGAAAGGATATATTTCCCTATCTTTGGTTCTTATATCTCGATGTTGATTGACGTATCCTTTATCGCTTTTTCTCAGTACACATTATGACTTCCGAGATGAAATAAACCGAAATTAAAATTTTAAAAGTTTCTTCTTCTCAGCCAGGCGTCTGCTATAATGTGTTTACACATAAAGAAATTGTTATAAGCATAAAAATATTCGATCTTGAGGTTTTAAGGAATTCCCATACTTCGGACTTCCCATAATCCGCAAACCACTTTTCAAATTATGCTTGCGATTTTATCTATCCCATTTCCACTCAATGATACAATAACTGTTGATGCATTAAATTAAAGCAGCAGCCGTGTTTTCTATCAAAAAATAATTTGCTTAGCTATTTACAAAAGATGCTGCTTAGTCATCCAGGAAATTTGAAGAACTGACTTTTTAAGCTCGGAAAACTTAAATCATTCAAATCACGTGCAACAAATTCTTTCATTCACAACACGTCGTCGCTTGCGCCTCATGAAACAAGACATCTAAAAATAAATAAACCCATAATAAGCTCAATATTTGGAATAAAAGGCTAAAATATTGAAAACAATTTATGTCTTCAAAATTTTGTCTTGTAACGAAGTGATAAAGATGTCAGTTATTTCGTTGAACAATAATAGTTACAGATGTAGTGGGCAATGTTGTGTCCGTCTGCGCATATGTGAGCACAATAACTTTTAAAAAATGTAACAAATTAGTAGCTGAAATTTGATGAAAGCTGTTACAAAATCAAAATAGTATATCGGTATTCAGTTCTAGATCAAGTCCATTAACAGGCTGATTGTCTGTCAGTCAACTTATTAGATGGACAAGCACGCGTAAATGCATAACAAATAATATAAATGAAATTTATAACGTAAAATTTACATGAATGTGCGCAGAGCATTTTTGCCAAAAAGATAAGATGATTTTCCAAAATATTTATTCGATTTCATTCAATACTAGTCGCCTTTGGCGACTATTTCGTTTACTGTACTAATGGTCTAAATTTTCATATAAATTTCTTGTGTAAATTAGTCTTAATGCTTTCCTCGGCAAAATTTTTTTAACTTCAAATAGTGATAGAGTTGTATAATATTTAAGACTTACACCGCATTGTTCATAATTCTATAGATTTCCTTGTTTGTGTCTTCATGCATCCTATGCATTTCATTATATCATAAGAAAAAAGAGGCAGTGTTTAAAATGGATGTAAATTTTCAGCATAGCTTGGTTCTGAAATTAAACCTGAATTGTTAATACAAAATTTCAAAATCTTGTTTAAAAGAAGTAAGGTTTATACTGAAACCTACTCAAAATGGAAAAATAAATCGAAACTTGAACTCTTCATAACAATAATAATGATTAATACAAAAATAAACAATTTAGTTTCACTTAAACAATGAAATATGCTGTTGTAAAACAGGCATAAAATGTGCTTATATATATATATATATATATATATATATATATATATATATATATATATATATATATATATATATATTATCAAATGATGCAAAAAAAAAACATTTTTTTGCAATAATAATTTCGCAATATATTTTAAAAAATCAAAATTTCAATTAATTTTTAATAAAAATTCTAATAAAATTTTTTAAATGCCTTCAAGGAGCTCATTCCCACCTTCCAAAGTATATACTGATGAAATTTGGTATTAGATTTAACGGTTTGTCTTTTATATGTATATGTATTTAAAAGAAAAGTTATAACCCCAGAATGAACAAGATAAATGGACATTTAACTGTCTTAGATTAACCCTATATTGATTAATACAAAAATCCCACTTCGTGTTGCAAAACTGTATGGAAAAATCAAACATTTATTTATTTAATGCAAATCGCTTCTTTGTGAAAGAAACTAAGACTAGCATTATTTTTTAACTACACAGAAAGTGATGAAAAATTTTTCTTCCTTTTATATGGAGACTGTAACAAATCACTCAAAATTAGAGAAGTGATCAAGGCCAGTACATATAATAATTTACTATTTACTAAAATTCAAAGGTTTGATCCCATCTCCCCCCCCCCTTCTCAAGCAATGGACAGCTTATATGAGAATTCTGTTCGAAAGAAACAGCTAAAAATAACTCAGCAATAAATAAATAAATGAAGTCATTGAAAAATCAGCTTATACTCAACCATCTTCACGTCATTCGCAGAAGCTAGAGCTCACAAGCACAAAAACTATTAGGCTTTCTTTATTTTGATTTGCGCCCCAATCGCTCATCAGGGCTCTGTACAAACACACATACGCACACAACAGGCAACTGAGAGGAAGTGCAGGCAAGAACCGTAACAGTTCACTTAGCAGCTAAATAAACTGTCTGTTAAAAGGAACAACTTTAACTCCTTAAGAAAATATTTTCATCTCTTAACGAAACAGGGGGCTTGAAGGATAATTCGTTAAAAAGAACAGTAAGGAAAAACATCTTCCGTTACTTAACAATTTAATAAAAATTTGAAGGATGCTTAGGTTATCGATTTTCTAATCAATCCAGCATATAGTAATGCTTCTCATCTGGTCATCTGATAAAGATAACCAAATAACTTCAACTCTGCAAAAATAACAACTTCAAATAACAGAAAGCTAAGAATAACCACAATATCAATGAATGATATACTATGTGTTTCTTTGTGGTTTAAGATCATTAGCCCAATAACTCCGTAAAATCAAACAATTTTCTTCTGAATCAGAATTGCATTACATTCATCAGAATTTCATTCATTCATTTTATCAACTATTTTTAAAATGCGTTTGGATCATATTGTCTATTTAACTTAGATATCTTGCCGTATCTAATAATATATCTTGCCGTTTTTCCCGAATAGTTCCTCATTTATAATTATAGACAAGTTGTTTGTTACTGGTACAAAATAACACCAAATCATCGAGTAAGAGCAAAGTCAGGAGATGGGAACATCAAAAGTTCAATGAATCTGTAAAATTAATACAAATCAAGAACTTATTTAAATGATTTTAAAGACAAAGAACACAATATTTAGGGAACATTAAGGTGAACCTAGACGTCACAAAACCACACTGGCTGTTTAACAACTGTTCCTAGTTTAGCTCAATTTAAAAGAACATTTTTGACTATTCAGCCAATAAGAATACTACTTCATTTAAAAATTATTACTAACTAAAATTACTACTAATTAAAATTATTAAACTAATTAAAATCATTTCTTAAAGACTAAGAGCTCAATAAATTAAAAATCAATAGTTAATCAAGATCAACAGAAACGTCCAACACTGCATCTGTGGAGTAAAATCATTCTCAAGTTTAGTTCAGTTCGAAAAAACATTTTTGACAGCCCCTTCATCCTGATAGCTCTTTTCCCTTTAGGTTAGTCCCACCCTCTTTCTTTGGAGAAACTTACTCATTCAAGATCTTTAATAATGCCAAAATAAACATTTGTATTCATGGGCATTTCAATTTCACATTAATATATCACTAACCTACTTGCTCATGAAAATATATAAATGATTCAGCAACGAATATTGTCGAATAATAATAATAAAACAGCCCACACAGATCCAAGGATTGAAGCCACAAAATGTCTACATCAGAATTTCACCCAAAGTGAAATTTCGAATATTAGTAGTCCTTGTTTATCCTTGATACAAACAGCATCTAATTTAGGAATCAATAATTTGAACTAATTACATAACACACATTTAAAAGATGATGAAACGGTCAATTATTCAAAATGATCACTCAGATTTCTAATATCGAATCTATGAGAAAGAACCTGAAGCTAAATTTATGCTGCCAGAAAAAAATTCCTCTCATTGGCCCCTTTCACTCACACACTACCTGCTTTCACACTAGTCTTGCAAGACTGCGAAAAAACGCGAACACGAGGTCAGGGTCGGCGGGAAGCATCGGTACGCACTCGCCAGCTGTTCTCCACGTCAGCAGCAGCGTTAAGGTATGAGAGCAGTTGTATATGTGTACGTACCTGTACATACCATCGCGTGAGACGGGACATGCTTTTGCGCCTCTTCCTCGCCATGGCCGATGACCAACACTCTCCGCTGAAATAAGGGTCGTCACTTGGGTGTCACACAGGGTGGACGTGCGAAATACGATCGCACACGAATCACAAACACACGCGCAGGTAATGACGCGCTACCTCCGTTTTCGAAGGCAGGGGACGTCTGCACATTGAGAATGGGAAGACCGCAATGGCTAGAGTTGAGCAAGGTGAAGTGGCAGATTCAAGGCCGGTCAGGGAATTTCCGTCTCCGCGCTTGGAGGGCAACTTGCATAATGAAACTGTAACGCGGTAGTCAATCGTGATGAACTATATATTAGAATATTGTGAAATAGCATATCATTATTGCGTCCTCTTTTTTGGGGGGAGGGGAGGAGGGTTAGTATTTATCCTCGTATAATAGACATCGGTGCTTTGTTCTCTATAAACTATTTAAACTCCGGTCCTTTGGTCATAATAGATTTGTATATCAAAGAATCCTGAATTGAAAACAGGTCTGTCCAGGATCAAAATTTCATTTGTTATTTGTTGAAATAGTGGTTTTGGTACTGCGATCTTCTTGGATCTTGGTGGATTTCCGACTAGGCAGGCAGCCGATATAACTGTCTAGGGATACTGAGTTGATCAGGCCCAGAGCAGGTGAATTAAAAAATATTATAAGCCTGTAGTCAAGTAAATAAATTTTAAAAAAACACCCTGTGAGTTATAAAATATTGGGGTAATATGAATGTTCATAGTCAGGTTCTAGCCTGCTTCATTATGAATTCGTAAAATACAGAAATCCTATAAATTAAAAAATATTGGAATAGTATGAATGTTTATAGTCAGGTTCTAGTCAGCTTCATTATGCTCACTTTGTATTTATAAAAGCCAATATTTGTTTAAATATAATTCTTCACAAATGATCATAATAAATCAATATAATAAAGAAAAAATATTCATTTTCAGATAATAAAACATCAGTCTAAAACAAATAATCAATTAATATATTAAATTAAAATGAACTGTAATTTGAAATTAATTTGGCCAGTTTATTAAAAGAAAGGTCTGATAATGTAAACGCCTAGAGCGTCGAAATTACTAAATCGATCATGAATCTACTAAAATTACTTTCATTAACTAAATTGTATACGAAGGTATACACAGATACAGTATTGTAATCCTTATAACATCAATATATTAACAAATATCGATTATAATCATGAATATATATAATGATATATAATAATCGATTATACTTTATATAACATTATGATCCTAACTATAATCATAATTATGATTTAAACCTATTTGAATCTCAAAAAATAATTTTAGAAATTATTGTGTTAGATCAATGTGTCTATCTAAATTTATGTGAAATCAATTAAACCTGAAAATGTAAGAAACTGGATGAATGAAGTATGGCAAGTGCTCCTTACACCAAAATTGCAGATTAGGAACGAATTTCGGTCCAAATCAACCAAGGAAAGGTATTTTTATTTTAACACAATTTTCACCCCAATTGCAATGCAACGAAGTCGCGTGACCGACACTTATCTTAACTGCCAGTGATCAAATTTACATATTCATAGGATTTAGTTTTATTTATTTTATCGCTTATTTTATCGTTATATAAGATACTATTTTGAAATGCAGTTACAAAATTCGAACAATAACTTAAGAACGATAATTCAATTGAAAAATGTAAAATCAAAAAATGGATTTTATAACGAACCATACTAATCAAACGGTAGAAATAATACAAGAGTGATTTTAATTTGCAATAGCTTTCAATTTGAAATGCGGGGGGGGGAGATAACATTTTTATTAGAGAGTATACTTGAAAACTTAGGTGAATATTTATTATTTTCAGACAATTAAATGCGAGGTGAACCATCCCACGATTTTGTTAAATAATGACAATAAAATTGGGAACAATTTTTTTTTTATGGATGCTCACACTATATCTATGAGTAAATTTAATGCATTTATCTTAAGGATTTTTTTGTAAAATGTTTTTTTTTAATAAATAATTATTATTTTCAAGTAAATCGAAAGCTTAAAAAAAATTAGAATTCAGATAGCAAAACATCGCAATTTTGTACCGAACCCCGCATGAAGTTTTACTGCGAAATGCAATAAGCAAAGTAAGACAAGACATAAAAATTAATAGCCATCTTTCAATGGAAAACGTTCACGAGGCTCCTCAGTCCTTTACATTTCTAGTCAACGCATTTCCTTGGAATGATTCAAGTATAAATAGTTTAAGGAATTAAAAACATTTTCTCACGAAAAAAAAAATACATAACATGAAGAAACCGAGTAATTAAATTCCTCAAACTGTTAATAAAGATGCTTCTCTTTGATAGCGAAAACTCATTTATTTTGAAAGGGCCTCATCAATGTGCTCAATCCTTCATTAATACGAGAAAATGAACCCCATCCATTAGGAAGTACGCATCAATTCCGCTAGAGGGAAGCCAAAAAAAAAAGGGGGAGGAGTGGATTTTTAACGGTGCGGTAAGTTTTATCTATGAAAGATCATTATTCGAATAATGAAGCAGGACTTGTTACTTTATTAAGCAAAAATAATCATCTTTCTTCAAAAGATACGATCATCTACAAAAAACATGTACTTTATTAATTAATCCAAATTGAAAATAATTTTATTTTAAAAGGTCATAGTACTGTTTCAGCATTTTTATTTTATTCGTAAATACGAAGTGTAGAAAGAGAAAGTGTTGTACTTGTCGAAAAATTCAAATCTGAGATTTTATTGAGTCAGCCAAACCGTCCAAAAACATAAATTTTTGGAATTATGTCTATTTGTTAGCACGATAACTCAAAGACGCTCTGTGATAGGTGGATGAAATTTGGTAGGTAGTCTTTGCACTATATTTAAGGATATACATTGGATTTTTTAAAGAAATTCACTCATAGCAAATCTGTCAGTTCGTCTGTCCATATACAAGGGGAACACCATTACTACAAAACATAAATGTAACGCTCGATAACTAAATCTTAATACATAGATTTAACATTTAAAGCTTAAATTCTCTTCAAATTTAGAGTTAAATTTATCACGGAGTTAATTGTCTGTCAGTCTGTTCTTTCATGTGTACAACGTGTACAAGCGCAACAACAAAGATCAATGAAATCTTATACGTAATCTGAAATTGTAGATTTCTATCAAATTTTTGATTCAATCGTACGAAAAAGTGCAGCCAACATGTATATTCAGTTCTCTTTTCTATACTATGGACAGAAAACTCTCATGTCAGAGATTCTGAAAATCAAAAATATGACGTAGCACCGGCTTGAAACAAAAAAAAAAGTGAACTTCATAAAATAATGAATTATGTTAAAAAAAAACATAAATAACAATAAAATGAATACATTTACACAAAGAATGTTTCAGGTATTTAAAAAAAAATTGTAAAATTACTGCATAAAAAGAAAATTATTCGATCTCCAGAATGGTAAAATGCGATTTCAAAAACGACGAAATCCGCATTTCCGTGAACAATTGCCGTTTTCCGTGAACAATTCCGTTATAATTGCGTCATGTCTGAAAAATGAGAACTCGCTGACAGTCTTTGACAGCTATCAACTCGTATTAATGTCATTTAGATAAAATGCCATATATGAGTAGGAATGATTCAGATGGATCTTAATTTTTAATCTTGAAGTGTAGGAAAATAGCAGGATCTACATACGATGAGGTAGTAATAACTCAGCGGACTCCCTAATACCGAAGACAACCTGACTTAGCCAAGCCTGCCACATTCTACATTTACAGCATCGTTAAACAGATTAGTTAAGTTTTAATAATATTGAAGTCCTTTGGGAAACAATATGAGTATAAACTAAACTCGAATAACAAAATAAAATTCTTTGTTAGAATTTGGTAATTCGGATTGGGGTCAGAAGACAATGACAAAATCTCAGTCGGCACTTCCAACTTTCTACGCCTCATTAGTTGAAAGACTTTTGGTCTAAAAAATCAGAATTAAGTTATGTCAGGCCTGTATGCACAGCGGAACTTAGGCAACACTGAATTTCAAATATAAAATCCTCCTATTCCTTACTAACAACTCATATAAGAGGGACAAATAACAGCACACGTTCCATCTGATAATTTCTATGTATCACAGGTGTACGGAATGCATAAGGTAAGCAAATCCATACCCTCCAACAACAACGGAATTTCCATAGTTGCTACGGAAATTAGGTAAAAACTACTGAGTTACGAATATATATAGTGAAAAATTACGGACAATTACAAAAAATGCCTAAAATACCCTCTTTTCGGATCCTCCTTCGCAGCAATGCTTGTGATCAGTGAGGGGAAAAAAATTTTTTTTGTTTAACATGGTTAAAAGGATGGGGGGAGGGGGGGGGATCTTGACCCAATATGAATGCAGAAACACTAGAGTGGTTCTTCATTACGGAATGCATATGGGAGTTTGCTATGATGTTAAACAGGACAATGACACATTTTAAAAAGTACAAATGATTGCAATTTAATAAAAAAATGTAAGTGTCTGACACTGTCTAATTTATGTCTGAAATGCCTAATTCTAATTAGTTAAAACATTACTCAAAAAATTATTTAACAAACATTTATTACTGACTAAATATATAAGTGAAATAATTTTATTTAAAAAAACCACGATAATTACTTCACTTATATAAAAGTGAAATAATTTTACTTAATAAAACTCACACACAACATGATTCTGTTGATTAAACAAACAAAATCGTATTGTGTGTTTTTTAAATAAAATTATTTCACTTACATATTTAGTCAGTAACAAATGTTTATTAAATAATTTTGAGTGATGTTTCAATTAATTAAAATTCTTTGGAAATATCTATTCTTCAATAATTTGTGGATATTCGTTATACGTAATATATCTGTAAGAAGTGCTACGGATGATTGGTTAACCAATGTTGGAAGGTATGCAGGTCAAATCAACAATCTGCAACGTGCAAGACACGTGACACTAAGTCCGTAGCAAAAAGAAACAAGGCAGGATCATTTTTAAATAAATCATATAATACACAAGTAAAAATCTTACGCACTCTTCCTTCTAGAACAAAAATTCCGCCCAAAACGCGTTGGTTAACTGCTGAAATTTGAGCAGAAACATATTACTTTGCACAAAAAGACGTTATTTAAAAGCATGCTAGCTACACGTGAAAACGAACCTACAAGAATGCCTCACGCCATGAGCACACACTTCCCTTGTCTGACAAAGGAGTCTGGACGCGAACAGCTAAACACACACACACACACCTTTCCGAAGGTAGGTGGAAAGGAAACTCGTCCTTCCCGCGCTCGCCGAAAGGGTTAACGACTTGTTCTTCGGAGTTCCTTGCATCATTCGTCGAACGCAACCTCAGCAGAGGCGGGGGTGCGACTACGGATTTTTTTCCATCAGACAGGAAGGGAGATCATATGATATAAAATCTTACAAGACGATTAATAGGAAATTTAATACAAAAATATTTAAAAATATGTGTTCCGAAATTTTTAAAATTTAAATATATTTATATTAATTTAAAGCAACAGGTATATTCTCGACAGCAAAAATCATTAGAATTTCATTTGTAAAATAAATTAATAAAGGAGACTTCTTTAAAGTAAATATTATATCTAAGTACAATTGACTGTTTTTTAAAGATTGAGCTGTTTTCGTTATAAATAAAACAGCAGAAAAAAAAGTCTTTCTTAATGTACTTGTTTTTTGATCCTTTACACCCCTGGTATTTTCCGCTAGCGTTTACAAAAGTAAACGATTATCAAGAGTCATAAGTCTTATGCAAAATGTAAATATGCTATAATATCAGATATTCTTCAAGTTCATAGCTAGAAATATATAAGTTCGAAGTAAAAAAAAAAAAAAAATAAGAAGAAGAAGAATTCTGAACAAACCACTCCAAAATTGGTATAATAAGTGAGTACAGGTTGACTAATTACAGTAAACTTATTTAATTTTAATATGTTTAAATTTTAATCTACATAATCATGTAACTTAAAAATCTAAAAGAACATTTCTTATAAACATATTCTCTTTAAAATATATATTACAGCCCAAAAATAAATAAGAATAAGTTTAAGAAATATATAATGCTTATATATAATTTTAATATAAAATTCCATGTCATTGTAAAGAAAAGAATTTCTTTATATGTGCATACCGAAACTGGGGAGGAGAGAGAGGGGGCAGAAACGCGTTTTGAAGAAAAGGCAAAAACTTTCTTTTCATCATAGTATTTCTTTTTAAATACGCTTTAAAAATTAATTCATGAGTTTTCATCTTCTCAAATCTATATGTATTATAAATTTCTAAAACAGCAAAATAACTGCAATTTAATAAGCATAAAAATGAAAAATCTATAAGAATATAAACTGCTCTAGTTTCTTTTTAAAAAAATGATTATGATTCAGTTTCAATTATGAATGAAAAATGGTATGCCGCTTTGTGATCAAAATTAAACACTTGCATTAAAATTTACACCTAATGGTCAAAATTCATACTTGGTTTTCTTCTTTATACTGTGAAAGAGAAAACGCATTAAATTATATCTCCATACATGGAATTCGGGAAGCTGGAGAATTCTCAATAATGGGCATAATTGTAGATTTTGAAGTCCCCGCTAGTACCTCTCCACTCCCGGCGATGCCTTCAATGGATGTAGATTTTTTCAAGGTAAACTAAAAAGACGTTGTTGTATTGTCTAAATATTTTAAGAGGAAAATACAAAACACAGTACCATCAAAACGGAAATGGCTAGAGATGGACTTCCGATTCAGATCTGTTAAGTACTTTGGCTACCAATGCGCCAAGTTGGCGAGATCCCGTTCTAGAGCAGCAATCTTTTGTAACTGCGCGGGTTATGACCTGCCAGAAGTAAAATTGAAGACCGAACTCGATGCTTATCATTGGTAACGAGGCAAACTCCATGCCCCTTCTCATAGTTCAATAAACCGTTTTTTATCGAATCATTGCATCCATCATTTTTAGCTACACCGCAAATCTTGGTTTAATCTTCATCGGCATTTTAAAAGCCAACATCGGCCTCTACAAGATATTTAAATCATAACTTAGATCAGAATCAAATTTTGAACCCAACAGGTCAAGAGACCAATGTGACATTCCGAAATGAATTATTTTTTATTACAAGAAGAAATTAAATTCATGCGCACCCCAATACAGAAGGAAAAAGTAGCGGAAAATCGACGGTGGAACATTCACCCCTCCCCCGTTAGAAGCCATTCCAGTTAGGAGCAGATAATTCTTTTTATTGGCCACCGTTTTAACACCCACCAAGAGACTCTTAGCACAAATGAAAGTAAATCTGGGAGAGGACCAAAAAAGAAAAGAAAAACAGTCTCTTACAGAACGGACGATCCTCATCCAAGAGCAATTCCTCACCAACGGCTTCAGCGCAGGAAGGAAGGAGGGGAACAATTTTCCAAAATTTAAAACTTCCATCGTCCTGTGAGAGGGACAAATGAAAGCGCGTGATTTTTACGACGTGCACATAAAAAGAAGAGAAGAAGGCTGACATGGGACAAGCACGAAGCAGAAAAAGAGTTTTGAATCAGAGAGAGAGAGAGGACGGGCCGTCAAAAGATGCAGTCGTCCAATCCAAAAAGAGCCATAAAAAAGCGCGTCAGTAGCCGGACAAGGTTACAAATTTTACGAGCGCACTTACCCGCGAAAATATTCTTTATGGAAAGAATCGATTTGACCTTTTCCGTTTTCATGGCCCCCGGCTGAAGCAATGATAAGACGAAGACAGCTCTCTGAGAAATAAACCGCTCCGAGGCTAATTGCGGGATGGAAACACCACCCACATAAAAAGCACCGACTCGTGCACTTTTAAAAGAATAAGCCATGCGCAGGTTCGATGCTCTCGAATAGAACTGCTTATTCTCTTCCGCACCTTCTCATGATCACTTTTCCAAAGAAAAGGAAAAATAAAACATCAATTTATGTTAAATTTAAGAATTAAATTTGAAATGAAATAAAATTTAAATTTAAAATGAAATTTATTCAAAAAATTTGAATATAAAAAAGGTAAGATGTTTCTGTCGCTTATTTTTCTCATACATTCTGGAGCAGGATGTCTCAAAAGATTGCTTCCAAATTTAAAGGAGAAGTCAGTCATACAGACACAAGTCTGTTTTTGCAATAGAACATGAGGCCAAAAACGAAACGGGAGCCACGTACAAATGGTTGTTTGTCAATGAATTAAATAAAAAGAAATATCAGTTAAAATATGAAAGACAGATATGATGAAATACAAATTTACAACAGGATATTAACTCAGTAATTTGAATAATAACATTACAAGTGATACGAAGCATGACAGATAATGGTAATTAGGATGCATCAACAACAAGCTTTTAAACTGCTTGCTATTGATTAAATAATGTTAAAAACTTGACTTTCTAAAATAACAGATCAAAGAACTTTGCGTTCGAAGATATTAACACTGTATATTGTTACTCGAACAATTTAGTTATTGCACTATTTTAAATTTGTATTACATTAAATCTAAGTTATTCAGATATCTCATGTATACTTTTGCTTCAAGAAATTGACAAAGAATTTCATATAACAGCCTTCCTTTTGCGTTTCAAACTCCATTTCTTGGTGCAAAAATTTTAAAATTTTTAACCATTATTATGCTTTTGATGATACAAATTTAATGAAGAAAGTATCAACATTCTATAAGTTGATCATCACAACATTCTTTTTGTGATGGTAATACAATATCCCAACTTGTTTCCAAATTTTGTAAAAATAAGTAAAAATTTTATTTCCAAGACCATATAAAGAACAATTTACTCCTAAGAGGAGTATTCTAATGCTGACGTTATTTATCTATCTTTTTTTATTAGTTCTAAACGAAAAATACGTATTAACCATTTCGTTCTAGTTCAAAAACGTTTCGGTCAATGCTGATATTGTTCAGCAAGCATAAATTTAACCGCAAAAGCATCCTTCATATAATCATTTTAAATTATTAATATTATTAAATTATTTAATAATTCATTTTTTATTAATAACTATCTTTTTTTAACTTATAAATATTTTATTTTACAATGTAGATTATTTACAATTAATACAAAAGAAGAAAAACACTTTCGAGGGAAGCTAAAATTAATGTAGGTAAGAGAAAAGATAATTACGCCACACATATTTCCATATATTTTATAAGAAACAAACCCGAATTTCATATATGACTGACCCGTAAAAAACTTTTGAATCGAAAAACTTCTGCAAATCATATATCTCACAGTCGATAGATGGCAGCACGACCTGACACTCCATCGTGAATTATCGTAATTCTGCATCTCAAAATTGCCTCCATACATATATATAGACGTTTTATTTATATCCCTCCCCCCCCAATACACATACATATATGCATACACACATCACATTACTTCGTCCGCTTTTCAAATAATTAGTCACCACGCCAGTTCTTACTGTAAAAATTCTCAAAAATTAATCTATTTTCTAAAATAATCTTTACAATTGGAACATAGCAAATTTTCTTTTTAAATCATAATTTATTTTAAACAAAAATATATTGTCAGTATGTCAGATTAAAGTGTATTTTGAAAAAAAAAAAAAAAAAAAAAAACAAGGAAGAACAGAAAATTCAAAAAACAAATTCTAAAACGAATTTTTATGAAATAAATTTAAGCACAAACTAATCATCAAATATGCAATTATTACTGTTAAATCGGATAATACAGAAATTTCCATGAAACCTTAACACTCTTACCGCGCACCTTAACACGCCGTGAAACCTTAACACGTGAGACCTTAAATCATGGCATGAAAAATTGAGCTATTTTTTTTTATTTGTTTATTATTATTCTTGTCAAAGAAGGAACTTTATTCATCGACTGGCTGGGCCAAAAAGAAATGGTACTTAAAAATACTGTTGAGATGTGAATACACCATAAAAAATAACAGCAAATACCAGCTTTCGAAAGAGATAGTCCTATTCTAAGACAACGTAGACATAATAAGGTCAAGAAAACTCTCGACCTCGCCGATTTCGATGTAAAATATCTTCCATACATATTCCATATTTCCCGATGAGAGTTTCATGCATTTTCCTTAACAAATTACAAAATCAACAGTTCACCAGCAACAAGAAGTACTGGTCGCCATGAAAAACTAGATCCATCAACAGTTAGTACATTGCTTATAACTGCATAGTTCTCGATTATTGCATGTCAGTGGCAATTATAAGTGGATGGCATACCAGACGTGAATAGCACTTAAAAATTCTGTTATTAAAATATACTATAGATATAACTGAAGTTACTTTTCACTTGGGTATCTATTATATAAAATCAGACAAAGTGGTCACCTCGATATATATATATATATATATATATATATATATATATATATATATATATATATATATATATATATATATATATATATATTCATTTTTGCCAATAAATTTTTCATGTCAGAGAATTAAAAATTTATTGGCGAGCGAAATTATAAGGCACTGGCGTACGATAGCTACGAAATATTAACTTTTAGCGTGAATTTATCATTTTTATTGAATCTATCGTGTGATACTTGGCGAGTTATTTGGCGATTAATCCCTGGAATGGGTTAATAATAGCCAAAAATCGAATTTGCGTTTTAAACACATTTTTTTCAACCGAATGAAACTAAAATTAGACACAAAACTGCACTTGTAGACATAAAATACTATATCAAATTTTATATCTTTAAGTTGATGCGTTTTATTTTTGAATTATTATTACATGTTTCTAAAAGTAACAGATCCACAGATAGTCAACTCGTAGTTGAATTTCGCTCAAAATTTGACGTGTCTACACTATAGACGCTAAATCCATGTACCGAATCTTATCTATCTAGCTCTCTTAGTTTTGTAGTTATCGTGTTAACTTATATTCTACAGTCGACTTCCTCTGAACATATTTTACTCAAAATTTGATTGAAATCTACACATTTGGACCAAATACAAAAACTTAAACTGTTCAAAGCTGAACTTGTTTTTGAGTTATCTTTGCTACTGAGAGACAGACATTTTCCAAAAATAAGTTGTTGTTTTGTTTTTTTTGTTGTTGTTGTTTTTTTTTGAAGTTTAATCAATCAAAAAGGCAATCATTATAAAATTCAATGAAAGATAAATATTTCCTGAATACCAGAAAGAAAAATTATCTTTAGCCTCAACAACCCTGAATTCTCGGTTCAAACTCAAAAGAAAAAAAAATTCTAAAATTATTTTTGAATCCCCGTCTCAGGATGATCCTTGAAAAAATCTTCAGGCCAGATCTCTTTCTTCATTTTTTCTTTCTTTATGGTTCCTTTTTTTCCATTTAAACTTAATATTTATTTCTAATTTGGGCTTTTTAAGTCCCTAAGTCTTAAACAAAAAGATTCGACAAAATCCCTAGTTCGAATTTTTTGACGATTACTATACTTTCTCTCTACTACGTATACAAAAAGTAAAAAGCGGATTTTTTTTTTTTTTTTTTTTTTTTTTTTTTTTTTTTTTTATGAATCTAGCTGGATATGTAGCAAAGCTTTGAGACGATAAAAGCTTTACGAACTACCTATTTCACAGATCTCGCCAGAAAGAGCTCATAACAGGTGAGAATGATTTACGGTTCTACTCGTAACGCATACGGAACCACTTTACCTCCCGCCGGAACAAAACCCGCAACGGCAGGTGCAACATTTCTCTTCATTTCCCCGCGGATTAGGCGCCTGCCTTAAAAGCGCCGTTTCGGTAGGTTTCCCTCTCGTTTCGAAAGACTGCACCAAAAATGAGTTCCGAACGAACGGGGGTTGGCCACTTTTGTAAATAGAATAGAAAATGTAACAACCGGTAAAATAAGTGAGACGCATTTCATAATTCTCTAAAACTGATCTTTCTAATCTTAAATCCAGGAAATTTTTAAGTATCTTTACTTAATATTATAAATTTATAAATATATTATACATATAATGTAAAATCACACAGATTTTTTAAGCAGTAGCGTGGCCGAAGAGTGAGAAGACTCTGAATTTTTTTTAAACTTCGTTTTTATTCCATCCCGGAAGGCATAATTTATGTACAAGCAAGACGCGACGAGATACGTCAATCTACTGCGCGACACAAGAGCAAAAGAGAACGAAATATTTTTCCTCGGTGATTTCCTCGATGAGATTCTGATAGAGATTTCTTTACACGTGTCGATTTACGAAAGGGAATTATAGGTATATTTTAAAAGAATTTACGTAGCTTGACAGATTTTTATCCCTCCACTTGGAGCATGTGCAAGTGCTGATTAAAGCAGTTTCACAGAGCTCCTGTAGTATGAATTAAATAAAAAAGATGGAATTGGATCAGGAAATAAGAGAATATTTCATTTGAAATATTGATTGATTCACGTAAAGAATTTAAATATTTACAACTATAATTTTTAATAGAAAAACAACAAAATAAAATCCGTTGCAACTTCCTAGCCAACTTCGGCTGCCTGCTCTTCGACAATCAAATAAACAGCATTTATTTAGTAATTAATGAGCAAATATAAATACTATTTCAAATTATATTTGCAGAATAAGTATAGAAACATGAATACGAAGAGGCGAAATGAAATCGCGATTCAAATTGGCAAAATCAATTCAGTTGTAAAAGCTCGGAGCTGTGTTAAGATCATATTTTGCGATATATGTCAAAAATGGTGAGTGGAAGAGGGCAAACGAAGTATTTTAAAATCACGAGTCCCCAAATGAAATAAAAATGGACGACATTCGTATAGTGATTGAGGCTGGAGAACTCTGACAAGATTTTCTCCTATGTAAAATGAACAATGAAATAACGTTTATGTGATTTCTCTTGAAAATTGCCAACCAACCATCAAGAAATAAAAACTGCCGAAAGACCAGAAGTTGGGTTTAAGGAAGCTTTTTTTTTTTTTTTTTTTTTTTTCCTTTTCCGCCCTAGTTATTTTAAATGAATTAAATTCGAATTCTCCTTTTTAATGTAATCTTTTCAATAAAAGGATGTGTTATATGGTATGACATTTATCTTTTCTATTATCAGTTATGTAAAACCAATTCTTTTATACTCAAACTTTTAAATTAAGCTGATGAGCTGTACAATCTACAATTAAAAAAACACGCGGTTAACCACTTAACTGTTTTATTTTCTTTACTATCTAACAAGATGACACCTTCTATTTTAGAAATATTTTCTTATTTTGATACAAATGGAAATATATTGAATATATACATAAATCAAGTATTCAAAGTGATTTTAATATTGAATTATAATCGTTATGAATGGTTTATTTTTGGATTACAACTATCAAAATTCGAAAAATCGATGCACGTATGGCACTCGGGCAAAACAGTTAAGTGGTTAAGGCTGAAAAAATACAACAACAAAAAATGACTAAACTATCGATTACTCGCGAAATGCGGTAAGCCGTAAAAGTTTTTTTTACCGCGGTGATAATCATCATGTAACGAAAACAATAATCAGGCGCGCAATAGAATCCAGTTCTTGCCTAAAGATCATTTCCTTGCTCGCATGAACTAGTTTTGATTGATTTGAAATTATTTTCAGGAAATACTACCTTTACCGAATAAATGTAATTTGAACTAGAATACAATGCAAAGTACAATGCTAATTACTAGGAATTATGTTTAATAGTCTTTCATTATTATCAAATCAATTCCAAAAACGATTATTCGGAGAAACAATTTGATAAAATAATGTCACATATTAGTAATATAAGATACATAACATAAAATAAATTATATGTAATAATAATAAATTATTATTAACAACAAATAATGTTAATGAAGGCCTTTCCTTAATCGAAACATTGCAAATATTAGGACTCAGATAGAAGAAAACGCATTATTTTACAGAAAGTACTGTAATATAGATCGGAGTAATGATTCTTCGCCTTTAGTCACCCTAATAGAAATCAACACAAAATAACTTTTTTTTTTAACTATTGGAAGCTTTTTCAATTTTAAGAAATGGAACCCAATGGAATCCAAGAATCGAAATAACAAAATTATGTACAAAGTGTACTTGTTGCATTTTCTCGAGCAAGACAATTTTTAATTGTTTCAATAGTGGTGTTTTGAAAACAATTATCAGGCAATTGAAAAGAGTTCAAGTAATCTAACTCACGAACATCTTAAGTAGAATTTTGAAATAATTTTAAAGTCGAAATAACATAAATAACGGAAAGAAAAGTCCTTGAAAAACATATGCTTTATAAATAGATTTCACAATTCGTAGGCATTTACTTTATTGACAAGAATTTCTTAGCTACGGTAGCCGAAATCATTTATACAACTGTTAATATTCATTCACATTATTATTTCGACACCAGAATTTTACCTTATCTTCACATTGTACTTCATATGTAGTTCAATCAGTTTGAACTGAAAATATGCGATTTCAAATCCGCGTTGGACGAAGTTCACCAACTTTCCAAGAAAAGTTAAACGCCATAGACCAGAATGTCAGCAATCTTTGCTTAAATGTTTGTGAGACATGCATATGTCCCAACTAATATTTGTACTAATATTTTTTAGTACTTGCTTATGTTCATAAAGCAAAAATTAAACGCCACTCCCCATAAAACCAGTAATCTTTGCTTGCCCTATTAAGTGGCAGTGGGATATGTGTTTATCCCACTTCAATATTTGATTATGGTTTGTTACAGCAAAAAAAAAATTTTAATGTATATTTGTTCCCAATTTCAAAATGACAGCAATATTGTAAATTAAGAAGAAAGAAAAAGTTTTCAAATCATTAATTTCGGAATCAATGTTTAATGCAAAGTATTAAGATGGCATAAATGTATTAAAAATAAAACACACCTGTAATTTTCTTATCAATCATATAAAAGGTAAGATCAAAATTACCCCTATATGTGTCTAATGCTATCGGCCTATAGATGGCAGTATGAAAATTTATTTAAAAAATGTCATTTTTTGGCATGTTTGACTATACTAGTTTTCATATAATTTGTAATTAGGGATTGCAATACCGGTATACCGAATACCGGTATTTTGAGCCATTTGTACAATTTCGTAATACCGGTATTCACAAGCTTAAATACCGGTTTTTCGGTATTTACTAGAAATTTTTAAAATTGTTTCCAATATATATTCCGGTATCGCGAACATAGCAATATAGTATACGCTTTTGTTTTTATGTCTCCCTAACGGGCGAAATTAATTAGCTAATTAATGGCTAAGTTAATTGCTTAAATTTAAAGTAGCGAAACATGGATTATCCATGAAAGAATATGTTGTATCCATAACGACTGATGGAGCAACAATTATTAAAAAAGTTGGAAAATGGATTGGTGCAAATCAGCAGTTGTGCTATGCACATGGAATTCAATTAGGAGTAATAGATGAATTATACCAAAAATATAAAGAACGAAAGAATCCAAATACTGTGGATATAGAAACTTCGGAACCCAACTTAGAAAAGAGTGAGAGTGATATTGACAATGAAGATAATGACAATGTAATTGTTGAAGAAGATATTGCTAATGAGGATGAAATATGAACCTATCAAGAATTGCTTCCTATAATTTATAAAGATAGAAAAAATGTTAAAATATTTAAACGTTCCCCTATAAAAAGGATATATTACTAAAATATATACTAACTGAAAATAAAACAGAATATATGTTAATATTAGATTCTAAAATAACAGTTTACTCCTAATGATGGAAAGATTTTTGAAACTGAGAAATCCAATCCAAAAAGCAATAATCGACTTAAACCGGTAAATTAATTTTTCAGATAGTGAATTCGACTTAATATCGAGAACTGTATCAGCTCTATTTCCAATAAAACTGACTATTGAGGCATTATGTAGGAGAGATTCTAATTTATTAACAGCTAATGCAACAATAAATTTCATGTTGCAGTCACTGAAAGAACAGCACACATCACTATTTAAAGAATTATATATTACATTGAAAAATCGCACAGAAGAAAGGCATACCGAAATAGAAAATGTCTTATGGTATTTAGATAATTCTAATGATTTTAAAAATGAAAATGAAAAGAAGAAAAGAAAATAACCAATTCAAAACTGATTAAGTTAGAGTAAAGTTTCTTAAAAAATTTTTCCCACAAACCTATCCACATTCAGAATTCGGTTCAACTGTCGAAGATTATGATGTCACTACTGTCGATAGTGAAAAGGAATTGTTTCTTGAACAAAAATTAGAATTAGTGATAAATGAAATTTCAACGAACCAAAATACAATACAGAAATCAGCTATATCCAAAACCATCCGACGGGAAATCGATTAATTTGAAGATGAGGGATTTAGAGGTAAGTAAGTACTTGGAAAAAGTATATCGCGCATTGCTAACAATACCACCTATTAACGTAGATGCCGAAAGAGCGTTTTCGACAGCTGGTAATTTTTACACAAAATTACTTTTCAGACTTAATGATAGTAGAATTGATGCATTATGTTTTTTAAGATTACATTTCAAAAATTTGTAATAGTACCACAGACTGAATAGTGATATTTACACTTTTTTGTGATTTAAATAAATAAGATGTTTCTATATTTTTTTGTGATTATATACTGTTATAATTTATAAGTTACAGATTATTTTTTGTGATATTTACACTCTCTAACAAAACTGGCAAACAAAAAAAAAAAAAAACCCCTGTGTTTTCTTCCTTTTTCTAAAATTTCTAATACCGGTATTAAAACCGGTATCCCGGTAATAAGATTTAAGAAATACCGAATACCGGTATTGAAATTTTCGTCCGGTATTGCAATCTCTACGTGTAATCAATAGCCCATTAAAATTAATACTTATAGAAACCATGCATATAAGTGTTAACACACATTTATTTTATTACGAACGTAATAAAATAAAGATACGAGTCAAAAAGAATTTTTTTTTTCAATTGTTTACATTAGTTATGGTTCATTTTCCCTCGTGTAGCCCTTTCTACAGATACAATGTATTCATTCCTTTTTTTTCTAAACAAAAAGCAACGTACTTAGATTAAAAAGATTTTTAAGAAAAATACTAAAATCACTAAGATTTTCAAAATTCTAAAACATATCAAATATTACTACCTAGAGGGTGCTTGACGTACATAAAATGAAGCAAATGTAGAACTACAATAAATAAGCAAAATTTTTAAACACAGCTATTAAGAAATCGATGAGCATACCATAGGTAAAATAAACGTTTTGCATTACAAACTTTTATTTAATTTGACAGGTTTCATGAAGAAAAGAATTTTCAGTTTGATCTTTCATTCACTTTCTGATATGCTTAAATTTTGAAATTTTTATGTTTAAGTATTTTGTACAACAAATATCGTCTTTATATTTTCTAACTTGATTTAAGCTAATCGATTCCTTAAACTAAATTTTGATTACTAAAACTAAATTTAAGAAAAAAATTTTTTTCAAGATTGCAATAGTAATAAATTATAAGGCAATACATAAAAATTAATTAAAAAATAAAATATTTTAAAAAAACGTGATTTCTAGATTCCACAGTATCTATAATAATGAATTATAAATTAAAGACTAAAAGCCGAAAATAATCAAAATATAGAGACTTTCAAACGAGCTTTGTTTCACTAAATTAATCCTTTAAAGGGTCATTTTTTTCTAGTCATATTATGTTAAAATATTTTTGGGCTTGAAATTAGAATAAGAAAAGGGATTCATTTAGCTTATTAGATAAATTTAATTTGATTAATTAATTAGGTTAATTAATAATTAAGTAATAAATCAAGACACATCATTTTGCGTAAGATAAAGAACTGAAGCCTTTAAGTTTCTGCCATTCTAAAAAAATTAGTCAGAACTGATGCCAACCTACATAAACTCATACTGAAGCAGTTGCATTACTCTTATCTTCTCTTTTGGATACTAGATAGCGATGCCTGATTAGGCCATTCCATATGTCATCCCACAGTGCATTGCGATTGTAATTAGAATGAGATGTGACGCTGAACTGTGAAGCCGCGCGCGTGAATGTTTTGTCTTTGTGTTTGTGCTTGTTTAGTGTGTGAATGTGATTATTAAAAGAAATGTTCCTAAAAACATTCGTCCTGTTGCGTCCTGCATGGATATTAATAATCTACATACCACCACAATAAAAAGATTGATAAATTTGGTGGGAAGCATACTTCCCACGGCCCTAGAAAGGATTAATTCGCACAAATTCGCAACAGAGCTTCTACTTTTTACTCATATTTACTCTTTAACAGATAGCTTCAGTTTTCGAAATACACAACCATTTTCAAAATAAAAAAAACTAATGTGATTTCACAAAAGTATATAAAATATATAGATAAACCCCTTAGCAATTATTAAATCAAATGAATCTTATAATTTCTAAATGTTCTAGAAAAATAATTGCAATCTTTAAAAAGGGCACTTTTATAAATTAAAGGAATGATACAAAGATAACTTCAAAGTTTGTCAAACCTAACTGACATTTCCATTTTTACAGCTATGCAAAATGAAGAATTTGCTTTGCATAAATGTGCATGCGTCACTGCCTCAGATGTACTTAAAGTACATTAAAATGAGTAAATTACACAGTACGAAAAGACCATAAAAGATGTTCAGCTGCTATACCCATCTCAAAAAATAAAACAGTGTTAAATTTTAATAAAATATTTTACGTCACAATGATTTTTATATTTTTATTATATTTCTCTCTACATCTAGATGGGGGGGGGGAATATCCATCAACTCGCCAAAGAACCAAAACCTCAGACTTCTAAAACACATTTGAAGAATCTCAGATAACCAATTATTCGCTCTTTTACAGGAAAGATCCGAGGACAAGCACTAACTACAAACAGTAATAGAGAAAAGTAAGTTTGGAAAAGTAATGAAGTTAATGGAGAAAATTCTCTTCGCTCCTTTGCCATAAACTTTTTCTCCCTGCAAAGGAAATGGAATGGACCCTGGCGTTATGCCAAGCAGAAGTCTAAAAAGAATTGTTTAATAGTATGTAGGAACAACAGACATACCTTTCTGGGCGGCGTCGGGGATTCGGAAGAAGAAATGAAACGCTCCTGGACAGCCCTCTCGACGATGTTTCGGGGGAATCCGTCCAGTTCTGGGATGTCCTTGTAACCGCTCACCTCAACTTCGTCTTCTTCTTTGTACCGGTACTTCGACTGGAAAGAAAAAGAAAAATATTAACTCAGTTTGTTTTTCATGTCTTTTAATATTACTCAGGTACGCACAAACCGAAATGTTAACCTAAAACTAAGCTATCCCTTATAAATAACGATAATAAAAAGAAAATATCAAAATATGAAAGTCCAGACAAGGTGTTCAATCAATGCCGCATACATTATTCAAGTTTAATTTCATTTAAGGCCCCATTTAAAGCAGTAAGACCAATATTTTGGCACGGATGTCGTAATTCTGAAGCATGATCAGTTGACAAAAGGATACCTAAAGGCCCGTTCCGACAACCCGTTGTCTTTAGGGATATAGTAGCAAATCAGCCATCTGACCCATTGTAGGATCACTCTCAGCAGTGGACGTCGATCGGGAGCTTCCAGCAAACTATCGGTACAATAAATACACATCAAAGAATCCTGGAAAACGACAACTGAAGGGAAAGAAGTCCACATATAGGGGGGGGGGGACTATCCGTAGAATTAGGATTTGAAGGCTGGGCCCTAGATTCCGAAGCCAAGATTCGGCCACAAGTCCAGAATTTAAAAAAAAAAAAAAAAAAAAAAACATATAAAGCAAGAATTTTCTCTCCGGTACACAAAATTTATCACACAATCCTACCTCCATAACGCAAGGATTTCGAGAAATATGAGAAAGAAAATGTATGTCATCACAATCTGGGGATGGTTTCAAGAGATTCATTTGTAATCAAAAGAATGGTGTTTTCATTAAACATTACAAGATGACGACTTCACATAGCGTGGACTGAATAAGTGCATCTTAAGTCATGCTCCCATATACCATGGAATTACTTGTGCACATACGGTCATCGGAATTCGACCATCCGGCCATTCGATACTCATTGATGTCCAAGCAATTATGAGGAGGGGGGGGGTCAGACATTATAATACTCATTATATAACTCATAAAGCCGAAATTCAATGTGTAAAATGAATCTTTGCCTTTCCACGATGGAAAGTATGAAATATTTATGGCATTATTTATTACAATAGCATAGTAGCTACAGCTCACGATCTAATAACGTAATGTTTTCGCCCGACAAAAAACAGGCCAGCACAAGTCACACTAGTCAATCTACGAGGCTCTATAACCAGACAGTTTTGTAGTTTCTCATATTTTTATAAAGTATATTTTCGATGCTCCATTTATATTTGCACTTCTTTCTCCAACATTCTCTTGTAAATTTTGTATCAAGTCAATGCATCGAGTTATCAAGTCATTTGTATCAAGTCAATTTGTCAATGTCAAATTTGTTTCAAGTATTTCTAGTAGAACTCATACTTTGTGCTGTTTAAGAAGTCTTGTCGGATTATATAACAAGCAGATAAATAATTGTTTCTCAATTTTTATCACAGATGGTACAATCAAGAATAAAATAAAGATTTAATTAAACAAACATATTTTTCTCATTTTCGTGCTACTTAAATGCAAACTGTATAAAATATTTAAGGAAATAAAACATTTGCAAAATTCACGGAAATCTCAAAATTAATGATAATCATAAACTTCAACATATAATTCAGTCAACACAAGCAATACATAGCTTCAAGAAAATACAAGACTTACAATTATTTATCTGAAACAGAGAAACGAAATTACAATTACAGATTTCAAATATAAAATTAAAAGTAATAATTCTCTTAATTCTAAATTTTATTTTATACAGTACAAGAATGCTCAATCAACATTTATTACTAAGAACAAACAAATTTATATATTAAATAATCTAAATATATCTTCTTCCACACACACTTTTCAAGCTCTCAAAATTATCTGAAATGTATTAATTCGAACTCTAAACATGATTTTCGCAATTGTCTTTGTCTTCATTTCGACTTCGCAAGAATTCATATTTCACAGAAAATATAAAAGTACTAAACTATTTGGCATACAATAAAAAAAGTGTTTTTAAAAATATCAGTGGAGAAGTGACTCTTACTGAAGACGGTCTTTAACTAATCAAATAAAGTCCATTCTTCACAAGTTCAAATAAACAATAATTCATTCTGTAAAAACTAAATTCAACCACCAAATATTCTTAACAATGAACAATGCTAAACTGAAGTCATAAAGAATACCATTATTAAACGGTTGCACAGACGATTCTCAGATTCTTTGGAACCACATAATTATTCCATTTCAGGTTCAAATGATTCATTTCCACTGCCTATTAAGCTTGTTTTGAAGAGACTTGCTTCCAGCAAATAATTAATTCCACGAAATTAAAATACGCGAAACCGTCGCCAAAGAAGCCAAGCTTTGTACGTTAAAATGATAAGATTTCCCTCCTTAGACTTTCAATGATATTAGTAGGCATAAAAGTATACAAAAACATTACGATACTTTGCTTTAGCATTTAGAACTCTTTGAATGATTAACCACAAGGGCACCAAGCTAATTTTCATACCATGAAGATATCTTTATCAACGGCGGATGATAGACGGAAGATACAAGCAGAATTGCGAAAGATATTTCTCAAAGATTAATTTAAGCAAATTAAATTCTTCTAATCGCTGCAAGATGAAATTCTTTTTGTTGCAAATGAAATTATTCACTAATAATTGTTAACTATTCTATTTAAGAATGTTAAACGAAAATTACTTTTAGCCGAGAACCGGTAGAGTGATTTTGCAGCATCTACATTTTTGTGAAATTAGAGTAGAATACAAATCTTCAAATCTCACCTAAAACGTTTCTCTTTTTTTCTGAAAATAATAATTTGCTTAAAAAAAAAAATAAAAAAAAATAAGCGAAATATATGGTATGACCAAGGGTTTCCATCCAGGGAAGACTGAAAAATTTACGAGTGTATTCTCTCCTCGACTTTCTAAAATATTTAGACAATATTACACTGTCTTTTCTTCATCAATGTTTGCAGTATTCTTTAAAATATTCTACATATACCAAATGTACCATAAAGGACATAGAGGTAAAGTATCGAAGGTCACAGCTAAGTCCGCAAAAGGGAGTGTCACTGCCATCACAGACATTAATGTATCACAAAACAATATGCTGCGTTTTATACATTGTAGTATAAAGGAAAAAAACGGGATATATATTTTGAACATCTTATTTTGATCAACTGAAATCACTTCTCAATACAGATTTTTTAAAAATTTGTTTACAACATACCAGATTTCGCTTATCAAAATCGTTACATTAGTGAGTCAGGAAATCAATGCGATTTGGTCCAAAATTTCATGTAAATCTAAAATTCTAATGATGAAACTTTATCCACTCTAATTCCCCTTTTTTTTAAAGTACAATATTTACATAAATATGAACAGACAAGCAGATTCCCTCTTCGTAGATTTCGTCCAAAATTTGATAAAAATCTACAAATTTAGTGTAAAAAACACATATCAAAGTTCATTTGTCCAGCACAACACGGTCTTGAATTAGCATCTTCACAGACACACACAATACCGAAAATATAGTTGTCCAATTTTGGGGAAGTCTAAACAGTGGAGATATTAAAAAGGCATTGTTTGACGATTCCAATAATTTATTTTTTAATCTGTAAACTTCATAAAGGATAAAGATATCCTTTTTTATTTTTTTTTAAACCAAAACTAAATTTTAAAAAGTGTAAAAAAATAATCCAAAACCAGTTAGTGGATTTGAAACACGATTAGGGTGCTTTTCAAAGTTCAGGCCACACCTAACTGCCAAGACAGAGTAATGTTTTCCTAGACAACCAGTAGATGTACCGTCACGTGTATGAGAAGAAAGACCGATGCCAACCATTGTAAACCCACTCGATGCTAAATAACCGCTGACAGCAATATGGGATGGCAAACAATAGCAAACAGACGGAAAAAATGAGACATCCGTCATTCTCTCACTCAACTCCGAAAGGTGAAGGAAAGAAGCAGAACTAACTAAACCGTTTCTTCCTCCTCAAACATCTGCGAAACTGATGGATTTTCTGCCTCCTGAGTTTGTTAAGCAAAAGGAAAGAGACAAAAAGGTACATAAGTAAGAAATAGGGTTTAAAAAAAAAAAAAAATTAAAGGAGTTTCGTGTTTCTAGTCAGATATCGTAAAATAATAATGTTTTAAGTTTGATTTGTCTGTCTTTATATTATATTGAAAAATTTTCTCCCAGTCATAATAATGCAAACGCGAAAGAAAAAAAAAACTGTATTTAATATCGATGCAAAGCGAATGTGTATAAATCGATTATTAAATGAAAGAAAAGTCTTGTAGAAAAGTCTACTTACAAATATTTTTTAATCAAAATGGGACAAAAAATGTACGGAAATAAAACTTACCTCATTGAAAAACTAATTAATAGAATCTCAGAGTGCTGTAAAGATTTTTTAACCTTAAGATATTTCGAAGTTATTGAGAAAAAAGCTAACATTTTCAATTAATTTTTAATTAAAATTTCGGAAAAAATTTATTGATGCTTTTTTCATGCTCAGTAGAGAATTACGCACAATGCAATTTACAGATAATATCAACTCATAAGGCATTATCATGTTAAAAAGAGACAAGAATAAGATCAAGAAATCCTGGATTCATGCCACATTTTATACCAAATCATTGGCACGAAATTACTTGATATCAATGAGAAATAACTGAAAAAGAAGAATTTTAAATGTATTGTGTCTTTTTCGTAATACTCCTTTCCTTAGACTCATTGCTGAAAAGGGAGATTTATGGATATTCTAAGTGGTTGACAGATCAATGACTCTTGCTCTTGGCGATCATTTCTTAACGAATTTGGGATAAATATGAAGTTTCTGGGAAATAAGGAATTTTGATTCTATCTCCATTAGGATCTGAAATCTGGAGAATATTCTGGAAAATTCCATACCCTGATAAGAGACTATACAAGGTGAAGCGCTCACATTAGAAATTAATCCTCTTTTTAGAATGCCATTTGTTATTTTGGAATACTGTATCCTTTAAGTGCTACTATTGTTTTTTATTTAATAACATGCCGTTTGCTTGTATTATTAGCGTCTACAAATGCCGTTCCTTGCTTAAACTTCGACTGTGTTTCTTTTTACTTGCGCTCTATATATTTCTTGGAATAAAGTTTACTTTCCTGTTACCTAAGTCTTGGACTTCTTTCACTGTACAAAAGAGAATAGTCAATTTTACTATCCCATAATTTGTCATTTAAGTCTCAGACCCCAACCAGAGGGACACCTCAGAAATGATGAGAAGCTTTCGGTATGGTGGTTGGTTTTCACCATCCTGGTGGGTACAGAAAAAATGGAGGTTGGCTACCTCCCATTGATGAGAGGACGTACTTCATTCGGGAAGGGTTGGCCGGTGATGGTCCTTAGGACTCAACCATAGTTCCTGCCAGTATCGCTACCGCGGCGGTACGATCACTCAAGTTTTTTTCGTGTGCCTCAGGTAAGGTGGGAGTAGAACATTTATGATGATTTACTTTCTCATAAACAAAACATACAAATAAAAAGTACTGTAATCGTCAAGAAAATACAAACTCGAGATTCTGAAAAACTCTCCACTTAGAGTTCTCGCATCCGAAAAATATATTTTTGGAATTATGTCTCTTTGTGAATATGAAATATTGTTCAACAATAAAAACACGTAAACAATCAGCTGTCAAATGGTTTCTTTTAATAGAGTTGCCAATACTTTACTGCACGAATGGCTGTAAATTCAAATCTTGCATTAATTTTGGGACATCCTTTACATTCATACAAATATTTTGCTTCAAATTAAAATAAAGTCGCCAGAAACAACAAAAAACAACGCATCGAAAACACACATTCAATTTAACAAATTTCTTGCTTTGCTTGCAGAAAACTGCTGCTTTTGAAACAATAAATTTCCCCTACAAAAAACCCAGCGAATTCAGTTTTGCTTTAATCACGCCCATGTAATGTTATCCGCTTTTTTTTTTTTTCGCTTGTTACATAGTAGGAAATTAATAACCACGCTCTACAAATAAGAAATTACTCTCCTCGCCAGATAAGAAAAGAAAAAAATGAATGAGAAGAATTTTTGAAGCGAGAAAAACATGTGGAGCTTTTCACGCACGAGAACGAGATAGCAGACACAATGAACTGCAAAGAATGTTTACACCGACGCCACTTCCGGATGGTTGCAAGCATGCAAAGAGAAGGAATGAAAAACAAAACTTTTTCAGATGCCGATAACAGAGAGAAAATAAAATAAAAAAAAGTTTCTGTTTTTAGTTATTATTTTTTTTTTTTTTTCATTATTACCAATTTAACCCTACTCATCCTTTTACAAAAAGCGAAATAAAGTTGTAATCAGGTTTTTTTTCGTAAACAGTCTGCAGATAACGAAGCCGTGAAAAGAGCAAAAGATAAGAGAAGCTAAAGAAACTAAGTATCTCCATAAAAACTACAAAGTAAGAGGAAGGGAGAGGGTTAAATTAAAACGCCAAGCTTGAGAATCGATTTTAAAAAAATCAAGCTGTTAACTAAGCCCGTTAATCAGCACCAAAGTCCTCCTTTTCTCCAAAAAACTGCGCACTTTTAATGAGATCTGTAGCTCTTAATAAGCGATTTTGTCGGAAATAAATTGAAATAAAAATAATTATGATGCTAATTAGGTTAATTAGAATATGTATTTTGATTGCATCTGGGTATACTGTCTTCTTTTAACAGTCAGCTTAAAGCAGTAAAATTTCCAACGACGTATTTAAAGTGACTGATTCATACTTTCCACTCATGCCTCAAAAGCAAGATTATCCCATTCCTTAATTCAAAATACCAGAAATTTCCATTAAAGAACTGATCAGCAGTGAGTGAATTTTTAAAAAATAAAATGGTTAGATCGCAACTTTTCTTGGTTAATAATTTAAGTAGTTTATAAATTCAATCAGTAATTAAAAATAGCTGAATGTCTTTTTTTTTTTTTTTTTTTTTTTTGTTAATCTTACAAGAAGTATAAAAAAAGAAGTCATTTTAATCATCAAAATCACGTCGTTAAATCACATCGACTTCGTGATTTTGATGCATCTTCCTGTTTCAGATTTCTTTGAATTCGAAACAAAGTTTTCGAAATTATGTCAATCTGTCGATACTGCGCAGTTCCTCGATGGCAAGAATTCGAAAAACATAACTGTTACTCCTATGCACAGGAACAGTAATAAACACAGAAAAGAAGTAGAAATTTAGTATGTAGTTTTGACATCTATACTTATATGAAGCTCAGTGTGTGTGTGTGTGTGTGTGTGTGTGTGTGTGTGTGTGTGTTGGCGCTCTACAGAAAAGACCATCTGATCTACAGCTACCAAATTTGGTACATGTATATCTTGGAGGTCGGGAATGTGCACCTGGGGTCTCTTTTTTTATAATTTTTAATTAGAATTTTAATTATTAATTAAAAACTAACTTTCCCGCCAAAAAATCATTTCATTTTTTCCCCACCGCCAAATGAGTAGGGCTTCAATTTTTTTTCCCCAACAGTAATGAGGCTAGGGTAAACATTTTTCGGCCGATTATTTCAAACGATTCTGTTTATTTTCTTAATGTTTGATGCATTTAAAATGAAACATTGTTAATTAATCGATCTTTCAGATTCATTCTGAAGTACTTTTGAATTAAAATAAAACAGAATAAAGGAAATTAAAAATGTCTAATCTGCATAGCATTACCCCAACTGCATAGAAAAATTCACGCATTTGCGTTACCGTAAGTTGCGTTGAAAATTCACGCATGCTCATTGTGTTCTGATTGTTGACAAATATTATCAACGGATGGGGAGTTGATTTAAATTATTTTTATTTTAGTTGAATGCTTTTGTAATTAAATTGTATTTATATTAGTTATATATTTTTTGTATATGCTTATACTTTTAAGTATATCGCCTTTTAAGTAGTTTTTTTTAAACCTTTTTTAAACCGATTATTTTAAACGGTTCGCTTTATTTTCTGAGTGTTTGATGTATTTAAAATTAAACACTGTTAATTAATAAATCTGGTCATGGTCTGAATCTGAGAAAATTTTGTTGACAAATTCTTGAAATATTACATATATTAAGAAAGATATTCTTTAGTGCCCATAAAGTTTAAACGCTCAGTGACTCTGTTTTCAGTAATCATATTACAAAAAAATACTTTGTTTCAGTAAAAAATATTATTAGATTAATTGCAGATTAATCCTTTCCACTTTAATTTAAAGTATAAATTCTAAAGGAGCTAACAGAAAATTAGAGAGATACATATTACGTTATGACTAAAGGTCTTTATAATATTATGAGTGAATTATATGACTATCAAAATTTGAAGTTTTAAAATATTTTGATGAAGAAATATTAAAGTAGGAATTGCATAAGATATTTAATTATTAAAATTTTAACATAACATTAAGAGTGGTGAACCGGCTGGTCGCCAAAGGCGGCTAGTTATATTTATAAATCAGTAATAAAGTGAAGCAAATCTACAAACGGATTATAAATATCAGTATGTATTAAAATGACTTCAACTTTCAATAAATCACTACACACATGAAATTTGGAATGTGACTTTTCTAACCAAATTGTAGATTGTAATAACTTTTGTAAATCAATCGATCAAAGGTGAGAGACAATGTTCCAAAATGCATCCATGAACTGCAGATAAATAAATAAAAAAATTATTTTAATTGTCAAAAAAAAAGATTTTTTTTTTTTTTTTTTTTTTTTTTTTTGAAATTTTTAGAAATATTTATACTGCCAAAAATATTCACAAAATAATACAGCAAAGAAAAATTATGCAAAACAATAGGTCAAAATGCGAAAAAAGTCGTATATTATCTCTTGAGTTATTATTGAAGCTTTAAATTTCATCATAAGATTTAAATTTCATCATGAGACATAGATAATAAATAAGGAGGACAAATTTTCGCAGTTGAATCGCTACAAAAAACATAAAATTTAATAGATTTCTCAATTTGATACAAATTGTAAAAATTATTAATTTTAAAATTTTGTTACAATAAAAAAGGGCGACATTTTCAGAAAATATACAAAGGAAATGAAATGGGGAAAAAAAGAAAAAAAAAAACTCTTAATTTTAGTTTTATTTTTGGAAAATTGACAATGATTTTCCTCTAGTCTCTAGTAGAGTTGTATAAAAGACATGCGAATATTAATCTTTATACATAGTGTAATGCCTATAACCTCCACGTAGCTGTTCCAATCCCACGACTGAAAGGAAGTGAAGAGATGAAAGAGAGGAACAGTTGCGCGGGAGTTTGTGGGTGATACCGGAAGGAGAGCGGGTGTCGCCTGCCCTGACACAAATGATGACACTTTTCTTGGAATACCAGTTTATTATATCTTATGGATTAAAAAATCGATAACTATTTACATGTATATAATTAAATTCCGATATAAATTTAAGCTCATTTCTAGAAGATCCCAACGGAGTTCCTACCAACACACTTACCGCTATTATTATTTTATAGCCACACACTATCGCACAACTCTCTCTCTCTTCACTTCATCTCCTTTCGCCGTAAGGCTGAAACAGCTATGTGAAGTTGACACATAAAAACCACCTTTCATTTTTTTTTCAGTAAAGTAAATAAGCATTAAAAGCAAGGGGAATTCATAAATTACTTTACAGGCAAATACAATTTTATAATTCCCCGAACTACAGAAGGGTTAGATTTATTTCAAATTCGATTTCGGTATTTATAATATAATGTCTAGTTATGATTGTTTCTGTGCAATTTTTTTTAATCCAAAGATTGTGAACTCATTCAGTGTATTGCAATGCTCACAATACACCATTTGAAAATTCGTAACAAGAAGAAAAAAAATGATGCATTACTCACTTCATTGTTTTGGGTGAGGGGTGGACTGTTTTCCCATTTGCTAGCTATTTGGAGCGTTTCTGCTGTCTTCTGTTGGATGCTTTTTGTGTCGTCCAATAAAGTGATTTCGTAAAACTCTTGAATGTCTGAAAAAATTACCATAAGATATCAAAATATTACATATGATAACTCACAATATCACATATTTCATTACTAGCAAAAACAACATATAAAATTCTGCATCCAAAAAATCTACCTAATTTAATCTGTTTAAAATTTATTCATATATCTTTATGAATTTATAATATGCTTCATTGCGCAATAAGTTTCATCTTAAGCAAAATAGTTTACAGACAGCTCTGTTGGATGTTGAATAGTTGCCTGGTCAATAACCTCCAGCCTTGGAGTCGAATTTGGTGACAAAAATGAAGGATCTTCAATGTTTGTGAAATATAGTGACAGCATCATTAGAACTAGAGTTCCACTGTTAGTTCTAGAACATTTGATGCTCTGTCAAGAGAGCTATGAAAAACGGAGCAGAAACGAGAATCAGTCGGTAGAGTTGAGCTCAAGCAAGTTATTGAGCAAAGTCTTTCTTTGGAATGCTCATCTCCAGCAAACTCTCTCTGAGCATTTCATACTTTTGCGATCGTGTTTAATAGCGTGTGTTGCTGCTTACTGCAAGTGCTGTTATTAAGTACACTTCGAAGAACTGCAAATGCTGTTCGGTTTTGTAATTTTAGACAAATGATCTGGCTTGTAAAACGCCAACTTTTATACTTTTTCCCTTATTTTTAGTACAAATTGTTCAACTCAAAATATTGCATATTGTTTGCTTATTTAAATTGCTGAATCTTTTTAAATAAAACACTAAGCTTTAATTATCTTCATTTTATTTATTGAAATTACTTATGGCTTTCGACATTCATTTATTAAAACTGTTTAATAAAAAATCTTTCCTATCGTTTTCTTCAATCACACTATTTTTTTTTTTTTTTTACTTCTGTTGTTAATTTGAAATTCTGCATAAATATAATTTTCATTATAGACCAGTCAGCTTTGAATTATCCGCAATAACACTGCATCATGAATAAAATGCAATGAAATTTTTTAAAAAGGTGTTTAAAAGATGAACTCAAAGCAAATAATGTTGCAGAAATTCTAGAAAAGTAATGAAACGATGTCACCAGATTTCCCTCTAGTATGGGATAAATATATTTCAAATAGATTTTGATGAAAAGATTTTGCTTATGCTACGCATAATAAATAGAAAGCATATTGATATTACAGTACGAAACGAGTCGAAAACGAATTCACGAAAATGGAATGTCCTTTCTTTCCGAAAAATGAGCCACGTCATTGCAAAAGCAAAAACAATGCAAAACAAGCAAAAGCAAAACAATTCGTATATCATTTTGATTGCAAAGAAACATCAACGCAGTCGAAATAATATACGAACCCTCTAACTGCATCACAGAAAAACTTGCGGTATATCTAGTCAGAGTTCAAAGACACGACTAAAAATATGTTTTTCGCAACGTTAAAAGAATGTTAACAATGAAATGCTTATAACTCGCTATTTCTGAATACAGATTAATGAGAACGGTGAGTCTACGTTTATAGCTTCTTACTTAAGTATGTGGCAAAATGATACTCTACATTCTGAAGATCAGTAAAATCTGAGTTTGTAAAATCTAAGATCAGTATCTTAACTGCAAATCAGGCGACATTTTAATCATTCCGTTTGGATATGAGGTACACATTTCGAATGATAGGATTTCATTTGAAAACTAATTGAAAATATTCGATATTAAAATAATTCTTTATTTTTCCGGCATTTTTCGGACTTCCTGGTTTTTACACTCATATTTTCATTCCCCTATATATTATTATAGATGGCAATGACTAGTTGATATAGATGATGGCTAGATGGTATAGAGTTGATGGGACGACTAGATTGACTTAAGGCTGCGACAGTTCGAATTAGGGAACCAATTTCATTCCATTAGAAAACCAATCCAACTTTCGCCATAAAAGAATCGAGAGCGAAACTTGCCCCGCTGGATGGTGCAGGCATTCGTAAAAAAGACATGATGTCAGGAGTCATGGTCATCTGATCACGATTCAAAATTAAGAATTATGATATTTAAATAAATATCCCTCATGCTGCTTTAAATATAACCAAACTGAATAAAATAAACCACTAACTGTATAACGGTAACCATTACTTTTTCATGTTCAATCCTTTTAAATTGCAGCTATATTCCTCTTCCATCTGCATGCTATCCATAAGTTCCAAAATACGGACATTAATAGTTAAAAGAATTTGGTTCAAGATCTGGCCAGACCAGATCTGGTTATCCTGCACCAATAGTTAATAGTATCTTAGGACATTTTAAGAAGTAATCAAAATGAACATATCATTTTAACCACGAAAAAAGGCAGAATGGAAGTGACGTCAAGACTCAGATTAAAAAATATTTTAACAATGTAATTACGGAACTGAACCGATGTTTCTGGGGTAAATAGAAGCACCCTCCCCCGCTATCCTTCACGTTCCACAAACTTTCATTACCTTCATAGAAAAATCAAAAAAACTTGGTTACCGCGCAATTTAGCAACAACGCACTTGCATCATTTCAAAGCGAAACGTTTTTAATAAGCCTATGTTGATTTTAAATTTGATATGCCAGTCATACCATTGCCAAATTGGAAACAAATATTGCATCGACAATATACATTTATCTCCTAGTTACTGTCTCCCGCTGGAATTACCATCCTGTTTTCTTCTCTATCCTCTGCATTTACAACACTCGCATAAGTTTTTCAATGTACAATCAATCATGATACATGCATAAAACGTCAAGTCGGAGACAAGAATAAATGAAATTAATAAAAAACTTATCGTCACGTTCTCCTCCTACTTGCATAATTTTAAACAGTAACGTTTAATGATCATTTCACGAATCAATGCATCCACTTTCAAAAAAATGTTTTACAGCAAATTCGTGCCTAGGTATAGTTTCCCAACACACCTGCGCAAGACAAGAAGGGTACTGGAATTATTTAACTTTTTTAAGCGACGTGACTCACGAATAAACCACGCATACCAACAGAATTGACCAGAAAAGGCCGCGCCCTTTTCTCGTCTTGCTCAATTTTATTTAGGCATGACACGAAAGATTGCTCTTTTTAACCTCATTATCGCAAATAAACTATCCGATTGGTTCCTCTTCTTAACCTCATTACTACAAATAAACTACTCAACTGATAAAATGATGTAAACAGAAGCTGACTTTTTATTTCCTTGTATACAAAGTAGGGAAAGAGAATTTATTGAGTCATTTAAAAATCGTGCCGATTTCGGTACAAAAGTTGTTCTTGGCATATTATTCAGCGATGATGAATCACAGCATTTTAATTTCTCAAAGAATTCGAAAAATTAAATGTTATTTTTGGAATTATTACTGAATAACTGAGAATATGATGATTCAAAGATGGAATAGGGGGGGACGAAATTGGTTTTCAGATTTTTACATTAGATTTTTAGATCTGATCAAGAGTTGGACTAAATTTTTTTTTTATTACCATTAGTTGCTTTATTTTTTATCACCATCATTGCTTTATTCACGTTTATTTTTTTATCACCATCATTGCTTTATTCACATTTATTTTTTTTATCACCATCATTGCTTTATTCACGTTTATTTTTTTTATCACCATCATTGCTTTATTCACATTTATTTTTTTTATCACCATCATTGCTTTATTCACGTTTATTTTTTTATCACCATCATTGCTTTATTCACGTTTATTTTTTTATCACCATCATTGCTTTATTCACATTTATTTTTTTTATCACCATCATTGCTTTATTCACATTTATTTTTTTTATCACCATCATTGCTTTATTCACATTTATTTTTTTTATCACCATCATTGCTTTATTCACATTTATTTTTTTATATTATCTATTAGTTGGCTTTGTGGATAAGTTACACGAGCAACCCAATGCTTTCATGAGTTTGCGTAAATTTAAACTAAAAGTCTTTACGCAACAAGGAGTGATTTCTTTGAGATGTAGCTACTTCATATCCACAAAATGACTGACGATGATAACTCAAGAAATGGATGGATGATTGAATGCAATGAGCTGGATGGATACAAACTGACAGGGTTTTACCACTAGAAATTGAAAGATTTGCATGAAATTTCAAAGAAAAAAGCTGTCTTTTTTCTCTTACCCAATCTCTTCAAATTTATTTTTAAATTGAAATCAAATCTGTTTGTGCGATCTATTTATTCATAAACATCTGAACGCGATAATTCAAAAATGTAATAAATAAAAAAGATAAAATTAATACGTGGTCTTCAATTCAACATTTGCTTTTAACATCTGGTTTCATTCGATGAAAGAGAGAAGGCCCCCAATTAAATATTCGATTCTCTTCGCCATATTACAAAACTAAAGACCAAAGATTGTGAGAAAAATAATGTGAAGGCATATGTGAAAGTGGAAGGGAGACTACCTCTTTTATTAATTTTATTACATTAATAAAATTTTAGGAATTTTGCAATCATTTTACCAATTTGAGTAAATTTAAATTGGAAGCAATTAAGCAGCAAGGAATCATTTCTTTGAAATACATAAAATGGTAATTATTTCACGATTATATAATATAATGTGAAAGCATGTGAGAATGACGGAAGGAGAATGTCGCCCTCTAATTATTTAAAGAATAAAATTTTATGAATTTTACAATCATTTTACCAGTTTGGATAAATTTAAATTCGAAATTATTTATTTAGCAAGGAATTATTCTTTTGAAATCCATAAAATGGTAGCTGATTCATTATTATAAAACAACGGTCAATTAAGTAAATAATCTTAATAAAATTTGAATATATATTCAAACATAAATTCCAAAAGTAGAATTCAGTAGATTTTTTTTTTTTTAATTTGTACTTGCTAATGTGTTATATCTCACTCAGGAGAGCAAAACAAATCAGCAATCACTAAAATCGTCAACTGCGCAAGCCCGTGCATTTCGATGCGCAGAAAAGTATCGAGACGAATTACTTGATGCTTGGCCGTTGTTTCGTAAGGACGTTTCGAGACTTGTTCTCAATCAGAGAGGAAGGACCAGGATGTGATTGCTCATTTAATCAAGCTCATTAAGCTTTTTGAGCAAACACTTTAATACTTCTTCGACTTTTTTTAATGTTAATTTTATCTCCTTTATCTGTAAGTAATCATTTGTAAATAATCGCAATTTTTGAAACCTTCAATAGAGTGTTTTTACTTCTTCAGGTTATACGTTTCATTAAAACCTCCTAGACATAACCACCGATCATTAAAAAAAAACCTACATAAATACAGATGCGAATTTCGGCAAATACTTAAGAGTAATGATCATTAAAAGAAAATTATCATTAGGAAAATAGGAAAAATCAGAACCAACTCATGGTGAGATGACGATAAAATGTCACAACTGCAAATAAATAAATAAATAATTAAAAAAAAACACTTTTAAGCCAATGAAAACAGCTTTCTCGCTGAGTTTTTTAAGTAACCGTTAAAGGCACCTAACTAGCGTATATATCCCTTTCCCGCTCATTTAAAGAAAACAAAGAAAAAAAATTGTCCTAGAAGCAAGAAATACATTGAGTACTATTCCACGAAAACTGGCATTTCCTCCAGGTCAATCACTGCGAGCAGGCGTCTGTTCAAATAATCTATGAACGAAGTGAATGAGTTACGTTCATGGCCATTTATCTGTAATAAGAACATTACAAATTGTTCAGAATAAGTTTTTTCACTTTTTAATTTTTTTTATATATAAAACTTTTCCAATATGTTCTGCATTTTCACTTATGGGAGTTTTAACTATCAGAATCACTTAATATCATTTATTATCAATTGAATTCATTCAAATCATAAAACAAACATATTTTGCGGTCGACCCCCTGCCACAACTGAGCTCTCCAATTTCGACAAGATTGATATGGTCAACCGTTGTCAGGAGTGACACTCAAATCTAGAAAGAAAAAAAAATCCTTATGTTTTCCCTACATGTATACGCAGTATAAGAGGAAGCGCGAATAGCACTCATGTGCTAGTTACAGTAGAGTAATATTACCCTTATTACAATGCTTTATTACCCCCTTGTTTTTATCACTGAAAAAAGTAAAGTGAAATACGCAAAAAACATTAATAGTATATTAAATGAATGTTTATATTTACATACAGAAAAAAATATATATATATTATTATTATTGTCTAAATTTTACAAGACAAATTCACATATTAAAGGAAAAAAGATATTGATCATTTACCTCATACTCTGTAATTTAAAATTACGCAATATTAAGGACTCGGATGAAATAAAATACAAAGTAACATTTCTACTGTTACGATATAAACCATTTTATTTAATAAAAAGCACTTTTCTTGCCAATTTTTATATTTGAGCATCAATTTCTGCAACTTCTGAAAATTTTTCAGTCATCACTTTCATCAATTTAATTCACAAAGCTGTTTTTGCGTCCCCCCCCCCCTTTTTTTAAAGCTTTATATTACCTCATATGCGTTATTTTTGCATACTACCCTACAAATCTCTTGAGATTTGGGCATTTAAGACGCCTTCACAAAAATTTATAGCATCATACAAAATTCTTAGACTAATTATAGAACTCTCTTTTCAACAAGTATATCTTTGTTAATACGAAATCCACTTTCCACACTCGTATTGCTACGTGATAATACAAGAATTATTTTTACAAATTTCCAAAAATCAAAAAATTCGTTAGACCTCAAAACATTAAATAGAAATAATTTAAAAGAATCAAGTTATTCCTTGAAATCACCTATTAGTTTTTTTCATGGAAATTTCAAATCGGATCTTTACACGTTCTAAACATGTAGTGAAAATGTCAGTTTTGGAATAAAAAAATAAATAAACCATTCACTTTGATTTTCCATAAATGTGGATTTAAACAAGATGCAGCTTTTCAAACAGTACAATTTTTGAACATGCATTCATTTTTTTTTTTTTTTTTTGACGTATTCGTTACAAATATTCGCACTTTCTTAAAAAGTATCTTTGTTTAGTTTCAGTTGCTCCACGCTCCACTAATATTCAAGTAGATGCAGTCCTTATTTCAAAAACGAAATTTTTTCTCAATTTTTGGAAACTCAACTGATCTATGACGAAAAAAAAGAGAAATGGTTAAGCAAAAATAAAATTATTTTTAAGTCTATGGTGACGATCTTTTATTTTTAAATGTGTCAAAGGATTTTTTAGGCAGGGGAAAAAAAAAAGGAATTTGAAATTCCTTATATTTTCCAGGTTTTCAAAGGAAAAATTCAAAATTCCCTGCATGTTCCCTGTTTTATAGGCGATTTTTAAATATTCCTGTATTTTCCCGATTTTTTTCGGGGCCGTTTCAATCCTGATTGTATATTAAATTCAAGTTATGCCATAAGTCAACTCTACAATTCAACAATCTCTTTAGAGACTCTTCCTTTAGCTCCCGGGAGATGGTTATGTTCAAAACAGTTCCATCCCTGTAATCATCAAAACTGGCTTGGCGCTTTCTTTTCACGCCAGTTGGCCCTCAACCCCAATATGTCAGATTTCATAAAACAAATGGGGGGATAATACTTGTGTATTATCCGTATGCCAGCGATTAATTGCCAAAAAAGGTTGCCAGAGATGTCACGTTTATTACAAACAGTAATTAATCGCCAACATCATGTTAGATATTGTTGAAATTTAATTATGCTCGCCATTGGCGTGCTATTAAAGCTAAAGTTCGCCAATGGTATGCAGTTAATATACAAGTGTCGGACAAATTATCACAACGCATGTTGAGTGCTAATTTTCATTTAAATGGGATTCAACCGAAAATGAAACATATTATTGAAAATTTAAAACAGCTTCAAATAAATATGTGCTATGAAGTAAAATAACAACAATAAATGAACCAAAATATATTTAAATACAAGTCTTTAACGTTCTTATTTTCTTTAATGAAATTACATCATGCTTCTTATATTAAGTGCTTAAATCGTAACTTACAAAAAAATCTATAATTAATCCTTGCGAAAAATTCTGTTTACAAAAGCATAAACTTGATTCGTTATTGTGGATATGATATTTCAACATATTTAGTGATAGAATTAAGTTTAGTGGCACAGAAAGGACAATATGCTTCTTGAATATTTCTATGCTCTGGTACTTTTATGCCAGACCAATACTTGGCCGTCTTCAGTGTAGTTACATGACCGCACGGTCTAAAAGCACAAGTTGGAAATTTCCCATCGAGATAGAAGCCAGATTCTTTTCCTATTTTTAATTCGGCAATGGGTCCTACACATCGGCATACAGGACAACTCCAGCCTTCCATATTATTCGCCAAGATATGCAATCTCATTAGGTGACCGCAAGACATGAAAATATAAGTGTGTTCCTTTAAACTACTGCTGGAAGTCAGATGGGGAAGTAAGTGACATTCGAGAGCCAAATCCCTTAGCACACATTCAACCTTCTTTAGAGTTTCTTCATCAGGTGTATTCAAAAGACCTTCTTTAGATCGCCAAAGAAGAGTAACCCCGCATAAGTCTATCAATGTGCCATCCTGCAGAACATTAGATTCTTCGGTAATTCTTGGTCTTTTTGAAGGTTCTACTTTTGGGGACCGAAGCGGATAAATGTTTCCACATACAGAAACTTCCCTCCATTGAGAATTGGGATGCAAAATGAGGACGCCATTCGTCGTGAATCCATCCATCTTGCCTTCTTTTATACAAACAACGGCACCCTCTCCCAAAAAAATGTTACCTGAAGCATCAAAAGCAGCCGCGTAAACCCTAGCTTGATGGTCACCATGTCTCTGAATAATTATTCGGCAAGCAAATCGGGACACACCATTTCGAATCTGATTCACATCCATCACCCTGATGTCTACGGGTGATGATTCATATCGCCCAATCTGAAACATGTCCGTAGATTTGTCTCGAACATATTCAACGACGACAGATCTAGAACCGGACACTTTGAAGGAGACAGTATGCGCACATAGAGGCCGGCTGAGTGGTTGCGTCTGGGAAGTCACAAAACTGAAAGCCTCTTTCACGCCATTCGGGTGATACCGTTTACGTAAAAGGAATTTGCTTTTCATTTGGCGTTGGAGGTGCAGAGGGGCGCTACCGTTGCAACCCAGAACAAGCAGTTCCCCATATAATATCGGATCCATAGAGAATTCTTCGTTTTCTAATACCGCATCTTTGGAAAAGTAAGTGTCTAAATTAATGAAAGCTTTTTCAAGAGGGGCTGAAGTAACTGGTAATGGTTTGAATGAATTATTGCATTTGGTATTATTATCCTGTCGTTTTTTGTGTTCAGTCTGAATGGAAATGCTCTTTCGTGGCTTTAACTTTCTAGTATTAGATTGATCTTTCGTTTGAGAAGCATTTTGGCGCAAGGATGGTAATTCAGAGATAGCAGCGTAATGCGTAAAATCGCCACCTGCATCTCTAGGGTCTTCATATTCTGTCATAACATTGTTGGTCGATGCATTTTGTCTACAAACAGTCGCTTCTAGAATGGGCTGTTGAAGGTTGCAATGATTTGCATCTGAATAACCACTTTTACCAGATGGCACATTATCTACAATTATCAAATCTTCATCCTTCCTGTGATTGCAATTCTCGGCAAGTTCAGCAGCCTCTGAAGTGCAATATATATCAGCAGGGTTCCTGTCTGGCTCCAGAATGCTTGTTACGGTTCCCAAACTAGGATTGCTTACTTGATCGAAATCATAAGATACCTCATTAATTTCATCTGAAACAGATGCAATGTCTTCATCTTCGTTATTTCTTTGTGCGTTTGCTTCTTCCAAGGGTATTATCCAGTTAAGAACCTTTTGCATAAACATAACCTATGGAGATTTCATAAATATTTATTCTATTCCAGTAAACTATTTTGTAGTATCCGAACTATTTTTGATACATAAAAGCCTAAGAGCTCCACAGACCATAAAAACAGAAATGAAGGAATTGAGATTGAGATGTCGGAATACTATTAAACAAAAATCGATGTAAATAAAATATAAATTCTGGAGAAGAGATGTATTTCTTCTTCTCGAGAAAGTCATTTGTATCTTTTGAACGCCACATTATAAAGTATAATTCTACCAAAAAAATATGTTTTATATATGATTTCAAAGCAAAAAAAAAAAAAATCTTTATTGTTATTCTTTTTAATTTAACGCGTGAGCTTCAATTACAAATTTTGATCCTTTTTTATTTAAAAATTAATGATATTTATGTTAATTTGTTTATAATTTATAACATAAAAATGGTTCCATGTCTTAGTAAATAATTTTGAAATCATATTTTCTAAAATAACTTCAAACGTGAATATATTAGCTTTGGAAAATTATTTTTAAGACTATAAAAAGCTTTAATTTAACTAAAAAATTAGGACCGCATCTTAAAGCTTAACGAATTCAGAAATCTGCATCAATATTTTTTCGTCTGAAATTTTCCGCTCATAAACAATTGATTAGTGATTAGTTAAATCAAACAGTGTCATACGCTCACTTAATATTGATCAAAAATAAAATTCTCTTTTCGATAAACTACTAATGCGGAGCTTCAGAGATTAATATCCCAAGTTGTACACAGTTAAAAAAAACGATTGGGAAAAAGTCTGAAATACGACATTCCAATTTTTGAATAAGAAATAATACGTTTGACGTATATGGCAATATCTAAATTATATTTGCCTTATTCAGAAATACTCACACTTAAACAGTGGGAGTGGTCGTCCCAAAACCTTCTCGCATACTCGCGAATAAAGATATTTGTTACGAGCGCCTTTGGCTAAAAAACTAATTTTAACTTTAATCATACTAGAGTTATAACTTGCTTTTACAACTCTAAAATCAGAATTAACTGCGCGCGAAACCAATGTATGTTTTTGTATATGGCAACTAAATATAAATATAGCATGTAAATAGAATTGTAATTTAGTTAGATAATAAAATGGAGTCAGATTAATAACGAGTGGATTATTTCACATTACGATCCCACATCTTTGAATCTTATTAGCGGAGAAACGACTGAATGAAATGAAATTCAGGTAGAGTCTCAACATTGTGGTGAACCCGGACGTGATTGCTAAAAATACGGTACGTCTGTTTTTATTTGCAATAAGAATTAAGTAGTGAAATAAAAATGGAGATGTCCGTTAAGAAGCGATCACCTATTAGATCTAACTTTACGAAAACGTATAATGTTTTAATTGAAAGATTAAGGGTCGATGAACCTCAGGAAAAAGAGATTAAATCACTTTTCGGCAATTTGGAACGAATTTATTCGGATTTGGCCAAATTAGATAATGAAATATGTAGTTTTCTTCTGGAAAATTCGGATACCGAAAAGTATGAAGATGAGTATATGAAAATCGAAGAATACAGCACAAAAATCATTGATGCGAAAGTAAATGTGGACATATATTTGACTAAACTTTCTTACGCTGAAAAGGAAAGCGTTGGTTCTGTTTCTCCTAGAATTAAACGAAAACTTAAGTTACCTAAAATAGAACTCGTTAAATTTAACGGTGAAATTAAGAATTGGCTGGCTTTCTGGAGTCAATTTAAGCGTATTCATGATGATGATAAATTAGAAAATGAAGACAAATTTCAATATTTGATCCAATGTGTAAGTGAAGGAACTAGAGCTCGGGAAATTATAGACAGTTATCCTCCAACAAATGCGAATTATTGCAAGGCAATAGAAAGTTTAAAATCGCGTTTCGGAAAGGATGAGTTGCTTATTGAATACTACGTTCGTGAGCTACTAAAATTAGTTATAATAAATGTTTCAGAAGCTAAAAGGAAATTAAGCACATCGCAAATTTATGATAAATTAGAAACTTACTTAAGAGCTCTAGAATCAATTGGTTTAACATCAGACAAGTATTCAGCAATGCTTTTCCCCCTGGTGGAATCCTGCATACCTGAAGATATTTTCAGGGTATGGCTGCGGAATCCAATTATAATAGCAAATCATGACCCGGAAAGCAATGCTTATTCAGAAAAACTGAAAAACTTATTACTCTTTCTGAAAACAGAAATAGAAGGTGAGGAAAGAATTCGCTTAGCGAAATCAGGATTTGCACCTAAGTTGTGTAAGGAGAGGAATTCTGATTCTGTGGCTACTGCTACAGATTTGTTTTCAGGAGGTACAGAAAAAAGAAAACATAATACCATCTGCGTTTTTTGTGAAAACCCTCACGAAAGCAAAGAATGTTACAATGCCAAAAAATTTGATTTTGAAAAGAAACAAAAGATTTTGAAAAATAAAAAATGCTGCTTCACTTGTTTAAAGCCTGGCCATAGGTCAAGAATTTGCAAGTCAAATGTACAGTGCCTGCTTTGTAATAAGAGGCATTGGACTTTGATGTGTCCAGATCTGCCAACAAACAAACCAAAAGTTAAAACACCTGAGGTGGAAGAGAATCTAAATGTCAATTTATCCAATCAGTGTGCTGCTGAAGAAGTTCTCCTTCAAACATTGCAAGTTAATATTAAAGCAGAAGGAAAAACACGCAGAGTACGAGCTCTTATTGACAGTGGTTCGCAGCGATCGTACTTATTAGAGAAAACAATTAAAGAAATGAATCTGAGGCCCATTGAAGTTAAAAATATCATACATTCGGTATTTGGTGGATCTACGTTAGAAAAACAAGATCATGGACTATATGAAATAACCCTTCAGAATTTGAATACGGGATTCACTTACGATATGCAAGTCCTCGATCAACCAATTATATGCGGAAAAATACCTCGGATCCACAAAGGAAATTGGCAAAAGGAGTTGAAGAAAAAGAATATAATACTCTCTGATCAAGGCAAAGATTGTCCGGACATTGAATTGCTGATAGGAGCTGACTTTTGCGGACAGTTATTCTCAGGAAATATATATGCTCTGAAATGTGGATTAGTAGCATATGAAACAAAATTAGGCTGGCTGATCATGGGTAAAGTTTTTGGAGGAAAAGAGGAAAATACTTCCGCTCAACTGGTGACTTCAATGCTAATACAAAATAGCTCTATCTCTGATCTTTGGAAATTAGAAACTTTAGGTATTATGGATCCAGTTGAAACTAAATCTAAAGAAGAAATGAAAAGAAACGCAATGGATCATTTTATGAAAACAGTGGATAGAGATGAAAATGGCAGATACATAGTTAAGCTACCTTGGATAGAAGCAAAAGAAATTCTACAAGACAATAGATCCACAGCTGAACAACGTTGTATCCGTACTTCACAAAAGTTAAAAGATGAAAAGAAATATGCAGAATATGAGGCTGTTTTTGAAGAATGGCTTGAGGAAAATATAATAGAGAAAGTGCCCAAAATGGAGGAGGGAAATCCAAGTTATTATTTGCCGCACCGAGGTGTTTGTAAGGAAAACTCATCAACCAAAGTACGTCCAGTGTTTGACGCTTCTTGTCGAGTTAAGAAAGTTCCGTCCTTAAATGACTGTCTGGAAAAGGGACCAAATTTAATAGAGCAAATTCCACCCATTTTAAGAAAATTCAGACAAAATAACATTGGGGTAATTTCTGATATTAAAAAAGCCTTTCTTCAAATCTCAATTGCAAAAGAGGATCAAGATGTTTTGCGATTTCTTTGGTGGAAAGATTACGAAACAAGAAAATTTGAGATACTTCGTCACCGCCGTCTTGTTTTTGGCCTCACTTGTAGTCCTTTCCTCTTGGCAGCGGTTTTGATGAATCATCTAGAGGAAAGTAAAGAGTGCTTTCCTGAAACCTCCGAAATATTGAAGAATTCCTTTTATGTAGATAACTGTGTGACATCCGTGCGCAATGAAGATGATCTTACCCGATTCATTCAAGAAGCAAAGCTGTTGCTTTCCAAGGCTTGTTTTGATCTTCGAGGTTGGGAATATACAAGGGACCTAAGTCGGGACGAGCCAACCGTTCCAACCTCAGTACTTGGACTGTTATGGAATACAAATGAAGATTTCCTTTTCTGTGATTTACAAAATACAGAATTTAATTTTGATGTTTGCAGTAAAAGAAATATTCTGTTAACGTCTCAAAAGATATTTGATCCACTTGGATTTTTATGTCCTGTGACAATATGTTTAAAACTCTTAGTGCAAAATATTTGGAAAAGAAACTTAGGGTGGGATGAAATTCTACCAGATGACATTCAGAAAAAATTCAAAACTTTGATTGTTGATTTGAAATTGCTGTCTGAAGTTAAGATCCCTAGGTGTGTAAAGATCAATGGCTGCACAGAAGGACTAAGTCTTCATACCTTTTGTTATGCCAGCAAAGTTGCATACAGTACTGTCGTATTTTTGAGAAATACCTTGGGAGAGGAAGTCAAAATATATTTTATAGAGGCAAAAAGTAGAGTAGCACCTTTAAAGGTTATTACAATACCTCGTCTAGAATTACTAGCATGCTGCATTGGAGCTAGGTTAACTTCAGATATTAAAAATTCTATGTCTTTGAGAGACGTACCTACTTTTTATTGGACAGATTCTTCTGTTGCTCTTTATTGGATTCAAAAAGAAGATCATTGGGGTACGTTCGTGAATAACAGAGTAGAAGAAATAAGAAGTCTTTCTTCAAAGGATGCTTGGAAGCATCTCCCAGGCACTTGCAATTCTGCTGATCTCCCTTCCCGTGGTTGTTCAATCCAAGGATTTTTGAAATCGAGATGGTGGGAGGGTCCACAGTGGTTGAAACTTCCAGAAGAAGAATGGCCAGCGACAGACTCTGAATACAATTTTGAAGAGGTTTTCCGGGAAAGGAAAAAGAGGGTCGTAACTTTGGTCAACTCTACAGATCTGAATAAATCCTGGTATTTGTATAAGTTCTCAAGATATTCTAAAATTGTGCGAATGATAGCATGTATGCTACGATTTGTACAAAATTGCCGAAATCCAATTAACAAGATGAAAGATCTTTTAACTGTTGCAGAACTAGATGCCGCCGAAAGAAAGGTGATACAAATCGTGCAACAAGAAACCTTTAATAACGAAGATGCAAGATCAAAACTTAAATCACTCTGTGTGTTTAATGATTCTGATGGACTAATTAGATTGAAAACTAAAATTACAAGACGAGATGATGAAGAAAATTTTAGATACCCTCTAGTATTGCCTTGTAAGCACCCATTAGTGGAGAGATTGATTTTCGAACATCATTTGATCTCTTCCCATGCTGGAGTTCAAGTTGTCCTAACAGATATCCGTCAAAAATTTTGGATTCTGCAGGGACGAAAAACTGTCCAGAAAGTGCTCTCAAGGTGTATAAGATGCAAAAGATATACGAGCAAGAAAATTGAATCAATTCCTGCGCCACTACCGGAAGATCGTGTACGGGAAGCCTTGATATTCGAAGTCACTGGAGTGGATTTAGCAGGGCCGCTTCATTTAAAGGATGGGAAAAAGGCCTGGATCTTGCTTTTTACTTGCGCTGTATATAGGGCCATTCATTTGGAATTAATACAGAGTCTTTCAACTAATGGATTCCTTCTAGGTTTTAGAAGATTCGTCGCAAGACGAGGGCGACCTAGGACTATATACAGCGATAACGGAACAAATTTTACTGGAACAAATAATTTGATGGGTTCTCTTGATTGGGACAAGATTGTCAATGACGCCTCCGTCTTAAGAATTCAGTGGAAATTTAACCCCCCAATAGCTGCTTGGTGGGGCGGATTTTTTGAGAGCATGATTAAGATGGTGAAGAAGCTTTTAAGAAGAGTTTTAGGAAAGGCATCGCTTCATTACGAAGAAATGTTCACTATTCTTTGTGACGTAGAAGCCAACATCAATTCTAGACCTCTGAATTATCTATCGGAAGATCCGAATGATTTAATTCCACTGACTCCCTCAATGTTCATTCAAGAGACTACAAAGGTAGGAGTTCCCGATTTGGATACTTTGGATAAAGTAAATATCTCCAAACGATATCAGTATCAACAAAAATTACGAGAGGACTTGAGGAAAAGATTTCGAAAAGAATATCTAAGCTTGTTAATCCAGAAGAAGCCAAAAGGAAAGGAATCTAGACAAGTGCAAGTGGGAGATATTGTTATAATTGAAAGTGATATCAAAAAGCGACTAGACTGGCCTTTGGGATTGGTAATCGAAGTGTTTCCTGGGAAAGATGGCTGCATCCGAGTAGTGAAGCTAAAAACAGCGAGTGGGGAACTTGTGCGTCCAGTGCAACGTTTATACCCCTTGGAATTAGACCATGACGATCCTGTGGGTGCGAGAAAAAACGAACCGGTTGCTTCGTATGAAGAAATCGAAATCCCGAGCTCGGAAAATAACGACTATGAAACAAAAACTAGAAGTGGAAGAAGAGTGGTTAAACCTTCACGTTTTAAATAACTTTTGAACTTTATTATGTACTTTTCAAATATGTGCATTTCATGTTTTGATTTCTAAATATTTTGAATGCAATATTTTGTTAATTTTGATTTTGTAACCTCCTAATTTAAAAAATCAAAAGGTGGGAGGATGTTACGAGCGCCTTTGGCTAAAAAACTAATTTTAACTTTAATCATACTAGAGTTATAACTTGCTTTTACAACTCTAAAATCAGAATTAACTGCGCGCGAAACCAATGTATGTTTTTGTATATGGCAACTAAATATAAATATAGCATGTAAATAGAATTGTAATTTAGTTAGATAATAAAATGGAGTCAGATTAATAACGAGTGGATTATTTCACATTACGATCCCACATCTTTGAATCTTATTAGCGGAGAAACGACTGAATGAAATGAAATTCAGGTAGAGTCTCAACAATATTGCTCCAGAGTACGTCTTGTATGACATTGGCGTACAATCGCTTGGCGTGCATTTAGCATTTTTACTGAATATGTAGTGTGTTCCTTGGCGAATGTTTTGGTGATTACTTCTGCCATGTGGCTAATAGTATCTGAAAATCAAATTTGTGTTAAAGACGCGTTTTCCCAACCGAATGAAATAAAAAAAATTGACACAAAATTCTTTTGTAATCACAAAATCCCATACGTTATAACGTGACCATGAGTTATAACATTTACATGCTTCTAAAAGTATAGACAGATAGGCGGTTAACCACTTGTTGAATTTAGCTCAAATATTTGATGGATGTTTATACTATAAATGTTAAACCCGTGTATCAAATTTCATCTATATAGCTCTCTTCGTTTTGTAATTATCGTGTCAACTTATATTTGTACAGCCAAACTGACTTCCTCTGATTGAAGTTTGTCCAAAATTAGATTTGTAAGCTACCAGGTTTACCGTTAACTTCGTACCCTTTATGACAATGTGCATTATTTGTATGTGTGTGTGCCGCAAGGAGAGGGTCCTTCTTATATTGTTAGGTTGTCACACTGGTGATAACATCGGATAGAATTTCAATGTTGTTATTTTAGGTTTTATGATAAAATGGGCAGGTCTGGTCATTCAGTGTCAATCATATGTTTGGATGGATAAAATCTGAAAGACATTCTAGAGATAAAATGAAATACTCTTAAAATTTTTATCGTCTGTAATTCTGTTGTTTTTCAACTGACTTGTCCTCACTCTTCTTTTTCACGTTATTTGTGTTCTTGGTACGTCTCTTTTCTTTATCATTTCCCTTGGCCTATTCATATTACGCGCACAAGGAACACTGATCATTTATCCAATTTTTACATGCAGCCCCACCCGCGGTGGTGTAAACCTCAAACTTTTCTAATCATTTCAGTGCCGTTGTCCATCCTTAAAGGCTATCGAAAGAAATTAACACACTGTTCACAGCAGAAATAAATAATCATTGTTTTATTTTAAATTTGGTGACTTTTCCTTGGACGACAACGATATGAAATAAAAATTGATAGAATCAGACAAGTAGTTGAGACTTTAATCCTTCCAACTATTTTAAATGCACACATTTTTATTATTGTTTATCCACAGGGAGAAAATCTTTTAAATCGATAGGCAGCGTGTGTTAAAAATGAAATGCTTAACCTCAAACGAGTTAAAACGGTAAACTATTAATCAAAAAAGATATTTTTATGAGCCAACTCTAATTTTTCATAACAAAACATTTCTTAAATTTATTTTACATCGATAATTTTGAAAACACATGTTTGATTTCTTTTGAATATAAATTTCACATTTATATAAAACAAATTTTAAATTGTAACAAATTATAATTCATAATCATTGATATTCCCAAGTTTACCAACCGAAGTACGGTTTTTAACCATCATTTAAAAAGAAAAACTCATCAAAGCAGAAACAAATAATAAATATCATTGCCGGTTTTTGTCCCATCCTATTCTTTGGAAGTTTTTTTCAGAAAACTGGCGATTTTCGAGCCGTCATTCAACTCTCAAGTCTTCAGCAATTTCCAGGTAAACACGTTCTTGAAAAACATGCAGACACTTCGTCTTTACATTCCATCCAATCACGGCTTGTTTATGTGTGAAACCTGTTTCTTTTCAGGAAAGGATTTTCCGATTTTCCGCGGCGAACAGGAGACAGTTTACACACACAAGTAAATTGTATCGCGGGAGCACTTTGACGCAAAAGGCATATCTGAAAAACGGATCCTCAATAACAAGCTGTCCAATTTTCAAGCGAAATCAATATAACCTTTGAAGGGGGAAATCCACAACTCCATTTAAAGCACGTTCCCAGCTGCTGGTTATTATGCGTAGGTAGGATCGATGGTTGAGTAAACTTGCTCAACACCACTCAAAATAATGAAAAGTTCATCAAAATGTACCATCTATGGATTGTTTACAAACCTGAAAATGGATATCAATTTGAAATCGATAAACCCAGGTATCTAGCGGCGTTCATCAGACGACCAGAAGTCTCGACTCTCTTTCTGAACTGAGTGCAGAAGTTTTAATTAGAACCGAAATTTTCAACGAAATTATATTTAATGCTAACATTAAATGTAAATAATGCACAATTTTTTCATCTGATGTTAGTATCATCTGTGCTTTCATTAAAAAATGAAATTGAAAAATTAATAATAAATACGCACACAGAGACAAATAATCACCTGCACACATATAATTATGTCATCATCGCATCAAATCACTGTTAAAAATAAATCTGTGATTTTTTTTTTTTTGAAATAATTCAAAATAGTTTACTTTTCGTATATGCATATTAATATAGTACAATTCATCAATGAATTTCAGAAAAAAAAAATCAATGTCGTAATCCAAGAAGAAATAAGACAAAGAGAAAAAAATTCCTTCTCTCAAAAACTAGAAGATTCATATATTGTCATTTAAGCTCCTATTATTTAATTAGTTTTTAGAAACAGCACTAATTATTATTATAATAAAACATGTCAACTGTATTTTGTAAAAAAATGTTCACCGATTCCTTGAGCATATTTAATGTACTTCATATGTCATAGAGTAATGGTTTTATCCGAAATTAAATTAGGATCCAAATGTATTGCAGAAACGCCAATATATGATGGATAAGTGATATATAACATAATTGGCATTAAAATGCTAAGAATTTCCAGTCGTGGATCATACAATTAAAACAGATCTGCAATGGACACGTGGTTGCCTAAGTGGTGATTAACCTTAAAATGCTAAAAAGAATTACAATAGTAATGAACTATATAGCTTTTCTAAAAACTCAAATACCAAAAAAATATTTTATCCTCAGTGAATTTTCTTACAACTTATAAATAGCAGAAAAATGACAGTAATAGGAACCACTAATAGAATACTAATAATCAGGACCATACATATTAACCTTTTTAATCCCTTTCTCTCAAAAAATCGCCAAATTGGCGGAAATTCAACTCATTCTACATTCATTCATATTATATATATATATGGGACTTCCTCTTAGTAATGCATGGACTTGCTTGGTCGTGGATTTCAGTGCCATTCTTATCTCTTAGGATCTAACAAAATATAAACAAGGACTTTTTTTATGGCGCACGAAACAAAGTTGGCTATGCTGTGCCAAACAAAAATATAAAATCCTATTAATGCATAAATGCACAATTACGGTGAAACGGGTGATATAAAAGAGCTCTTTAATATATTAATATAATTTAAATGCATGGATAAAACTTAATAGTTCTTTAAAACTGCAAAAAAGGTGAAAATGGAGCATTTTATCAATTAATTTGTTAATAATAAAATTGTACGCATTGTTAGAAAAAATATTGCAAAAACTAACCAAAGAAATTAAAACATTTTGTCAGAATATGGCAGACAGTCATATTTCAGATCAATTAACGAGCATAATGGTGGTTGCTCATCCAACAGCAAATTAAGATGAGTTAATCTGGTATGTCCAATGCGCAAACGAGTTTTTAAAAAAAAATTCTACTAGATTTGACAGTGCGCATTTTATTCTCTATATCAAGAATCCACATCTGCCATAGCATGCAAATAATTTTTTTAAAATATGTAGTTATTATAGGTATATCTTAGGAATAAATTTGTTTTTCCCATTTAGATTAGTGCAGTCGAGACCAAATACCGACAATTAAGAGGGGAACTCATTAACTAAATTACTAAAAAAAAAAAAAAAAAAAACTTGAAATGCAAAATACTTATTGAGATAATCTTAGTATCTGTTGAATAAGTTAAACAACATATGAGAGGAAATTAATAATATTTAATAAACTATGAATGAACTTTGGATCTTATGTGGCCGGCCATCTGAAATCTTTCTGTTTGAAGAATCAATTGTCTGTAGCATATTCAATGATGCATTGATAATTTTTTTGTGCTTGAATGGTCTGTAAGTTTACTATGGAAAAAGAGCGTATAAGAAATTATCATTGGTATTCAATAAAATGCAATACACATAACCCTGCGATCGCTTCCTATTTACTAACTAACCAAGAAATGAACTACTTATTTGCGTGCGCATATTTAATTTAAACAGTGAAGGGATGGCATCATGTTTTATTCAAGAAAAGATTAATATATTACTATTTTTCAAAAAATTCTTGGTTGATTTCATCATGTGAAAGCTAAAAATTTTTACATCCAACTCTCGCATAAAAAATATCGAATTTGAGAGACTAATATATGCGCAATACGATTGGGAATACTCTGTAACAAAGCAGAAATAAGAAACCAGGAAATTCGAAGAAAGAGCTGATATTTATCTTAAACACCAATACACGAAATGGAAATTATGGAAAGCCAAAATTTTTTTTAATAAATTCTGTCGAAGGCAAGAAGAAATCGAATTTTACCATCTCATATATCTTCTGACTAAACTGAAAATAAAATAGACAGCATGAGCCATAGTTAAAAATACGTGGGTGTTTCAAATGAAACAGGATTTGCAAAAGAATAAGTATCGCCTGTTCTAGACTCCCATTTTCCACTCCCCCCCCCCGGTTTTAAATTCATCTATTTGCAATTATAAGGATAATTTCAACGAACGATAAAATAATGTTCTGTAATCACGTGAAGAAACTGTTCTCCATTTCGAATCAGAAGAAACAACACGAAAGATTTCAGATATTAATATTGCAAGATGTATTCAGAAAATCTACTGTATTAACAAGTTAAATGACACGTCGATATTATCTTCTTTTCTGTTTGGCACGCGGTCTTCGCAGATATTCATGTTATATAGATTCATTTTACATTCAAAAAAATTTTAACATGTTTAAATGAAATCCATAAAACCCTTTACAATAACCAATCACCTACGAAAATTTTAGGCACAGCAACTTTTAGTATTCATTAGTATCTTTAAAATGGTACTTTTAGTTTTCACAAAGGATGATTGCAAAATAAATCTGGAACACTTCTTTTTTTTCCCACGACTACACATTAAGTTTAAATGAACAGCTGTTTCTGTTTTAAAACAAAATAAAATAAGTTGGTAATTTAAAATTTTTAAGTTAATCATAACTATTGAAAACTAAGTTCACTGCGTCTTCTTAATATTGTTGATTATTTTGTAAAAAATATAGATCACACAAATGAATATGTTTGAAAAAGGTAAACCGAAATCAGTTTAACATTTTTAAGACGTGCAATATAATCGACTTCTTTTAAATTCTAGTTTAAGTCTTGTACTGTTCCTCTTAGAATTTCAAAGTCATTTGGTTTTTTTAAAATGAAAAAACTAAAGTATTCATTTATTTAAGAGTGCTTTTTTATATTTTTCATCCATCAATAGTAGCACATAATATATTGCTTAATTTTTACTAATTTTATTAAAATTATTTATGTTAACAGCATTAAGCTTTTTAAACTGATTTATTGATGCATTTGTCTTTTAATACGTATATCATGGGATTCGAAAAGGATTAAAGTTACGAAAAAATTACTATTATTAATAGTTCTCTTGCTTAAAAATAAAAGTATTCAATCTTTATAACATTTTAGCGAAATAGTAGAAAAAAATAATGCATATAACATTAAAAAATCATTTTTTATAGAATTTTCAAGTGGAATATTACACAACCGATTAAATTACTAAGTAACATTCCAATATATTATAAATAAATAAACACTTATCTTTTAATTTATTTTACTATGATTTTAATAGAAATATTTCAAATAATAGTATCTTATAATTCATAGAATTAGTACTTTTTCACAAATTTATTTGGCTAATTCAGATGGTCTTTGATTTTTAAAAAAAAATGCATTAATGTTAATTTTAGTTGATTTTTGTAACCCTTTTAGATTTTTTATCTGTGTAACGTTGTATATCTAGGTATTCGATGTATGCATACATATGTTTAATTGTATATCTATGTATATACCGAAAGTGCAAATGTTTCATTTGCCGAATGATTAACTATGTGATTAATAGATTAACACTTTTTAATTGATGTAAAGAGGACAAGGAAACCAAAATGGACAAAAGGCGTGATATCCTATAGTAAACAACTTCTATACATTCCTAAGACGCCATAAGCTTCACAACGATCCCCTTATTCTACAGTAATAAAATTATAATTTGCTTTATTTTTCAATTAAAGAAGCTGTTGCTATGTGTCCTTTGATTTCAGTCAATGAGGATTCTCCTCATTGTGAGATGTAAGCTACTGAAGGCGCAAAATAAGGAAATAAACCAATAAAAATCTACCACATGATCTGTGCAAAAGCCTGAAATTTCCGTAGTCCTACTGCGACACTTCATGAAATATTAAACCAGATACGATTCAAGACCGCGGGAATGCAGCTGCCATTGCTAAAGCATCCTTTTTCCAACCCTTCTTCTTCTCCCCCCCCCCCCAACCCCCGCCTCATTTCTACCCGACAAAAATAAAATCAGCATGAATCGAGAGAAAAACCATCTCTGGCCATGAATTTCTTCCGCTCCAAGAATGTCGGGAGTGCATTTTTTAACCTTGATGGGTAGGGGGGAGGCGGCATCTAACCCCCGGTGACACACTGGGCAAGGATTCAATGGGGAGGGATGAATTCTCCTTCCGCACACAAAACCCCTAAAAGGGAAGATGGCTGCGATCCAAGAAAGGAGAGGATTGCGTGAGAAGCAAGGAAAACTCCTGGGAAGGTCGGGAAAGCTTCCTGCTACCCAGTTACTCGAATTCAATAATAGCAATTCTTTTGTCGGCAATCTATGACTTCTATTTTTATATTTAATGAATAGCTAAATTAAAATATTTCAAATGGTCATCAGTCATTCATACTCTAATTTAAGATACGTTTATACTTTCAGCACACCTCATCAAAGAAACAATCACTTACAACTTTTTGTTGGTCATTTCCTAATGACCCTTCAGAAGAAATTGTTCTTCAGAAGAATTTTTTCTACACTCTCTCATACATATAACTTGATTAGAAATCATTACCGAGATTGTACCAATGATATGGCCCTCTTGTTCCTATATTTGCTTAATCTGAAGAATTCATCCAATTACATACCGTAGAATACGTTTAATAGCAACTTCTTATAAACTAAAAAATTCATTAATTTGTAGTTATCATGCCATTCACCCATAATATGCCCGGGTTATATCAATTGTCAGCCTAGTTAGCTTGATTAACATTCTTTTTGAAACTGCATAATGCAGGTTGATTATTTTGGGACGTACTTCATCATTTTGAACCACATGTTACAAGAATGAGAACTTCCTAGCACTAAACTTCCAAGACATAGCAGACGGGATGACATTTGATCTGATGATGTTTAATTTATATGCAAAAAACATACAAATCGAATCTTCGGTGGAAAAGATTCCCGTCAATACTAATTAAATTTAATGATCTTTTTGGCAACAAAAAAAGATACAAATTTAATAGTAATTCAGGATAAGAGCAAATTCCAAAATGTTTCTTCCAGTGTAATGTATAAATCTTGCTGGTTGTTTTAATTAGCTCAAACGATATCACAATATAAAAAATCTATACAGAGGAAAGTTGCCGTAATTGTGAACTGCATCCTGCTGAAGATGGCATTGACCAGCATTTCGCTGACCAAACTGACATATGATTCTATGATGAAAATATCTTATTAGAATGGCATTTAAATGCTTTCAAAGCGTTACTTTAACACATATAATACTTACTAAGTTTGAAGAAACAATTAACACGTCAAATTTAGATGATATTACTATTTTTTGACATGAAACTGCTAATAGGCTAACATATTATTATGTGGCACGCAGTATGATAACAATCGCAGAAAACGATTTACAAGGCCGATCGTTGGACACAGTTACTGAATTCGGCAGTTAATTATTTCTTCAGGAGTAAGTTTCTTCAGTAGTAAGTAGTTCCATACAAGTTTTTCAAAATTTTGTTTTTCATTAAAAATTAATCGAAATTCCTACGCTATTCCACCAAAATTTCAAAACATTATATCGCGCAAAAACCACCACTTTTGAAATCACTTTAAAATTCAAAATATTAACTTTTCAGTGATATCAAATGTTACTTCAAGGCTTTACTTCTCCAATTTCAATTATTATTTTAAATATTTTTAAGTATATCTTATCACTATTTTTTTTTCAAAGTTTTAGTTACTGCGTTTATATTTGCACATGCTGCGACGCTATTAACACATTCTTTCTATGCGCAAGTTATCACTGCTATATAATTACAAGTAAATTTTTAAAAAAGATAGATGAATCGTCTAAAACATTTTCCTGTAACTATATTTTATTTTGGATCTCCAAATCTCTTATATATATATATATATATATATATATATATATATATATATATATATATATATATATTTCTTTTAGTTATAATTTTTCTGCGTGTCTTGTGCACGTTCAATTTTTCCATTCAGAAATCAGTGTAAAGTATTATAGTTAAAATTTTTAATACACTACATAACTGGCAATGCATTGTCATCAAATATCGTTACAAATGCCTCATAACGATAAAGAACTAATTTTGAATTTTTTTTCCCCTTTAAAATTTGCCTTCTAATTTATGGAGAAGATTAAATTTATATTCTCGTTTATTTACTTTAAATAAACACTTGGGATTAGCATCGCTCTCTGTCGACCACATAACAATTTTATATCTTCACAAAAAAGCAGACTAATCGACATATATAGTTGATACCGATTCCAATAATTCCTGCCTAGGTTCTTTCTAAATAGCACAAGTTTCAGCAATATTAGACAGAAAGCCTTCCATCTTCGAAACAACTCTGAACATACGACTCTAAATTAGTTCTGGCAAGAGATAATATTCAAGGATGTCAAACACAAATGCTAATGCGGACCAAATAAACAAGCTTCATGTAGGCCACAAAAAAACATCAATTTTTATAGAAACAGGCTTATTTCTAAAACACATAAAAAAGAGAGTAGATAACAAGCAAAAATGTTTTCTTCGTGCCACTTGGCATCGCTTCTCTTTTACTTCCGAGTTTATTTTCTAATTCTTCAATTTCGTCCCGCAGTGACACTGCTTTCAAAGTTGAGCGCCCAGGAATGTTCTGTATCTGACAAAAGATTTTACTTTTAATAGTTACCTGCAACGATTACTGAAACTGATTTGATGTTTAATTTGATAAAACTGATTAGACCAAAACACGAAATTGATTTTTATATGCCAATTTTTGAATGTTTAGAAATATGACTGGAAAACATTATATTCGGGAATCCCAATTTCATTGTATTTTGGCTTCAAATCTGAACAATATTAAATCTTATGTATTTGTACATTATTTTAATTTTTGGTTCCTAAAATAGTCGTTGATTTTGTTGAGAGAAATGGAGTATAGATATATAACGCTAGTAATCGGTCAATGAAAATTGGGGTGCTTCATTTTTAATGGTGGTGTCTAATTAAATATTTTAAAAATTAAGCTATGAAATGTTTATTAAAAATTTTGAAACATACTGTTAGGGGAAACCTGAGTACCTAGAGCCATCATGTACCTAGAATATCTCTGCTCTAACTGAACAATATTTAATTTTCATACTTTTTTTAAGATATTCTGCAATTCATCTTTTCTACTGTTTCACAAAGTAAAAAGAATACTTTTTTTTTTAAAAAAATCTAGTATATAATTTTTTGTAACATGAAATGCTAACTGAAATATTAAATAAATATCTTCCCTATGATGGTTTTTCAGTGGATTACAATTTGAATGAAATCACAAAGTTTTGTACCTAGGGCCACATAGTTTCCTTTGTACCAAGGCTATGGACCTAGGTGCAACAGCAATTATTTTATAATGTTTATTTTGAAAGTTTGTTTCACCAGAAATAGAGGAAAAGGCTTGATTACATAAATCATCAATCAATTTGTAACTAAAAGTTTTTTAAACGGAAGATATGTATATCTTGCTCAGAAACTTTCAATGTGCTTGACTTATAAAAAATATGCGTTTGCAATTATTAATATTGCAGATTATTAATTTGTTTAGATAAATTATTGAAAAGTATATTTTATTTATATTTTCGAAACAAACGCATAGTTTTAAATAAAGTTTCTATCACATTTTAATCAAATTTTCAACTTGCATTTCACTTTTGTACGACGAATTCTAATTTATCAGTACTTCTCTTTTATTTATGTATTTAGATGCCTAGAAACTCTGGTGGAATAAAGAGGTCAAGACTTAATGCAAATAATATAAGTGAGGCTGCAGAAGCAGTTTTGAAAGATGGAGTTCCAGTTTTGGCTGCAACAGTTTGGAGTAAATAGAACACTACTGCACTGAATTTTGTTGGAAGACTAATTCTGAATATAAGGAATTTAACTGTACCAAATATACTGTAACTATTCCAACCGATTATATACTCTTTAAAAACGAAGAGAATGGCTTCATTCCGTATCCTGTTGCTGCCTTGTTGTCATGGCGGTCGAAACCCAGGGAGACGTCATACCAAGCAATAAAAAAAATGGCCAAAAAAAAAAGAGAAAATTCTTGAAAAAAAAAACACACCGAGTTTTAGATTGAGACATCTGAAAAATTATCAGACAATGTAGATTCTTCGGATTCTAATGATGATGCTATTTCTATAGTAACCGTTATAAGTGATACAATTGAAAAAGGGGACTTTTGTTTAATGAGATAACAACGCAAAAAAACCTGAACATTTTTATGTAGTAGAAATAATGGATGTTCAGAAAAACAATATAGTGGACATTCAAAAAAGTTTCTGTGTGATAAAGATGTTGAATACGAAAGCGAGAATAACAATATTGTGTTCAAATTACTCAACAAAAAATGTATTGGTTGCGACAATGCATGCCAGCTAAGGTTTGAAATCAATTTATTGTATAGGTTTGGTATTTGCACAGGTTGGGAATCAATTTTTCAAATTATAATGTTGAATACCAATGAAAATATTTGTAATTTACTAATAATTTGCACATTGCAATTTAAATAGTTATTATAATAAATAAACATACAGCTCGATATAGCTACTTCAATAAAGTCCATCGTATATGTTAATTTCCTATTCAATACAAGTAAACTTTGACTTTCAGGGAGAAACCCTATGTAAAATGAGATCTTCTAACAAGGGCCATATGTGAAATATCTTTAAAAAAAACTTTTTATCAGACAGAATTTATTAACTTAAATCTTTATATTGATTCCAATAGGAAGAAATTCATATGTGCATATTAGTTGTACAATTTCAAAAAGGTCTATACGTCGGTATTTGCACATTGATAAAAAAGGTGCCCTTGGATTCAAAGGTCTCCCCAACAGTTTTTGGGTGACAAATGTATCCCGGCCCACAGAACACATATAGCTATGGGCTATATGTGTTCTGTGGGCCGGGAGTTTGACATACAAGCTCTAAATCGACTAAAAGGGAAGCACCCTAAATATTATTAGAATAAGCTCTAACTAGCAATATTTTCATTCTGAATTTTTATTAAAAATTTTTAAAATGTAAGATGTAAATCAAGAATATTGAAAGCAAGAGCAAATTGATAAAGATAATTTTAATTACAGATTAATTACCCCTAGCAGAATTATCTCCCCGGAACTTTCTCACATACTCTGTAATAAAGATGTTATCCCCCTGCATAAATTTGGGGACCTTGAGTATGATCGCTAACGCCACGAGTGTTGTGATTTTTATTTTCAGCGTTCGCCACATGAGAATTTTATGCTTCATAATATAGTTTTTATTTTTAATGAATAAGCATTTTGACATTCTTTTTGAGATTGATTAAACGAAAATTTAACACAGAATTGTAATTTTAATCTCAAGATTACATACGAAATTTTCTTTATTAAAAACATTATATTGAGTTGTGTTTATATGTATGCGAAAATACAGACTGACAGACAGTTAACCTTGCTTCAAGTGCTAAAGATGCGAACTAAATTGCCATCTATCTTGCTTCTCACTTTTTAGTATTTTTATCCTCGTTTCTCATTTTTAGCATTTTCTCTAAGTTCTTGTCTTTAGTGTTTTGTAGTTGCGTGTTCACCTACATACGAAGAGCCAGACAGACTTCTTCAGAAAGGAATTCGCCCAAAGTTCGACAGAAATCTACAAATTTAGCTTAAAGACCATATACCAAATTTCATCCGTCTAGTTCAAAGCGTGTTTGAGTTTTATCGTGTTCGCAGACGACTATAATTCCAAAAAAAAAAAAAAAATCCCCCAAATTTAGAAAGGTGTGAAACACGAAAATTCGTCAAAATCTAGTTCGAATTTTTTGAAGATTACAATATTTCCTCTTTGTTCATGAGAAAATAAAAAAATAAAAAAAAACATCCACAGTTTCTCAAAGTTCTTATCGCCCCACACACCTTAATATTCCGAACACCTCAAAATATCATATAACGTGAGTTATTCTAAACTGTCAGATTCGCAAATGAACTTCTTCCCCCACCCCCAGGACTCTCGACTGTAGGTTCAGAGCTGTAATCCCGGGCAAAGCCACTCACGTGTGCCTTCCGTAAAAAAAACAAAGCCACCATTTCTTTCTCTGGGCTATTTATTCTGCTATGTATGAGTTCCGGCGAATCCATTGGGAGCCCTGGGCTAATCTCTAACGGAAAACACCACACCCTGACATCCAAACAAAAAAAAAAAAAACCTAGAGAGCGCTGTTTATTATTAGCTTAGCCGGAAAAAGGAAATGAAACGAGCGGTCGACAAGGGAAAAAGATTTCGAGGGTTTTCTGCATTTCGATCGAAATGGTATTCAGGATAAGTCGAGTAACAACGGTCAGCAAAAATTAATTATGTAATATCCGAAGTTTAAACCCTTATGACACAGCGGCCAGTTCGACTGAAGCAATGAATTACTTTTGATATTATAATCTGCCATCCACTTTAGGCAGATATTTTATTTAAGATGCAAAAACTTGAGAAACGTAATTTAGACACGCGAAGTAACTCTTTGTGCTTTTTACATTCTGATAGGGGTTGAAATAGAAATAAATTACCCAACTAGAATGCGATTAAGACGTTAAGCAAAGTCGTAGTTTAAATGATTAATCAAGCTTTTCTCCCATCCTTGAGTTTTTCACATACTTCTGAGTAAAATCATCTATATGGACATAATATATAACGTAAACAATGTCTTATAAAGCCAAAAGTTTCTATTTGTATTAATAAAAATATTGGAAAAAATAATTAAAATTAGCTTTCCTTCTAATTATTTAAAACTGTTAATTTGTTATTTCTTGATTTTGATGTTTTTTCAGCAATAAATTCGAAAGATTTTTATCAAATAAAATTGTCATCCTAAAATTTAAAAAAAAAAAAAAATCCATTCAATGGCATTAATTCAACTGTCATGATATTCTTCTTTGATTTTCAAAATATTTTATAAACAGATTGCCATTTTAATTACACTTGAGATAATGATATACAAAAAAAAAAACTATTTAATATTAGCTACTGTACAACCATTGCACTTGCCTTCATCGATTACAACATACATGATTTTACATCGTGCAGTTATTTTAAAATCCTTAAGAATTTTCAAAACCCTTGCCCTTTATTAATAACAGCTAATTAACTACGACTCTAAAGCTTTGGATACACGACATTTTTAATCTAACAGTTTGGCGCAAATATGTAAAGAGTGCTTGGAGTTTCCACTTTAGAAGATGCAATACAAAAATTGGCTGTGAGGAAAGAGTGGAGTTTCTAGGTTGATGCTGACGACTTTAAGATAGTCCTTCAACTTTATTAAACATTATTATGAAAGCAAAACCAATTTTGAAATTGAAGGCGCTGATAACCGAACGGCATATCACTCGAGTTGGAGAGATTTGATAGGAGTATAAACGTTCTATCTTTTACAGCACTTACCTGTAGTCATATGAATTTACATGTGACATAACATATTGAAATGAGTAATTTATGAAATGTATAGAAAAACATTCATACTGACATATAAAAATCGCACGAGTCAAAGTTATATTTGATGTTATGACACTAATGAACAAAAGGGGGGGGGTGACTGGATTCTTGATACTATAAAGTTTAAAATGGTTTATATAAAGTTTATGCAAAGCAATAAAATTATGACCATTGATAGATTTTAGAAAAATATAATCCTGAAGCCATTACGATTCAATATATAACAGTTCTATAAAAACCGACAAACCTGAAGAGAAGTAAAATCTTATTCAATGAACTTGTCACCGCTTTGCTAACACTATGCTCTTACTTTTTGAAAACTAATTGAAAGTGTTTAATATATTAAATATGTACGACATTTTTAAAGTCAAACAAAAATTGTAATTATAAAATAGAGGCATAAAACTGAAACAATACTTTACTTTACAAGCATGTAACCAAAGAAATTAAATAAATAATCAAATGAATTGAAAGATAAAATGGTATTTACAAAAAGGAAAATATTACATGTGACACTGCACGTTCATGCAAAAAAAAAAAAAAAAAAAAACAGTTATTACCAAGGTACGATATAACAAAAGGGCGCATTAAAAATTTAAAGTGTGCTAAAATATGAGATAAAACTAAGTAAAATTGGTAAAAAAAAATTGCAAGAATTTTAAAAGATAGTGTCTAACGGTAAATTATTCTATACGTAATTAAAACATGATTATTCTCCATAATATAAGTAAAAGTGACTATTTCAGGAAACAGAGGCGTGCTTGTAAGTGCTTTGAACAGTTATCCTTTCACTTAAGTTTTGCAATACAGATAATAGTCTGTAATTAATAGCTTTAAAATTAATTCCCACCTGTTCATTAAATATTTTCATTTTTTTATAATTATTTTAATTATAAAAAATTTTTATAATTAAAAATTATTCATAGTTAAATATTTATTTTTTTAATTATTTTATAATATAATTTCATTCGATATTGAAAAATTAGTTAGAAATGCAATGCTTGACAAAAATGCTACTTTATCTGAATTCACACAAATGTAAAACATATCCGTATCATATAAGACTTAAGATTAGTATCCGGCTTCTAGCAAAGAACGTAAAAAATCATTCCACCAGTCCTAAAACACGCCAAAAGCCCGCCATTTTAGATAGCTACACGAATAGGATTTTCTAATTATTAATTTAAATTATTAGTCAAATTAATTATTCATTAATACTATTTTTATTTAGTTATTAATTTTTATTAGATTTTCTTTTCATTAATTAAATTTTAAAGTAGTATTTAAAAAATATATGTTTACATTTGGCGAAAAATCTCCCAAAGTAATTCAACTTTGGCAACCGGACATTAATCTTAAATCCAGTCACTTATCACGACAGGTTGCAATTAGGACAGGAGGTTCATTCATTGTTTGTTTTTTCTCCCTTTTGTTCAACTCTGTTATCTGCTACATGGTGTAAAACAGTAGCGCGACCCTTCATGTCAAACATTTATACGCAGCACAATGGTGCGAATTTCTTGAAGGGCAATGAATGCATTCCCATTTTTAAAACTACTCTGAATATTTTACTCGAATAAGTGAAAACAAAAACAATGAATAAGATAGAGATCTAAGTTACAGAAATTGACAATTAAACAGAATTAAAAGTAGAATATTGTTAATATATTGTAACCCATATATAGCAATATGGGTTTATTAACATCTTCAGGGTTTAAAAAAATATCAACTTGATCTACATTCAAAATCAAAATGAAACAACAAATGAGATCGATGAGATTATAATATAAAAATATTATATGTGTATTTCTTTTTTAAATAATTTGATCTGTTGGTTGATAATTCAGATTGAAAATTTTGAAAGCTATAACTTTCTTCGTATAGAGCTAATAAATATAGAATTCTAGCCATTTAAATAAATTCTGATCAATCAAAATTTGAGCGTCACAACTATAGTAAATCAAATTGTTCTCATTATTCATTATTAACAGAGTAAAATATTATAATTTAAAGTAAGGAGAAATGTAATAAACTTCAAAACTTACAGACCACTGCGAATAACTGACAGAATTCGGATGTAAGAATATGATGACCAAAATAATTATGAAAAATTCGTTAAAAGACCGAAAATTTGTCAATATCAAAAATTACTATTAATCAACCAAATTTTCTTTCTGTAGATAAAATCAGGATATAGCGTTTCGTTCCTTAACAATCTAGTAAAGTTATTTAGATTTTAAAAAGCTTTAGCGATGTATATAATCTAAAAGCCTCAGTATTCTTCCCTTGTACTAAGGCTAACGGAAAGGCAACTTAAGCTTGTCATCTCAGAAACCCACAGACTGTATTCCGAAATCTGAAAATTGCATATTTTGCCATTTAAAAACTCATTTATTAAACAAAACGCAATAAGAATTTCCTTAATGCTTTGATATTTACAATTTTTTTTCTTTCATAATGTAACTGCAATATCGTATAATGAATTTAAGTTATTTTTATTAGCAGCACTCATTTAATATAATTTTAAAGAAAAGCAACATACAATATAGTTTTATTGTTATTGTATTTTACATTAAATAAATTCGAAAATTGTTACTTCTTCGAAGTTCACTTTTTAGCAAATCACATAGAAAGATTCTGGAGATAACAGAACTTTCTTTAAAGTAGTCGGAAGTTTTATTGTTTCAAAAGATGTGCGATACGTCGCCTTCGAGTCAGATAACTGAAATTAAGAAAATCTATTAATTATTCACAGAAATCAAATAATTAAATGTTGCCAACCTGCAAATGTAGTTTCCTGAAAATCATAATTTCTTAGATTCTATGCTATTAGAAAATTAGAAAGGAAAAAATGAATTTACCTTCCGCGAAATCTTTTCTGCTTGTATCTACAGATGGTATTAAAGCACAAATTTACACTTAAAAAACGCCTCACAAAGTCTATTTTTTCCTGCATCTCCCGACATTTCAATTACCGAAAAACTTTTAAATTTCCACCCCTTTATTAATCTAATGTGAATTTTTTTGTTTATTTCTTTTTAATCAGAATGCATCGTACAATACCATAATGCCAAATACATCGCTAGAACTCGTATGAAAGTAAATGCTTGGAACAATGATTCTTGATTAAGAACTTAATTTGTGTGTTTGATTGAACTTAAATAAGAGCACATATTCATCATTTCTGATAAAAATCATAATTACAAGCAATTAAACAATTATTCTTGTAGCAAACAGTATATACAAATCTTTAAAAAAAATTATTCCAGTTTAGCAATCATTAGCAGTAATCTTTGGATTTATTCTATTAAATATCCGAATGACGATTAAACATAATTCATTGATTTTTGAGAATTTTTATATTATACGTCATAATTCTTGCTTTCTCTCTATCCCCCCCCCCAGCCCTTCTACAGAAATTGCTTTCATGTAGGCATTTGAACCAATAATGGAATCCATGCTCACGTGACACTTCGCCAAGGTAATTTCGCAATCCACTATTCGCCTTGTAGTCACAAAAACTTCGATATTACAGCATTGAATACACCAACCAGCAATCAGATAGCATGCGCAGTTACATTTGATACATGATTATGACGTTACATGTATTAGTCAATATGGATATCTAGTTTACTTATAAAACAAAATGCGAGTTGAAAGTAACATCAAAAACACGCGACATTTAAACATTATTCAGAAAAGAGCAAAAGGTTTTTCAGCAAGTAATTAAGAATCCTCTGTAGGAAACTACAATATACTTAACTAGAACAACTGTTTAACTAACTAATCTAAAGAGTAAACTAAAGAATCCAGTAAACTAAAGAGTTATCTATCTAGCTAGCACTATAACTATTATGTTTTATGTCTTTTTGAAATACTAATCTAACGGGAAATAAAAATCGCACATTATAAGAATTATTACCATTACCATTTTATAGATATCGGATTCATTATTGCAAACTGTAAGTATATGTAGAGATATCTATTCCGATAAAATATTCCGATTAAAAGCCACAACCGATAAATTATAATGCAATACTTCATTTTTTAAAAATGCAACTTCATAGGGTCCCCCTCCCCCTGTAATATTAGGTACATATAATTATGATTCAAAATATGTGCTACGGAACTGATACCTGATTGAATAACTACATTCAATTTAAGTTGATGTTTCCGCAAAACTCAAACTAAATTTCAGATGTAAAAGTCAATATATAAACGTATCTGTTCTTAATTGAACAACTTACATAAATTTGCTCAAATAAGAACAGACAAGAGAAAGCGATAAAAAATGTATGATACTGCAGTGGATGGAAAATGACAAGAAGTGAAGCATTTTCTGGTTGAGACTCAGAGGATGATGGATTTCCAAAAAGACGTAAGTGATAATCATCAAAGAGCAAACTTCTTTTTTTATGAGTTGTTATCGACCAATACCAAAATAATAATAATACAAAAATAGGGGGTGGAGAATACCAGTATAATTGAAATAAAAGCTTGATAATCAAATCAAATTAAGTCTGAGATATCTGATAATAATACTGTATATTTTTAGGGG